>NC_135265.1:152807996-153113353 GCF_051311805.1 Agelaius phoeniceus | reverse complement strand
CCCATCCCTGATTTTCCCTATGTTTCCTTCTCACTTTCCGATTTCACACCCCTTTCTATCTCTCTCCCCCATATTTATTGGTAAATAAAATCCCAGTTGTTGATGTTTGTAGATGATCTCCGGAGCACCTTAATTCACACACAGGCATCTCTGACTAATCACATGTCTTGGTTTGGAAAGACAGGAGTTTGCTAAGGAAGGCAGGAGCCTCCCCTGAAATGGAGAATGTAAACCCACCCCACCCATCTGTATTGCCATAAACTTTAAATTACGTGGCTCTCAGGCAAAAAATATGGGAGCAGGAAATAACAGTTCTTTAATAGGGAACAAGAAAAAAATCAAAGATTAAATAAACAATGCAGTACACTAGAACAACACTGACAGTGTCAGAACACAACCTGACACCCTGTTGGTCAGGTTGTGGGTACCAGTCCAATTGGAAACGTGGCTGCAGTCCTCCTGAAGTGTCACGGGTGGTTCTCTTGGAGCAGGGGGTCCTGTAGAGAAGGATGTATTCTTCCTCCAAAGATCCAGTGGAAGAAGAGGCAGCTGCTGTTCTTCTGGAGAATCCAGTGGAGAAAACCGCACTGGTGTCTCAAAACCTCTGGATCATATCTGGGTAGAAATGCTTGGCTCCTCCCTCAGAGCAGAGCACCTCACAATGGGATGTAATAGTTCTTATCAGTCATGCAGTGACATTCAATAGTCTGTTACCAACAGATGGCCCCTCCAGAGGGAGGAGTTATTGTGGTCACTCAAAGAGGGAGATAAGGGAAATTGCCCACTTGACAAAAGACAACTGCAATACAGATGGTAATGGAATACATCTTGCCTTGCAATCTGGAACATCACACATTAATGGGGGCACACTTCCGCACAGAGCACTCGAGGTATGGTCACACCAGTGCCAAACACAGAAGGACAATAAATTCCCTTGTCCTTCTGGCCACACTATGGCTGACAGAGAAGACAAGGATGTCACTGGCGTAGTCCTGAATCACTCGCCCCAAACTCCAGAGTAAGTACAGAATGGAAATGTTCCTTGGCTTTATTTCCTTATAATTCTTTTTCAAAAACACGCTGTTTAAAGACATTGAAAGCAGTGACTAGATGAAGTTCAAATGGAGCTTTCTCCTTTCTGATGATCTCTCTACCTGGGGTCAAGGTTGAAGGCTGGGATACATGGAGATGTGGGTGGGCAAAGCAATTTGGCACTTTGGCACAGGGCTTACTTAGGTGTTTTAGAGGAGGAACAGAAGGTGGGACAAGAGAGAGTTGCAGGACATGAAAAGAGGAACAAGTGGAAGAAAAGTTCAGGGGCAAAGACATTAAAAAGGCCTTTGTGTCGAGGGGCATCAGGATGGAAACAATCAGGCCTCTGGGTGACAGGGTGGCCATGCCCACCAGGCCTTTGTGACCCACAGTGACATCATGCCCAGAGGCCATTGTGAGGCAGGTGCATGTCATGAGCCTTGGGGCTGCCAATCCCTGCAGTGGCCACTCCCAGGAGAGCAGCTCTGTGAGGAGGCAGCAGCTTCTCTGGAGGCAGCAGCTCACCTGGGAGATTGTGGCCAGCGCTCATCAGAGCATTGCCACAATGTCAAAAAAGCGGGAGGCAAATGCCCATGGCCTGCCCCGTGAGGGGCAGCCACTGCTTTACCGGCGGCGGCAACAGGTGAGGGCTGGGGAAGGAGGGACAGCCTGCAGTGGGACGTAGGGGAAGCCCTGGGGCAGAGAGAGCCAGGCCTGGCAGCAGGCCAGGGACGGCCCAGGCCCAGCAATGGCCCAGAGGCAGCGAGCCCAGCTGGGAACGCGGCCCAGCCTGGCTGCTGTAGCCAGCACTGGCCTTGGGGCAAGGCCCGGGCTTGCAGGCACGTGGGGGACACTGTGCTCACACAGCCGCCTCCATCCCGTGCCTCCTCCTGCTTCCCACAGGTGACCCCCAAGCAGCCACAGGCAGCACCTCAGGTCACCTGGACGACCATCACACCCATCCCTGGGGACAGGCCCACTCTGTTCCCCATCCCGTCACGGAGCCCCACCATGTCCTGCACAGGCAGGGGCAGCAGGGAGGGCGGGCACTCAGTGCCCCTGAGCCGTGTCACAGGGCCACGGAGATTGTCCGTGTCGGACTTGCCGCCTCTCCGCGGCCCTCGCTTGACACTGGCACCTCCACGCCAGCTCAGTGGGCAAAGCCCAAGGGCACCCACTGACTGCGTTAAGCTGCCCCCTCTGCCAGTAGCAGCAGAAGCCTCGGGATCCTCTCTCAGAGGCACAGCATGTGCTGTGGGAGCAGCCTCTGACAGTGTCAAGCTGCCCCCTCTGCCACCAGCAGCAGCAGCAGCAGCCGCCTCTGGGTCCTCTCCCAGAGGCACAGCTCGTGCTGTGGGCCCAATGGCCAGGGGCCAGCCAGAGCGTGTGCCACCTTCTCCATGGGGCACTGTGGCTGCGGGCAGAGCCCAGGGAACACCTTCCCTGGAGAACAGGATGGAAGGGCTCTGGCAGGGGTCAGTGGCAAGGCAGGGCCATCACCTGCCACCCATGACAGCTGCACACGGCCTGCCGCTCTGCACTGGGGCCCAGCCAGGTTGGGAGCAGGTGAGACGCTCTGAGATGGAGGAGCTGATTGAGGTGCAGGCAGGGCATGGTGGCAACACCTTCAAAGACCCTTATGGAGGCCTGGGCCCACACAGTTTAGAAGACAGGTCCACGGTATCCAGCTGCACCCATCGGCAGGCAAATGCCATCCATGAGATGGATGTAGAGCATCAGGAGCTGCCCGGTGCTTGCATCTTCACCCCAGGCTCCACAGGAGAGGCAGCCAAGTGCTCTGAGCGCCTGTGCCCTGCCCAGCAGGCAGAGCAGAGCCCTTCCTCTGGAAACCTGCAGCCCTGGGACACTCCTGTAAAGGAAGTGGAGGAAATGCAGGAGGAGGAAGAGCTCCCAGAAATGCAGGCTGCAGGGGAGCGGGACAGCAACCTGCAGAGCGTGTCGCTTTCGCTGCGGAAGGAGGCTGAGGTAGAGGAAGGAATTTGTGCCCTGGCTGGAGATCCCTGGGACGAGGGCCGCAGCAATGCCCTCCTCACTTCAGACCCTGAGGAAAGCTCAAACTTCTCAGCTTCTCCTTTGTCTGGAGTCTCTGGCGAGGAGACGGCAGCTTGTTGCACAGACGAACACGCTGAGCTTTACAGGCAAATGTGCACGGCACTTAATGCTAGGCTCCAAATAATGCGGAGAAAGAGAGAGGCGCTGGAGAGGCTGCTGGAAGAGAAACTCTATGCAGAGCTCTTTGGAGACATCTCGTCCTCCGTGAGCAGTGCAGAAAGCCCCATGACATCCTCCTGTGACCACCGGGGCTCATCAAGTGCCAGCCTGGAACCAGAGGCAGACCCCTCGGTGCCACTCAGCGCTTGCAGTGTGAGTGAGGACGCCACAGCAGAGACACAAAGCTTCTCTGAGCTTGTGTCTCCTGAGCTGGTGGTAGACTCGGGGTCTGCCTCTGAGGATTCGCTGTCCCTGGAAAGTCTTCTGAACGAGTTCCTGGAGAGGTCGCAGCAAGAAGAAGCGGTGGGACAGAGGGAGAGAGAGGTAGAGAGCCCGTTGTCCATCCTGCCGCGAGAAGAAGAGTTCCAGCCAGGGCCTACTTCTCCGGAGAGCGACCTCAGCGACAAGGGCCACAGCGAGCCTCTCTCCAGGGTACTGCCGGAAGAGCCAAAGTGGTTTGCGGGTTGCCCCTCGCCTGCTGATTCTGTGGACGAGGTCGAGGCTGCAGGCATGGAGGCTGGCTGTGCCCAGGCCGCCCCTCCCCAGGAAAAGCCCTGCGGGTGTGAGCCGCCGGCAGGAGCTTGCCCGGTGCCTGTGCAGCCCCTGGCACGCAGCGTTCCTGCTTGCCCCGCTGGCAGCGCAGCCGTCCCGCAGCCCCCTGCCCCACGGCCATGGCGCTCCATGGCCAAGAGGGCCCGGCGGGCTCTGCGTCGCCTTTTCTCCTTCAGCTGCCTCAGGGGGCAGCCAGAGGAGTGAGCCTGGGGCCAGCAGCAGGACGATGGCCAAAGGTGCTGGGGCTCCCCCTGGGGACACCCAGCTCCCAGGGGCAGCGACAGGTCCCCGAGGGATCGGCCCTATGGGTTGAGAAGATGGGATGCATGGATGGATGGGTGGATGGTGGCCAAGGCAAGCACTTGCTAAAGGTAGGTCCTGCTGTTATAGATAAAAGTTATGTTCAATTAAGGTATTCTTCAATTATATTGTATTAATTATGGTCTATGAATTGTATTATGTTAATCGGGATGGGGGGGCTTATTAGAATATTTTAGGTGAATGGTCCCGGGTTTGGTGGCACAATGGTCTGGAGGGGCAAGGCGAGGTCAGAGAGGGATTGAATGGAAGATCTGACCAATCATTCGAAGCCCTTCAGAGACCATTGGTCCAGAATGAATGGCGTTAAAGGCCAATGAGAAGCCTGGAAAAGGATCAATCACCATGCGGATCTAAAATGGACCAATCCTGGATTCCAAGGGGGCTATAAATTGGGGGGAGTTCGGTTGCGTCGAGGGTTTTCTTTTTGGATACTGTTTTCTGGGGAGAAGCCAGTGCACCTGGGGTTAGTGCACTCTTCTCGTTTTGGCTTGCTGTGTGGGTGCCTGGGCTTATCCTGGGTACCCCGTTCCTTGCAGCTCTTTTCATGAAGAGAACCTTTTTCTCCAGAGAAAGTTTGGCCTTGTTCATATTCATAACACTGCTTGCAGCCCCAGCCCTTCACCGCAAGCCAACAGCAAGGCAGTCTGGTCAGGGAGAGTTTTGTGAGGAAGGATGACAGCGCTACATTCCATAATCCCACAGAAACTCACTTTAGCCTAGGCTGCATTTGGAGCTGAGAAATGCTCCTTGAGCTTCAGTACCGCATGTATATCAAGGCAAACCCATTCTCTTTTCACAGGGAAATTAGGAAAATGCCTCCCTGGCTATCTGCATCACAGACTGGACAAAGGTGTGAACTCCAGGTGATGGACCTGGCGTCCTCAACTCCAGAAGAAACACCAGGAGCCCAGTGCAGAGAAGTGCAGGGAGGAGAAAGGACCAAAAGGATGCTGCTGCCAGCAGACCTCTTGGACTCTCCTCTATCAGACATCTTCACCTCCCCACTCCAGCCGTGCTCTTCCCCAATACCTTCCAAGCCCACTCTTCCTCTCCCTACCCCATCCCTGATTTTCCCTATGTTTCCTTCTCACTTTCCGATTTCACACCCCTTTCTATCTCTCTCCCCCATATTTATTGGTAAATAAAATCCCAGTTGTTGATGTTTGTAGATGATCTCCGGAGCACCTTAATTCACACACAGGCATCTCTGACTAATCACATGTCTTGGTTTGGAAAGACAGGAGTTTGCTAAGGAAGGCAGGAGCCTCCCCTGAAATGGAGAATGTAAACCCACCCCACCCATCTGTATTGCCATAAACTTTAAATTACGTGGCTCTCAGGCAAAAAATATGGGAGCAGGAAATAACAGTTCTTTAATAGGGAACAAGAAAAAAATCAAAGATTAAATAAACAATGCAGTACACTAGAACAACACTGACAGTGTCAGAACACAACCTGACACCCTGTTGGTCAGGTTGTGGGTACCAGTCCAATTGGAAACGTGGCTGCAGTCCTCCTGAAGTGTCACGGGTGGTTCTCTTGGAGCAGGGGGTCCTGTAGAGAAGGATGTATTCTTCCTCCAAAGATCCAGTGGAAGAAGAGGCAGCTGCTGTTCTTCTGGAGAATCCAGTGGAGAAAACCGCACTGGTGTCTCAAAACCTCTGGATCATATCTGGGTAGAAATGCTTGGCTCCTCCCTCAGAGCAGAGCACCTCACAATGGGATGTAATAGTTCTTATCAGTCATGCAGTGACATTCAATAGTCTGTTACCAACAGATGGCCCCTCCAGAGGGAGGAGTTATTGTGGTCACTCAAAGAGGGAGATAAGGGAAATTGCCCACTTGACAAAAGACAACTGCAATACAGATGGTAATGGAATACATCTTGCCTTGCAATCTGGAACATCACACATTAATGGGGGCACACTTCCGCACAGAGCACTCGAGGTATGGTCACACCAGTGCCAAACACAGAAGGACAATAAATTCCCTTGTCCTTCTGGCCACACTATGGCTGACAGAGAAGACAAGGATGTCACTGGCGTAGTCCTGAATCACTCGCCCCAAACTCCAGAGTAAGTACAGAATGGAAATGTTCCTTGGCTTTATTTCCTTATAATTCTTTTTCAAAAACACGCTGTTTAAAGACATTGAAAGCAGTGACTAGATGAAGTTCAAATGGAGCTTTCTCCTTTCTGATGATCTCTCTACCTGGGGTCAAGGTTGAAGGCTGGGATACATGGAGATGTGGGTGGGCAAAGCAATTTGGCACTTTGGCACAGGGCTTACTTAGGTGTTTTAGAGGAGGAACAGAAGGTGGGACAAGAGAGAGTTGCAGGACATGAAAAGAGGAACAAGTGGAAGAAAAGTTCAGGGGCAAAGACATTAAAAAGGCCTTTGTGTCGAGGGGCATCAGGATGGAAACAATCAGGCCTCTGGGTGACAGGGTGGCCATGCCCACCAGGCCTTTGTGACCCACAGTGACATCATGCCCAGAGGCCATTGTGAGGCAGGTGCATGTCATGAGCCTTGGGGCTGCCAATCCCTGCAGTGGCCACTCCCAGGAGAGCAGCTCTGTGAGGAGGCAGCAGCTTCTCTGGAGGCAGCAGCTCACCTGGGAGATTGTGGCCAGCGCTCATCAGAGCATTGCCACAATGTCAAAAAAGCGGGAGGCAAATGCCCATGGCCTGCCCCGTGAGGGGCAGCCACTGCTTTACCGGCGGCGGCAACAGGTGAGGGCTGGGGAAGGAGGGACAGCCTGCAGTGGGACGTAGGGGAAGCCCTGGGGCAGAGAGAGCCAGGCCTGGCAGCAGGCCAGGGACGGCCCAGGCCCAGCAATGGCCCAGAGGCAGCGAGCCCAGCTGGGAACGCGGCCCAGCCTGGCTGCTGTAGCCAGCACTGGCCTTGGGGCAAGGCCCGGGCTTGCAGGCACGTGGGGGACACTGTGCTCACACAGCCGCCTCCATCCCGTGCCTCCTCCTGCTTCCCACAGGTGACCCCCAAGCAGCCACAGGCAGCACCTCAGGTCACCTGGACGACCATCACACCCATCCCTGGGGACAGGCCCACTCTGTTCCCCATCCCGTCACGGAGCCCCACCATGTCCTGCACAGGCAGGGGCAGCAGGGAGGGCGGGCACTCAGTGCCCCTGAGCCGTGTCACAGGGCCACGGAGATTGTCCGTGTCGGACTTGCCGCCTCTCCGCGGCCCTCGCTTGACACTGGCACCTCCACGCCAGCTCAGTGGGCAAAGCCCAAGGGCACCCACTGACTGCGTTAAGCTGCCCCCTCTGCCAGTAGCAGCAGAAGCCTCGGGATCCTCTCTCAGAGGCACAGCATGTGCTGTGGGAGCAGCCTCTGACAGTGTCAAGCTGCCCCCTCTGCCACCAGCAGCAGCAGCAGCAGCCGCCTCTGGGTCCTCTCCCAGAGGCACAGCTCGTGCTGTGGGCCCAATGGCCAGGGGCCAGCCAGAGCGTGTGCCACCTTCTCCATGGGGCACTGTGGCTGCGGGCAGAGCCCAGGGAACACCTTCCCTGGAGAACAGGATGGAAGGGCTCTGGCAGGGGTCAGTGGCAAGGCAGGGCCATCACCTGCCACCCATGACAGCTGCACACGGCCTGCCGCTCTGCACTGGGGCCCAGCCAGGTTGGGAGCAGGTGAGACGCTCTGAGATGGAGGAGCTGATTGAGGTGCAGGCAGGGCATGGTGGCAACACCTTCAAAGACCCTTATGGAGGCCTGGGCCCACACAGTTTAGAAGACAGGTCCACGGTATCCAGCTGCACCCATCGGCAGGCAAATGCCATCCATGAGATGGATGTAGAGCATCAGGAGCTGCCCGGTGCTTGCATCTTCACCCCAGGCTCCACAGGAGAGGCAGCCAAGTGCTCTGAGCGCCTGTGCCCTGCCCAGCAGGCAGAGCAGAGCCCTTCCTCTGGAAACCTGCAGCCCTGGGACACTCCTGTAAAGGAAGTGGAGGAAATGCAGGAGGAGGAAGAGCTCCCAGAAATGCAGGCTGCAGGGGAGCGGGACAGCAACCTGCAGAGCGTGTCGCTTTCGCTGCGGAAGGAGGCTGAGGTAGAGGAAGGAATTTGTGCCCTGGCTGGAGATCCCTGGGACGAGGGCCGCAGCAATGCCCTCCTCACTTCAGACCCTGAGGAAAGCTCAAACTTCTCAGCTTCTCCTTTGTCTGGAGTCTCTGGCGAGGAGACGGCAGCTTGTTGCACAGAGGAACACGCTGAGCTTTACAGGCAAATGTGCACGGCACTTAATGCTAGGCTCCAAATAATGCGGAGAAAGAGAGAGGCGCTGGAGAGGCTGCTGGAAGAGAAACTCTATGCAGAGCTCTTTGGAGACATCTCCTCCTCCGTGAGCAGTGCAGAAAGCCCCATGACATCCGGCTGTGACCACCGGGGCTCATCAAGTGCCAGCCTGGAACCAGAGGCAGACCCCTCGGTGCCACTCAGCGCTTGCAGTGTGAGTGAGGATGCCACAGCAGAGACACAAAGCTTCTCTGAGCTTGTGTCTCCTGAGCTGGTGGTAGACTCGGGGTCTGCCTCTGAGGATTCGCTGTCCCTGGAAAGTCTTCTGAACGAGTTCTTGGAGAGGTCGCAGCAAGAAGAAGGGGCGGGACAGAGGGACAGAGAGGTAGAGAGCCCGTTGTCCATCCCGCCACGAGGCGAAGAGTTCCAGCCAGGGCCTACTTCTCCGGACAGCAACCTCAGCACCCAGGGGCACAGCGAGCCTCTCTCCACGGCACCGCCCCAAGAGCCAAAGGGGTTTGCAGGTTTCCCCTCGCCTGCCGATGCTGCGGACGAGGCCTCGGCAGCAGGCATGGAGGCTGGCTGTGCCCAGGCCGCCCCTCCCCAGGAAAAGCCCTGCGGGGATGAGCCGCCGGCAGGAGCTTGCCCGGTGCCTGTGCAGCCCCTGGCACGCAGCGTTCCTGCTTGCCCCGCTGGCAGCGCAGCCGTCCCGCAGCCCCCGGCCCCACGGCCATGGCGCTCCATGGCCAAGAGGGCCCGGCGGGCTCTGCGCCGCCTTTTCTCCTTCAGCTGCCTCAGGGGGCAGCCAGAGGAGTGAGCCCGGGGCCAGCAGCAGGACGATGGCCAAAGGTGCCGGGGCTCACCCTGGGGACACCCAGCTCCCAGGGGCAGCGACAGGTCCCCGAGGGATCGGCCCTATGGGTTGAGAAGATGGGATGCATGGATGGATGGGTGGATGGTGGCCAAGGCAAGCACTTGCTAAAGGTAGGTCCTGCTGTTATAGATAAAAGTTATGTTCAATTAAGGTATTCTTCAATTATATTGTATTAATTATGGTCTATGAATTGTATTATGTTAATCGGGATGGGGGGGCTGATTAGAATATTTTAGGTGAACGGTCCCGGGTTTGGTGGCACAATGGTCTGGAGGGGCAAGGTGAGGTCAGAGAGGGATTGAATGGAAGATCTGACCAATCATTCGAAGCCCTTCAGTGACCATTGGTCCAGAACGAACGGCGTTAAAGGCCAATGAGAAGCCTGGAAAAGGACCAATCACCATGCGGATCTAAAATGGACCAATCCTGGATTCCAAGGGGGCTATAAATGGGGGGAGTTCGGTTGCGTCGAGGGTTTTCCTTTTGGATACTGTTTTCTGGGGAGAAGCCAGTGCACCTGGGGTTAGTGCACTGTTCTCGTTTTGGCTTGCTGTGTGGGTGCCTGGGCTTATTCTGGGTACTCCGTTCCCTGAAGCTATTTTCATGAAGAGAACCTTTTTCTCCAGAGAAAGTTTGGCCTTGTTCATATTCATAACACTGCTTGCAGCCCCAGCCCTTCACCGCAAGCCAACAGCAAGGCAGTCTGGTCAGGGAGAGTTTTGTGAGGAAGGATGACAGCGCTACATTCCATAATCCCACAGAAACTCACTTTAGCCTAGGCTGCATTTGGAGCTGAGAAATGCTCCTTGAGCCTCAGTATTGCAAGTATATCAAGGCAAACCCATTCTCTTTTCACAGGGAAATTAGGAAAATGCCTCCCTGGCTATCTGCATCACAGACTGGCCAAAGGTGTGAACTCCAGGTGATGGACCTGGCATCCTCAACTCCAGAAGAAACACCAGGAGCCCGGTGCAGAGAAGCGCAGGGAGGAGAAAGGACCAAAGGGATGCTGCTGCCAGCAGACCTCTTGGACTGTCCTCTATCAGACATCTTCAGCTCCCCACTCCAGCCGTGCTCTTCCCCATAACCTTCCAAGCCCAGTCTTCCTCTCCCTACCCCATCCCTGATTTTCTCTATGTTTCCTTCTCACTTTCCGATTTCACACCCCTTTCTATCTCTCTCCCCCATATTTATGGGTAAATAAAATCCCAGTTGTTGATGTTTGTAGATGATCTCCGGAGCACCTTAATTCACTCACAGGCATCTCTGACTAATCACATGTCTTGGTTTGGAAAGACAGGAGTTTGCTAAGGAAGGCAGGACCCTCCCCTGAAATGGAGAATGTAAACCCACCCCACCCCTCTGTATTGCCATAAACTTTAAATTACGTGGCTCTCAGGCAAAAAATATGGGAGCAGGAAATAACAGTTCTTTAATAGGGAACAAAAAAAAAAATCAAAGATTAAATAAACAATGCAGTACACTAGAACAACACTGACAGTGTCAGAACACAACCTGACACCCTGTTGGTCAGGTTGTGGGTACCAGTCCTATTGGAAACGTGGCTGCACTCCTCCTGAAGTGTCACGGGTGGTTCTCTTGGAGCAGGCGGTCCTGGAGAGAAGGATGTATTCTTCCTCCAAAGATCCAGTGGAAGAAGAGGCAGCTGCTGTTCTTCTGGAGAATCCAGTGGAGAAAACCGCACTGGTGTCTCAAAACCTCTGGATCATATCTGGGTAGAAATGCTTGGCTCCTCTCTCAGAGCAGAGCACCTCACAATGGGATGTAATAGTTCTTATCAGTCATGCAGTGACATTCAATAGTCTGTTACCAACAGATGGCCCCTCCAGAGGGAGGAGTTATTGTGGTCACTCAAAGAGGGAGATAAGGGAAATTGCCCACTTGACAAAAGACAACTGCAATACAAATGGTAATGGAATACATCTTGCCTTGCAATCTGGAACATCACACCTTAATGGGGGCACACGTCTGCAGAGAGCACTCGAGGTATGGCCACACCAGTGCCAAACACCGAAGGACAATAAATTCCCTTGTCCTTCTGGCCACACTATGGCTGACAGAGAAGACAAGGATGTCACTGGCGTAGTCCTGAATCAACAATATACTCACTCGCCCCAAACTCCAGAGTAAGTACAGAATGGAAATGTTCCTTGGCTTTATTTCCTTATAATTCTTTTTCAAAGACACGCTGTTTATAGACATTGAAAGTAGTGACTAGATGAAGTTCAAATGGAGCTTTCTCCTTTCTGATGATCTCTCTACCTGGGCTCAAGGTTGAAGGCTGGGATACATGGAGATGTGGGTGGGCAAAGCAATTTGGCACTTTGGCACAGGGCTTACTTAGGTGTTTTTAGAGGAGGAACAGAAGGTGGGACAAGAGAGAGTTGCAGGACATGAAAAGAGGAACAAGTGGAAGAAAAGTTCAGGGGCAAAGACATTAAAAAGGCCTTTGTGTCGAGGGGCATCAGGATGGAAACAATCAGGCCTCTGGGAGAAAGGGCGGCCATGCCCACCAGGCCTTTGTGACCCACAGTGACATTGTGCCCAGAGGCCATTGTGACGTGGGTGCATGTCATGAGCCTTGGGGCTGCCAATCCCTGCAGTGGCCACTCCCAGGAGAGCAGCTCTGTGAGGAGGCAGCAGCTTCTCTGGAGGCAGCAGCTCACCTGGGAGATTGTGGCCAGCGCTCATCAGAGCATTGCCACAATGTCAAAAAAGCAAGAGGCGAATGCCCATGGCCTACCCCGTGAGGGGCAGCCACTGCTGTACCGGCGGCGGCAACAGGTGAGGGCTGGGGAAGGAGGGACAGCCTGCAGTGGGACGTAGGGGAAGCCCTGGGGCAGAGAGAGCCAGGCCTGGCAGCAGGTCATGCTCTGTGCAGGGCCTGCCCTGGGACGGCCCAGGCCCAGCAATGGCCCAGAGGCAGCGAGCCCAGCTGGGAACCCGGCCCAGCCTGGCTGCTGTAGCCAGCACTGGCCTTGGGGCCAGGCCCGGGCTTGCAGGCACGTGGGGGACACTGTTCTCACACAGCCGCCTCCATCCCGGGCCTCCTCCTGCTTCCCACAGGTGACCCCCAAGCAGCCACAGGCGGCACCTCAGGTCACCTGGACGACCATCACACCCATCCCTGGGGACAGCCCCACTCTGTTCCCCATCCCATCACGGAGCCCCACCATGTCCTGCACAGGCAGGGGCAGCAGGGAGGGCGGGCACTCAGTGCCCCTGAGCCGTGTCACAGGGCCACAGAGATTGTCCGTGTCGGACTTGCGGCCCCTCCGCGGCCCTCGCTTGATACCGGCACCTCCCCGCCAGCTCAGTGGGCAAAGCCCAAGGGCTCCCACTGACTGCGTTAAGCTGCCCCCTCTGACAGCAGCAGCTGCCGCCTCTGGATCCTCTCTCAGAGGCACAGCACGTGCTGTGGGAGCAGCCTCTGACAGTGTCAAGCTGCCCCCTCTGCCAGCAGCAGCAGCAGCAGCAGCAGCCGCCTCTGGGTCCTCTCCCAGAGGCACAGCTCGTGCTGTGGGCCTCATGGCCAGGGGCCAACCAGAGCGTGTGCCACCTCCTCCATGGGGCACTCTGGCTGCGGGCAGAGCCCAGGGAACACCTTCCCTTGAGAGCAGGATGGAAGGGCTCTGGCAGGGGTCAGTGGCAAGGCAGGGCCATCACCTGCCACCCGTGACAGCTGCACACGGCCTGCCGCTCTGCACTGGGGCCCAGCCAGGTTGGGAGCAGGTGAGACGCTCTGAGATGGAGGCGCTGATTGAGGTGCAGGCAGGGCATGGTGGCAACACCTTCAAAGACCCTTGTGGAGGCCTGGGCCCACACATTTTAGAAGACAGGTCCACGGTATCCAGCTGCACCCATCGGCAGGCAAATGCCATCCATGAGATGGATGTAGAGCATCAGGAGCTGCCGGGTGCTTGCATCTTCACCCCAGGCTCCACAGGAGAGGCAGCCAAGTGCTCTGAGCGCCTGTGCCCTGCCCAGCAGGCAGAGCAGAGCCCTTCCTCTGGAAACCTGCAGCCCTGGGACACTCCTGTAAAGGAACTGGAGGAAATGCAGGAGGAGGAAGAGCTCCCAGAAATGCAGGCTGCAGGGGAGCGGGACAGCAACCTGCAGAGCGTGTCGCTTTCGCTGCGGAAGGAGGCTGAGGTAGAGGAAGGAATTTGTGCCCTGGCTGGAGATCCCTGGGACGAGGGCCGCAGCAATGCCCTCCTCACTTCAGACCCTGAGGAAAGCTCAAACTTCTCAGCTTCTCCTTTGTCTGGAGTCTCTGGCGAGGAGACGGCAGCTTGTTGGACAGACGAACAGGCTGAGCTTTACAGGCAAATGTGCATGGCACTTAATGCTAGGCTCCAAATAATGCGGAGAAAGAGAGAGGCGCTGGAGAGGCTGCTGGAAGAGAAACTCTATGCAGAGCTCTTTGGAGACATCTCGTCCTCCGTGAGCAGTGCAGAAAGCCCCATGACATCCAGTGGTGACCACTGGGGCTCATCAAGTGCCAGCCTGGAACCAGAGGCAGACCCCTCGGTGCCACTCAGCGCTTGCAGTGTGACTGAGGATGCCACAGCAGAGACACAAAGCCTCTGTGAGCTTGTGTCTCCTGAGCTGGTGGTAGACTCGGGGTCTGCCTCTGAGGATTCGCTGTCCCTGGAAACACTTCTGAACGAGTTCTTGGAGAGGTCACAGCAAGAAGAAGCGGCGGGACAGAGGGACAGAGCGGTAGAGAGCCCGTTGTCCATCCTGCCGCAAGAAGAAGAGTTCCAGCCAGGGCCTAATTCTCCGGACAGCAACCTCAGCACCCAGGGGCACAGAGAGCCTCTCTCCACGGCACCGCCCCAAGAGCCAAAGGGGTTTGCGGGTTGCCCCTGGCCTGCCGATGCTGCGGACGAGGCCTCGGCAGCAGGCATGGAGGCTGGCTGTGCCCAGGCCGCCCCTCCCCAGGAAAAGCCCTGCGGGGATGAGCCGCCGGCAGGAGCTTGCCCGGTGCCTGTGCAGCCCCTGGCACGCAGCGTTCCTGCTTGCCCCGCTGGCAGCGCAGCCGTCCCGCAGCCCCCGGCCCCACGGCCATGGCGCTCCATGGCCAAGAGGGCCCGGCGGGCTCTGCGCCGCCTTTTCTCCTTCAGCTGCCTCAGGGGGCAGCCAGAGGAGTGAGCCCGGGGCCAGCAGCAGGACGATGGCCAAAGGTGCCGGGGCTCACCCTGGGGACACCCAGCTCCCAGGGGCAGCGACAGGTCCCCGAGGGATCGGCCCTATGGGTTGAGAAGATGGGATGCATGGATGGATGGGTGGATGGTGGCCAAGGCAACCACTTGCTAAAGGTAGGTCCTGCTGTTATAGATAAAAGTTATGTTCAATTAAGGTATAGTTCAATTATATTGTATTAATTATGGTCAATAAATTGTATTATGTTAATCGGGATGGGGGGGCTGATTAGAATATTTTAGGTGAACGGTCCCGGGTTTGGTGGCACAATGGTCTGGAGGGGCAAGGTGAGGTCAGAGAGGGATTGAATGGAAGATCTGACCAATCATTCGAAGCCCTTCAGAGACCATTGGTCCAGAACGAACGGCGTTAAAGGCCAATGAGAAGCCTGGAAAAGGACCAATCACCATGCGGATCTAAAATGGACCAATCCTGGATTCCAAGGGGGCTATAAATGGGGGGAGTTCGGTTGCGTCGAGGGTTTTCCTTTTGGATACTGTTTTCTGGGGAGAAGCCAGTGCACCTGGGGTTAGTGCACTGTTCTCGTTTTGGCTTGCTGTGTGGGTGCCTGGGCTTATTCTGGGTACTCCGTTCCCTGCAGCTATTTTCATGAAGAGAACCTTTTTCTCCAGAGAAAGTTTGGCCTTGTTCATATTCATAACACTGCTTGCAGCCCCAGCCCTTCACCGCAAGCCAACAGCAAGGCAGTCTGGTCAGGGAGAGTTTTGTGAGGAAGGATGACAGCGCTACATTCCATAATCCCACAGAAACTCACTTTAGCCTAGGCTGCATTTGGAGCTGAGAAATGCTCCTTGAGCCTCAGTATTGCAAGTATATCAAGGCAAACCCATTCTCTTTTCACAGGGAAATTAGGAAAATGCCTCCCTGGCTATCTGCATCACAGACTGGCCAAAGGTGTGAACTCCAGGTGATGGACCTGGCGTCCTCAACTCCAGAAGAAACACCAGGAGCCCGGTGCAGAGAAGCGCAGGGAGGAGAAAGGACCAAAGGGATGCTGCTGCCAGCAGACCTCTTGGACTGTCCTCTATCAGACATCTTCAGCTCCCCACTCCAGCCGTGCTCTTCCCCATAACCTTCCAAGCCCAGTCTTCCTCTCCCTACCCCATCCCTGATTTTCTCTATGTTTCCTTCTCACTTTCCGATTTCACACCCCTTTCTATCTCTCTCCCCCATATTTATGGGTAAATAAAATCCCAGTTGTTGATGTTTGTAGATGATCTCCGGAGCACCTTAATTCACACACAGGCATCTCTGACTAATCACATGTCTTGGTTTGGAAAGACAGGAGTTTGCTAAGGAAGGCAGGAGCCTCCCCTGAAATGGAGAATGTAAACCCACCCCACCCCTCTGTATTGCCATAAACTTTAAATTACGTGGCTCTCAGGCAAAAAATATGGGAGCAGGAAATAACAGTTCTTTAATAGGGAACAAAAAAAAAAAATCAAAGATTAAATAAACAATGCAGTACACTAGAACAACACTGACAGTGTCAGAACACAACCTGACACCCTGTTGGTCAGGTTGTGGGTACCAGTCCAATTGGAAACGTGGCTGCAGTCCTCCTGAAGTGTCACGGGTGGTTCTCTTGGAGCAGGCGGTCCTGGAGAGAAGGATGTATTCTTCCTCCAAAGATCCAGTGGAAGAAGAGGCAGCTGCTGTTCCTCTGGAGAATCCAGTGGAGAAAACCGCGCTGGTGTCTCAAAACCTCTGGATTATATCTGGGTAGAAATGCTTGGCTCCTCCCTCAGAGCAGAGCACCTCACAATGGGATGTAATAGTTCTTATCAGTCATGCAGTGACATTCAATAGTCTGTTACCAACAGATGGCCCCTCGAGAGGGAGGAGTTATTGTGGTCACTCAAAGAGGGAGATAAGGGAAATTGCCCACTTGACAAAAGACAACTGCAATACAAATGGTAATGGAATACATCTTGCCCTGCAATCTGGAACATCATACCTTAATGGGGGCACACCAGTGCCAAACACAGAAGGACAATAAATTCCCTTGTCCTTCTGGCCACACTATGGCTGACAGAGAAGACAAGGATGTCACTGGCGTAGTCCTGAATCAACAATATACTCACTCGCCCCAAACTCCAGAGTAAGTACAGAATGGAAATGTTCCTTGGCTTTATTTCCTTATAATTCTTTTTCAAAAACACGCTGTTTATAGACATTGAAAGTAGTGACTAGATGAAGTTCAAATGGAGCTTTCTCCTTTCTGATGATCTCTCTACCTGGGCTCAAGGTTGAAGGCTGGGATACATGGAGATGTGGGTGGGCAAAGCAATTTGGCACTTTGGCACAGGGCTTACTTAGGTGTTTTTAGAGGAGGAACAGAAGGTGGGACAAGAGAGAGTTGCAGGACATGAAAAGAGGAACAAGTGGAAGAAAAGTTCAGGGGCAAAGACATTAAAAAGGCCTTTGTGTCGAGGGGCATCAGGATGGAAACAATCAGGCCTCTGGGAGAAAGGGCGGCCATGCCCACCAGGCCTTTGTGACCCACAGTGACATTGTGCCCAGAGGCCATTGTGACGTGGGTGCATGTCATGAGCCTTGGGGCTGCCAATCCCTGCAGTGGCCACTCCCAGGAGAGCAGCTCTGTGAGGAGGCAGCAGCTTCTCTGGAGGCAGCAGCTCACCTGGGAGATTGTGGCCAGCGCTCATCAGAGCATTGCCACAATGTCAAAAAAGCAAGAGGCGAATGCCCATGGCCTACCCCGTGAGGGGCAGCCACTGCTGTACCGGCGGCGGCAACAGGTGAGGGCTGGGGAAGGAGGGACAGCCTGCAGTGGGACGTAGGGGAAGCCCTGGGGCAGAGAGAGCCAGGCCTGGCAGCAGGTCATGCTCTGTGCAGGGCCTGCCCTGGGACGGCCCAGGCCCAGCAATGGCCCAGAGGCAGCGAGCCCAGCTGGGAACCCGGCCCAGCCTGGCTGCTGTAGCCAGCACTGGCCTTGGGGCCAGGCCCGGGCTTGCAGGCACGTGGGGGACACTGTTCTCACACAGCCGCCTCCATCCCGGGCCTCCTCCTGCTTCCCACAGGTGACCCCCAAGCAGCCACAGGCGGCACCTCAGGTCACCTGGACGACCATCACACCCATCCCTGGGGACAGCCCCACTCTGTTCCCCATCCCGTCACGGAGCCCCACCATGTCCTGCACAGGCAGGGGCAGCAGGGAGGGCGGGCACTCAGTGCCCCTGAGCCGTGTCACAGGGCCACAGAGATTGTCCGTGTCGGACTTGCGGCCCCTCCGCGGCCCTCGCTTGATACCGGCACCTCCATGCCAGTTCAGTGGGCAAAGCCCAAGGGCTCCCACTGACTGCGTTAAGCTGCCCCCTCTGACAGCAGCAGCTGCCGCCTCTGGATCCTCTCTCAGAGGCACAGCACGTGCTGTGGGAGCAGCCTCTGACAGTGTCAAGCTGCCCCCTCTGCCAGCAGCAGCAGCAGCAGCAGCAGCCGCCTCTGGGTCCTCTCCCAGAGGCACAGCTCGTGCTGTGGGCCTCATGGCCAGGGGCCAACCAGAGCGTGTGCCACCTCCTCCATGGGGCACTCTGGCTGCGGGCAGAGCCCAGGGAACACCTTCCCTTGAGAGCAGGATGGAAGGGCTCTGGCAGGGGTCAGTGGCAAGGCAGGGCCATCACCTGCCACCCGTGACAGCTGCACACGGCCTGCCGCTCTGCACTGGGGCCCAGCCAGGTTGGGAGCAGGTGAGACGCTCTGAGATGGAGGCGCTGATTGAGGTGCAGGCAGGGCATGGTGGCAACACCTTCAAAGACCCTTGTGGAGGCCTGGGCCCACACATTTTAGAAGACAGGTCCACGGTATCCAGCTGCACCCATCGGCAGGCAAATGCCATCCATGAGATGGATGTAGAGCATCAGGAGCTGCCGGGTGCTTGCATCTTCACCCCAGGCTCCACAGGAGAGGCAGCCAAGTGCTCTGAGCGCCTGTGCCCTGCCCAGCAGGCAGAGCAGAGCCCTTCCTCTGGAAACCTGCAGCCCTGGGACACTCCTGTAAAGGAACTGGAGGAAATGCAGGAGGAGGAAGAGCTCCCAGAAATGCAGGCTGCAGGGGAGCGGGACAGCAACCTGCAGAGCGTGTCGCTTTCGCTGCGGAAGGAGGCTGAGGTAGAGGAAGGAATTTGTGCCCTGGCTGGAGATCCCTGGGACGAGGGCCGCAGCAATGCCCTCCTCACTTCAGACCCTGAGGAAAGCTCAAACTTCTCAGCTTCTCCTTTGTCTGGAGTCTCTGGCGAGGAGACGGCAGCTTGTTGGACAGACGAACAGGCTGAGCTTTACAGGCAAATGTGCATGGCACTTAATGCTAGGCTCCAAATAATGCGGAGAAAGAGAGAGGCGCTGGAGAGGCTGCTGGAAGAGAAACTCTATGCAGAGCTCTTTGGAGACATCTCGTCCTCCGTGAGCAGTGCAGAAAGCCCCATGACATCCAGTGGTGACCACTGGGGCTCATCAAGTGCCAGCCTGGAACCAGAGGCAGACCCCTCGGTGCCACTCAGCGCTTGCAGTGTGACTGAGGATGCCACAGCAGAGACACAAAGCCTCTGTGAGCTTGTGTCTCCTGAGCTGGTGGTAGACTCGGGGTCTGCCTCTGAGGATTCGCTGTCCCTGGAAACACTTCTGAACGAGTTCTTGGAGAGGTCACAGCAAGAAGAAGCGGCGGGACAGAGGGACAGAGCGGTAGAGAGCCCGTTGTCCATCCTGCCGCAAGAAGAAGAGTTCCAGCCAGGGCCTAATTCTCCGGACAGCAACCTCAGCACCCAGGGGCACAGAGAGCCTCTCTCCACGGCACCGCCCCAAGAGCCAAAGGGGTTTGCGGGTTGCCCCTGGCCTGCCGATGCTGCGGACGAGGCCTCGGCAGCAGGCATGGAGGCTGGCTGTGCCCAGGCCGCCCCTCCCCAGGAAAAGCCCTGCGGGGATGAGCCGCCGGCAGGAGCTTGCCCGGTGCCTGTGCAGCCCCTGGCACGCAGCGTTCCTGCTTGCCCCGCTGGCAGCGCAGCCGTCCCGCAGCCCCCGGCCCCACGGCCATGGCGCTCCATGGCCAAGAGGGCCCGGCGGGCTCTGCGCCGCCTTTTCTCCTTCAGCTGCCTCAGGGGGCAGCCAGAGGAGTGAGCCCGGGGCCAGCAGCAGGACGATGGCCAAAGGTGCCGGGGCTCACCCTGGGGACACCCAGCTCCCAGGGGCAGCGACAGGTCCCCGAGGGATCGGCCCTATGGGTTGAGAAGATGGGATGCATGGATGGATGGGTGGATGGTGGCCAAGGCAACCACTTGCTAAAGGTAGGTCCTGCTGTTATAGATAAAAGTTATGTTCAATTAAGGTATAGTTCAATTATATTGTATTAATTATGGTCAATAAATTGTATTATGTTAATCGGGATGGGGGGGCTGATTAGAATATTTTAGGTGAACGGTCCCGGGTTTGGTGGCACAATGGTCTGGAGGGGCAAGGTGAGGTCAGAGAGGGATTGAATGGAAGATCTGACCAATCATTCGAAGCCCTTCAGAGACCATTGGTCCAGAACGAACGGCGTTAAAGGCCAATGAGAAGCCTGGAAAAGGACCAATCACCATGCGGATCTAAAATGGACCAATCCTGGATTCCAAGGGGGCTATAAATGGGGGGAGTTCGGTTGCGTCGAGGGTTTTCCTTTTGGATACTGTTTTCTGGGGAGAAGCCAGTGCACCTGGGGTTAGTGCACTGTTCTCGTTTTGGCTTGCTGTGTGGGTGCCTGGGCTTATTCTGGGTACTCCGTTCCCTGCAGCTATTTTCATGAAGAGAACCTTTTTCTCCAGAGAAAGTTTGGCCTTGTTCATATTCATAACACTGCTTGCAGCCCCAGCCCTTCACCGCAAGCCAACAGCAAGGCAGTCTGGTCAGGGAGAGTTTTGTGAGGAAGGATGACAGCGCTACATTCCATAATCCCACAGAAACTCACTTTAGCCTAGGCTGCATTTGGAGCTGAGAAATGCTCCTTGAGCCTCAGTATTGCAAGTATATCAAGGCAAACCCATTCTCTTTTCACAGGGAAATTAGGAAAATGCCTCCCTGGCTATCTGCATCACAGACTGGCCAAAGGTGTGAACTCCAGGTGATGGACCTGGCGTCCTCAACTCCAGAAGAAACACCAGGAGCCCGGTGCAGAGAAGCGCAGGGAGGAGAAAGGACCAAAGGGATGCTGCTGCCAGCAGACCTCTTGGACTGTCCTCTATCAGACATCTTCAGCTCCCCACTCCAGCCGTGCTCTTCCCCATAACCTTCCAAGCCCAGTCTTCCTCTCCCTACCCCATCCCTGATTTTCTCTATGTTTCCTTCTCACTTTCCGATTTCACACCCCTTTCTATCTCTCTCCCCCATATTTATGGGTAAATAAAATCCCAGTTGTTGATGTTTGTAGATGATCTCCGGAGCACCTTAATTCACACACAGGCATCTCTGACTAATCACATGTCTTGGTTTGGAAAGACAGGAGTTTGCTAAGGAAGGCAGGAGCCTCCCCTGAAATGGAGAATGTAAACCCACCCCACCCCTCTGTATTGCCATAAACTTTAAATTACGTGGCTCTCAGGCAAAAAATATGGGAGCAGGAAATAACAGTTCTTTAATAGGGAACAAAAAAAAAAAATCAAAGATTAAATAAACAATGCAGTAATGCAGTACACTAGAACAACACTGACAGTGTCAGAACACAACCTGACACCCTGTTGGTCAGGTTGTGGGTACCAGTCCAATTGGAAACGTGGCTGCAGTCCTCCTGAAGTGTCACGGGTGGTTCTCTTGGAGCAGGCGGTCCTGGAGAGAAGGATGTATTCTTCCTCCAAAGATCCAGTGGAAGAAGAGGCAGCTGCTGTTCCTCTGGAGAATCCAGTGGAGAAAACCGCGCTGGTGTCTCAAAACCTCTGGATTATATCTGGGTAGAAATGCTTGGCTCCTCCCTCAGAGCAGAGCACCTCACAATGGGATGTAATAGTTCCTATCAGTCATGCAGTGACATTCAATAGTCTGTTACCAACAGATGGCCCCTCCAGAGGGAGGAGTTATTGTGGTCACTCAAAGAGGGAGATAAGGGAAATTGCCCACTTGACAAAAGACAACTGCCATACAAATGGTAATGGAATACATCTTGCCTTGCAATCTGGAACATCACACCTTAATGGGGGCACACTTCCGCACAGAGCACTCGAGGTATGGCCACACCAGTGCCGAACACAGAAGGACAATAAATGCCCTGGTCCTTCTGGCCACACTATGGCTGACAGAGAAGACAAGGATGCCACTGGCGTAGTCCTGAATCAACAATATACTCACTCGCCCCAAACTCCAGAGTAAGTACAGAATGGAAATGTTCCTTGGCTTTATTTCCTTATAATTCTTTTTCAAAAACACGCTGTTTATAGACATTGAAAGTAGTGACTAGATGAAGTTCAAATGGAGCTCTCTCCTTTCTGATGATCTCTCTACCTGGGCTCAAGGTTGAAGGCTGGGATACATGGAGATGTGGGTGGGCAAAGCAATTTGGCACTTTGGCACAGGGCTTACTTAGGTGTTTTTAGAGGAGGAACAGAAGGTGGGACAAGAGAGAGTTGCAGGACATGAAAAGAGGAACAAGTGGAAGAAAAGTTCAGGGGCAAAGACATTAAAAAGGCCTTTGTGTCGAGGGTCATCAGGATGGAAACAATCAGGCCTCTGGGTGACAGGGTGGCCATGCCCACCAGGCCTTTGTGACCCACAGTGACATCATGCCCAGAGGCCATTGTGAGGCAGGTGCATGTCATGAGCCTTGGGGCTGCCAATCCCTGCAGTGGCCACTCCCAGGAGAGCAGCTCTGTGAGGAGGCAGCAGCTTCTCTGGAGGCAGCAGCTCACCTGGGAGATTGTGGCCAGTGCTCATCAGAGCATTGCCACAATGTCAAAAAAGCAAGAGGCGAATGCCCATGGCCTGCCCCGTGAGGGGCAGCCACTGCTGTACCGGCGGCGGCAACAGGTGAGGGCTGGGGAAGGAGGGACAGCCTCCAGTGGGACGTGGGGGAAGCCCCGGGGCAGAGACAGCTCGGCCTGGAAGCAGGCCACGCTCTGTGCAGGGCCTGCACTGGGACAGCCCGGGCCCAGCAATGGCCCAGAGGCAGCGAGCCCAGCTGGGAACACGGCCGAGCCTGGCTGCTGTAGCCAGCACCTGCCTTGGGGCCAGACCCGGGCTTGCAGGCACGTGGGGGACACTGTGATCATACAGCCGCTTCCATCCCGGGTCTCCTCCTGCTTCCCACAGGTGACCCACAGGCAGCCACAGGCAGCACCTCAGGTCACCTGGACGACCATCACACCCATCCCTGGGGACAGCCCCACTCTGTTCCCCATCCCATCACGGAGCCCCACCATGTCCTGCACAGGCAGGGGCAGCCAGGAGGGTGGGCACTCAGTGCCCCAGAGCTGTGTCACAGGGCCACGGAGATTGTCCGTGTCGGACTTGCCGCCTCTCCGCGGCCCTCACTTGACACTGGAACCTCCCCGCCAGCTCAGTGGGCAAAGCCCAAGAGCACCCACTGACTGCGTTAAGCTGCCCCCTCTGACAGCAGCAGCAGCAGCCTCTGGATCCTCTCTCAGAGGCACAGCATGTGCTGTGGGAGCAGACTCTGACAGTGTCAAGCTGCCCCCTCTGCCAGCAGCAGCAGCAGCAGCAGCCGCCTCTGGGTCCTCTCCCAGAGGCACAGCTCGTGCTGTGGGCCCCATGGCCAGGGGCCAAGCAGAGCGTGTGCCACCTCCTCCATGGGGCACTCTGGCTGCGGGCAGAGCCCAGGGAACACCTTCCCTGGAGAACAGGATGGAAGGGCTCTGGCAGGGGTTAGTGGCAAGGCAGGGCCATCACCTGCCACCCGTGACACCTGCACGCAGCGTGCCGCTCTGCACTGGGGCCCAGCCAGGTTGGGAGCAGCTGGGATGCTCTGAGATGGAGGAGCTGATTGAGGTGCAGGCAGGGCATGGTGGCAACACCTTCAAAGACCCTTATGGAGCCCTGGGCCCACACATTTTAGAAGACGGGTCCACGGTATCCAGCTGCACCCATCGGCAGGCAAATGCCATCCATGAGATGGATGTAGAGCATCAGGAGCTGCCGGGTGCTTGCATCTTCACCCCAGGCTCCACAGGAGAGGCAGCCAAGTGCTCTGAGTGCCTGTGCCCTGCCCAGCAGGCAGAGCAGAGCCCTTCCTCCGGAGACCTGCAGCCCTGGGACACTCCTGTAAAGGAAGTGGAGGAAATGCAGGAGGAGGAAGAGCTCCCAGAAATGCAGGCTGCAGGGGAGCGGGACAGCTCCCTGCAGAGCATGTCCCTTTTGCTGCGGAAAGAGGCTAAGGTTGAGGAAGGAATGTGTTCCCTGGCTGGAGATCCCTGGGACGAGGGCCGCAGCAATGCCCTCCTCACATCAGACCCTGAGGAAAGCTCCAACTTCTCAGCTTCTCCTTTGTCTGGAGTCTCTGGTGAGGAGACGGCAGCTTGTTGCACAGCTGAACACGCTGCGCTTTACACGCAAATGTGCATGGCACTTGATGCTAGGCTCCAAATTGTGCGGAGAAAGAGAGAGGTGCTGGAGAGGCTGCTGGAAGAGAAACTCTATGCAGAGCTCTTTGGAGACATCTCCTCCTCCGTGAGCAGTGCAGAAAGCCCCATGACATCCTCCTGTGACCACCGGGGCTCATCAAGTGCCAGCCTGGAATCAGATGCAGACCCCTCGGTGCCACTCAGCACTTGCAGTGTGACTGAAGATGCCACAGCAGAGACACAAAGCTTCTCTGAGCTTGTGTCTCCTGAGCTGGTGGTAGACTCAGGGTCTGCCTCTGAGGATTCGCTGTCTCTGGAAACTCTTCTGAATGAGTTCATGGAGAGGTCACAGCAAGAAGGAGCGGCGGGACTGAAGGACAGAGCGGTAGAGAGCCAGTTGTCCATCCTGCCGCGAGAAGAAGAGTTCCAGCCAGGGCCTACTTCTCCGGAGAGCGACCTCAGTGACCAGGGCCACAGCGAGTCTCTCTCCAGGGCACTGCCGGAAGAGCCAAAGGGTTTTGCGGGTTGCCCCTCGCCTGCCGATGCTGTGGACGAGGCCTCGGCAGCAGGCATGGAGGCTGGCTGTGCCCAGGCCGCCCCTCCCCAGGAAAAGCCCTGCAGGGATGAGCTGCTGGCAGGAGCTTGCCCAGTGCCCGGCCAGCCCCTGGCACGCAGCGTTCCTGCTTGCCCCGCTGGCAGGGCAGCCGTCCCGCAGCCCCCGGCCCCACGGCCATGGCGCTCCATGGCCAAGAGGGCCCGGCGGGCTCTGCGCCGCCTTTTCTCCTTCAGCTGCCTCAGGGGGCAGCCAGAGGAGTGAGCCTGGGGCCAGCAGCAGGACGATGGCCAAAGATGCTGGGGCTCACCCTGGGGACACCCAGCTCCCAGGGGCAGCAACAGGTCCCAGAGGGAACGGCTCCAGGGAGATGAAAAGGCGGGATGCATGGATGGATGGGTGGATGGTGGCCAAGGCAAGCACTCCCAAAGGTAGGTCCTGCTGCCGGCCCCAGCCCCTCAGCCCAAGCCAGCGGCAATGCAGCCTGGTCAGGGAGAGCCGGCTGAGGAAGGGTGACAGAGCTACATTGCATAATCCCAGAGAAGCTGACTTGAGGCCCGGGCTGCATTGTGGGGTGCATCCCCACCCTGCTGCAGGCCTCCTCATTTGGAGCTGAGAAATGCTCCTTGGGCCTCAGCATCGCAGGTGAATCAAGGTAAAACCATTCTCTTTTCAGGTGGCAACTAGGAAAATGCCTCCCTGGCTTCCTGCAACATGGACTGGACAAATGTGTTAACTCCACATGATGGACCTGGTGTCCTCAACTCCACACGAAGCACCAGGAGCCCAGTGCAGCAAAGCGCAGGGAGGAGAAAGGACCAAAGGCATGCTGCTGGCAGCAAACATCTTGGACTGTCTTCTATCAGACATCTTCACGTCTCCACTCCAGCCGTGCTCTTCCCTATAACCCTCCAAGCCAACTCTTCGGCTCCCTACCTCATCCCTGATGTTCTCCCTCTCTCCGATTTCCTACCACTTTCTATCTCTCTACCCCACATTTATTGTTCAATAAAATCCCAGCTGTTGATGTTTGTAGATGATCTCCTGAGCACCTTAATTCACACAGAGGCATCTCTGACTAATCACACCTTAATGTTGGCACACTTCTGCACAGAGCACTCGAGGTGTGGCCACACCAGTGCCCAGCACAGAAGGACAAGAAATGCCCTGGTCCTTCTGGGCACACTATGGCTGACACAGAATACCAGCATGGCGCTGGCATTTTCCAGATCAAAATTCTAACCATTCCCCACCTCCCTCTCCCCGCAAAAAGGAAAGAATGGAAAATTTCTGTGTTTGGATTTTCTTCTAGTTCTTTTTCAAAAACACACTGTTTAGAATTGTTCACAGTAGTGACTAGATGAAGTTCAAATGGAGCTTTCTCCTTTCTGATGATCCCTCTAGGTGGGCTCGAGGCCAAGGGCTAGAACACATGGTGATGTGGGTGGGAAAAGCGCTTTGGCACTTTGGCACAGGGCTCCCTTGGGTGTGTTTAGGGGAGGAACAGGAGGTGGGACAAGAGAGGGCTGCAGGACATGAAAAGAGGAACAAGTGTAGGCAAAGTCAATGGGAAAGGGCTTTAAAAGTCCTTTGTGTCCAGGGTCATCAGGATGGAAAGCGTCAGGCCCCTGGGAGAAAGGGCGGCCATGCCCACCAGGCCTTTGTGACCCACAGTGACATTGTGCCCAGAGGCCATTGTGATGTGGGTGTATGTCATGAGCCTTGGGGCTGCCAATCCCTGCAGTGGCCACTCCCAGGAGAGCAGCTCTGTGAGGAGGCAGCAGCTTCTCTGGAGGCAGCAGCTCACCTGGGAGATTGTGGCCAGCGCTCATCAGAGCATTGCCACAATGTCAAGGAATCAGGAGGCGAATGCCCATGGCCTGCCCCGTGAGGGGCAGCCACTGCTGTACCGGCGGCGGCAACAGGTGAGGGCTGGGGAAGGAGGGACAGCCTGCAGTGGAACGTAGGGGAAGCCCTGGGGCAGAGAGAGCCAGGCCTGGCAGCAGGCCATGCTCTGTGCAGGGCCTACACTGGGAGAGCCCGGGCCCAGCAATGGCCCAGAGGCAGCGAGCCCAGCTGGGAACACGGCCGAGCCTGGCTGCTGTAGCCAGCACCTGCCTTGGGGCCAGGCCCGGGCTTGCAGGCACGTGGGGGACACTGTGCTCATACAACCACCTCCATCCCGGGCCTCCTCCTTCTTCCCACAGGTGACCCCCAGGCAGCCACAGGTGGCAGCTCAGGTCACCTGGACGACCATCACACCCATCCCTGGGGACAGCCCCACTCTGTTCCCCATCCCATCACGGAGCCCCACCATGTCCTGCACAGGCAGGGGCAGCCAGGAGGGTGGGCACTCAGTGCCCCAGAGCTGTGTCACAGGGCCACGGAGATTGTCCGTGTCGGACTTGCCGCCTCTCCGCGGCCCTCACTTGACACTGGCGCCTCCACGCCACCTCAGTGGGCAAAACCCAAGAGCACCCACTGACTGCGTTAAGCTGCCCCCTCTGCCAGCAGCAGCAGCAGCAGCAGCCGC
The DNA here is from genome assembly GCF_051311805.1 of Agelaius phoeniceus. Taxonomy (NCBI): domain Eukaryota; kingdom Metazoa; phylum Chordata; class Aves; order Passeriformes; family Icteridae; genus Agelaius; species Agelaius phoeniceus. The sequence goes on along the minus strand of NC_135265.1, from coordinate 153,086,199 downwards.
CTCTGGGTCCTCTCCCAGAGGCACAGCTCGTGCTGTGGGCCTCATGGCCAGGGGCCAACCAGAGCGTGTGCCACCTCCTCCATGGGGCACTCTGGCTGCGGGTAGAGCCCAGGGAACACCTTCCCTGGAGAGCAGGATGGAAGGGCTCTGGCAGGGGTCAGTGGCAAGGCAGGGCCATCACCTGCCACCCGTGACAGCTGCACGCAGCGTGCCGCTCTGCACTGGGGCCCAGCCAGGTTGGGAGCAGCTGGGATGCTCTGAGATGGAGGAGCTGATTGAGGTGCAGGCAGGGCATGGTGGCAACACCTTCAAAGACCCTTATGGAGCCCTGGGCCCACACATTTTAGAAGACGGGTCCACGGTATCCACTTGCACCCATCGGCAGGCAAATGCCATCCATGAGATGGATGTAGAGCATCAGGAGCTGCCCGGTGCTTGCATCTTCACCCCAGGCTCCACAGGAGAGGCAGCCAAGTGCTCTGAGCGCCTGTGCCCTGCCCAGCAGGCAGAGCAGAGCCCTTCCTCTGGAAACCTGCAGCCCTGGGACACTCCTGTAAAGGAACTGGAGGAAATGCAGGAGGAGGAAGAGCTCCCAGAAACACAGGCTGCAGGGGAGCGGGACAGCAACCTGCAGAGCGTGTCCCTTTTGCTGCGGAAGGAGGCCGAGGTTGAGGAAGGAATGTGTTCCCTGGCTGGAGATCCCTGGGACGAGGGCCGCAGCAATGCCCTCCTCACATCAGACCCTGAGGAAAGCTCCAACTTCTCAGCTTCTCCTTTGTCTGGAGTCTCTGGCGAGGAGACGGCAGCTTGTTGCACAGCTGAACACGCTGCGCTTTACAGGCAAATGTGCATGGCACTTGATGCTAGGCTCCAAATTGTGCGGAGAAAGAGAGAGGTGCTGGAGAGGCTGCTGGAAGAGAAACTCTATGCAGAGCTCTTTGGAGACATCTCCTCCTCCGTGAGCAGTGCAGAAAGCCCCATGACATCCTCCTGTGACCACCGGGGCTCATCAAGTGCCAGCCTGGAATCAGATGCAGACCCCTCGGTGCCACTCAGCACTTGCAGTGTGACTGAAGATGCCACAGCAGAGACACAAAGCTTCTCTGAGCTTGTGTCTCCTGAGCTGGTGGTAGACTCAGGGTCTGCCTCTGAGGATTCGCTGTCTCTGGAAACTCTTCTGAATGAGTTCATGGAGAGGTCACAGCAAGAAGGAGCGGCGGGACTGAAGGACAGAGCGGTAGAGAGCCAGTTGTCCATCCTGCCGCGAGAAGAAGAGTTCCAGCCAGGGCCTACTTCTCCGGAGAGCGACCTCAGTGACCAGGGCCACAGCGAGTCTCTCTCCAGGGCACTGCCGGAAGAGCCAAAGGGTTTTGCGGGTTGCCCCTCGCCTGCCGATGCTGTGGACGAGGCCTCGGCAGCAGGCATGGAGGCTGGCTGTGCCCAGGCCGCCCCTCCCCAGGAAAAGCCCTGCAGGGATGAGCTGCTGGCAGGAGCTTGCCCAGTGCCCGGCCAGCCCCTGGCACGCAGCGTTCCTGCTTGCCCCGCTGGCAGGGCAGCCGTCCCGCAGCCCCCGGCCCCACGGCCATGGCGCTCCATGGCCAAGAGGGCCCGGCGGGCTCTGCGCCGCCTTTTCTCCTTCAGCTGCCTCAGGGGGCAGCCAGAGGAGTGAGCCTGGGGCCAGCAGCAGGACGATGGCCAAAGGTGCCGGGGCTCACCCTGGGGACACCCAGCTCCCAGGGGCAGCAACAGGTCCCAGAGGGAACGGCTCCAGGGAGATGAAAAGGCGGGATGCATGGATGGATGGGTGGATGGTGGCCAAGGCAAGCACTCCCAAAGGTAGGTCCTGCTGCCGGCCCCAGCCCCTCAGCCCAAGCCAGCGGCAATGCAGCCTGGTCAGGGAGAGCCGGCTGAGGAAGGGTGACAGAGCTACATTGCATAATCCCAGAGAAGCTGACTTGAGGCCCGGGCTGCATTGTGGGGTGCATCCCCACCCTGCTGCAGGCCTCCTCATTTGGAGCTGAGAAATGCTCCTTGGGCCTCAGCATCGCAGGTGAATCAAGGTAAAACCATTCTCTTTTCAGGTGGCAACTAGGAAAATGCCTCCCTGGCTTCCTGCAACATGGACTGGACAAATGTGTTAACTCCACATGATGGACCTGGTGTCCTCAACTCCACACGAAGCACCAGGAGCCCAGTGCAGCAAAGCGCAGGGAGGAGAAAGGACCAAAGGCATGCTGCTGGCAGCAAACATCTTGGACTGTCTTCTATCAGACATCTTCACGTCTCCACTCCAGCCGTGCTCTTCCCTATAACCCTCCAAGCCAACTCTTCGGCTCCCTACCTCATCCCTGATGTTCTCCCTCTCTCCGATTTCCTACCACTTTCTATCTCTCTACCCCACATTTATTGTTCAATAAAATCCCAGCTGTTGATGTTTGTAGATGATCTCCTGAGCACCTTAATTCACACAGAGGCATCTCTGACTAATCACACCTTAATGTTGGCACACTTCTGCACAGAGCACTCGAGGTGTGGCCACACCAGTGCCCAGCACAGAAGGACAAGAAATGCCCTGGTCCTTCTGGGCACACTATGGCTGACACAGAATACCAGCATGGCGCTGGCATTTTCCAGATCAAAATTCTAACCATTCCCCACCTCCCTCTCCCCGCAAAAAGGAAAGAATGGAAAATTTCTGTGTTTGGATTTTCTTCTAGTTCTTTTTCAAAAACACACTGTTTAGAATTGTTCACAGTAGTGACTAGATGAAGTTCAAATGGAGCTTTCTCCTTTCTGATGATCCCTCTAGGTGGGCTCGAGGCCAAGGGCTAGAACACATGGTGATGTGGGTGGGAAAAGCGCTTTGGCACTTTGGCACAGGGCTCCCTTGGGTGTGTTTAGGGGAGGAACAGGAGGTGGGACAAGAGAGGGCTGCAGGACATGAAAAGAGGAACAAGTGTAGGCAAAGTCAATGGGAAAGGGCTTTAAAAGTCCTTTGTGTCCAGGGTCATCAGGATGGAAAGCGTCAGGCCCCTGGGAGAAAGGGCGGCCATGCCCACCAGGCCTTTGTGACCCACAGTGACATTGTGCCCAGAGGCCATTGTGATGTGGGTGTATGTCATGAGCCTTGGGGCTGCCAATCCCTGCAGTGGCCACTCCCAGGAGAGCAGCTCTGTGAGGAGGCAGCAGCTTCTCTGGAGGCAGCAGCTCACCTGGGAGATTGTGGCCAGCGCTCATCAGAGCATTGCCACAATGTCAAGGAATCAGGAGGCGAATGCCCATGGCCTGCCCCGTGAGGGGCAGCCACTGCTGTACCGGCGGCGGCAACAGGTGAGGGCTGGGGAAGGAGGGACAGCCTGCAGTGGAACGTAGGGGAAGCCCTGGGGCAGAGAGAGCCAGGCCTGGCAGCAGGCCATGCTCTGTGCAGGGCCTACACTGGGAGAGCCCGGGCCCAGCAATGGCCCAGAGGCAGCGAGCCCAGCTGGGAACACGGCCGAGCCTGGCTGCTGTAGCCAGCACCTGCCTTGGGGCCAGGCCCGGGCTTGCAGGCACGTGGGGGACACTGTGCTCATACAACCACCTCCATCCCGGGCCTCCTCCTTCTTCCCACAGGTGACCCCCAGGCAGCCACAGGTGGCAGCTCAGGTCACCTGGACGACCATCACACCCATCCCTGGGGACAGCCCCACTCTGTTCCCCATCCCATCACGGAGCCCCACCATGTCCTGCACAGGCAGGGGCAGCCAGGAGGGTGGGCACTCAGTGCCCCAGAGCTGTGTCACAGGGCCACGGAGATTGTCCGTGTCGGACTTGCCGCCTCTCCGCGGCCCTCACTTGACACTGGCGCCTCCACGCCACCTCAGTGGGCAAAACCCAAGAGCACCCACTGACTGCGTTAAGCTGCCCCCTCTGCCAGCAGCAGCAGCAGCAGCAGCCGCCTCTGGGTCCTCTCCCAGAGGCACAGCTCGTGCTGTGGGCCTCATGGCCAGGGGCCAACCAGAGCGTGTGCCACCTCCTCCATGGGGCACTCTGGCTGCGGGCAGAGCCCAGGGAACACCTTCCCTGGAGAGCAGGATGGAAGGGCTCTGGCAGGGGTCAGTGGCAAGGCAGGGCCATCACCTGCCACCCGTGACAGCTGCACGCAGCGTGCCGCTCTGCACTGGGGCCCAGCCAGGTTGGGAGCAGCTGGGATGCTCTGAGATGGAGGAGCTGATTGAGGTGCAGGCAGGGCATGGTGGCAACACCTTCAAAGACCCTTATGGAGCCCTGGGCCCACACATTTTAGAAGACGGGTCCACGGTATCCACTTGCACCCATCGGCAGGCAAATGCCATCCATGAGATGGATGTAGAGCATCAGGAGCTGCCCGGTGCTTGCATCTTCACCCCAGGCTCCACAGGAGAGGCAGCCAAGTGCTCTGAGCGCCTGTGCCCTGCCCAGCAGGCAGAGCAGAGCCCTTCCTCTGGAAACCTGCAGCCCTGGGACACTCCTGTAAAGGAACTGGAGGAAATGCAGGAGGAGGAAGAGCTCCCAGAAACACAGGCTGCAGGGGAGCGGGACAGCAACCTGCAGAGCGTGTCCCTTTTGCTGCGGAAGGAGGCCGAGGTTGAGGAAGGAATGTGTTCCCTGGCTGGAGATCCCTGGGACGAGGGCCGCAGCAATGCCCTCCTCACATCAGACCCTGAGGAAAGCTCCAACTTCTCAGCTTCTCCTTTGTCTGGAGTCTCTGGCGAGGAGACGGCAGCTTGTTGCACAGCTGAACACGCTGCGCTTTACAGGCAAATGTGCATGGCACTTGATGCTAGGCTCCAAATTGTGCGGAGAAAGAGAGAGGTGCTGGAGAGGCTGCTGGAAGAGAAACTCTATGCAGAGCTCTTTGGAGACATCTCCTCCTCCGTGAGCAGTGCAGAAAGCCCCATGACATCCTCCTGTGACCACCGGGGCTCATCAAGTGCCAGCCTGGAATCAGATGCAGACCCCTCGGTGCCACTCAGCACTTGCAGTGTGACTGAAGATGCCACAGCAGAGACACAAAGCTTCTCTGAGCTTGTGTCTCCTGAGCTGGTGGTAGACTCAGGGTCTGCCTCTGAGGATTCGCTGTCTCTGGAAACTCTTCTGAATGAGTTCATGGAGAGGTCACAGCAAGAAGGAGCGGCGGGACTGAAGGACAGAGCGGTAGAGAGCCAGTTGTCCATCCTGCCGCGAGAAGAAGAGTTCCAGCCAGGGCCTACTTCTCCGGAGAGCGACCTCAGTGACCAGGGCCACAGCGAGTCTCTCTCCAGGGCACTGCCGGAAGAGCCAAAGGGTTTTGCGGGTTGCCCCTCGCCTGCCGATGCTGTGGACGAGGCCTCGGCAGCAGGCATGGAGGCTGGCTGTGCCCAGGCCGCCCCTCCCCAGGAAAAGCCCTGCAGGGATGAGCTGCTGGCAGGAGCTTGCCCAGTGCCCGGCCAGCCCCTGGCACGCAGCGTTCCTGCTTGCCCCGCTGGCAGGGCAGCCGTCCCGCAGCCCCCGGCCCCACGGCCATGGCGCTCCATGGCCAAGAGGGCCCGGCGGGCTCTGCGCCGCCTTTTCTCCTTCAGCTGCCTCAGGGGGCAGCCAGAGGAGTGAGCCTGGGGCCAGCAGCAGGACGATGGCCAAAGGTGCCGGGGCTCACCCTGGGGACACCCAGCTCCCAGGGGCAGCAACAGGTCCCAGAGGGAACGGCTCCAGGGAGATGAAAAGGCAGGATGCATGGATGGATGGGTGGATGGTGGCCAAGGCAAGCACTCCCAAAGGTAGGTCCTGCTGCCGGCCCCAGCCCCTCAGCCCAAGCCAGCGGCAATGCAGCCTGGTCAGGGAGAGCCGGCTGAGGAAGGGTGACAGAGCTACATTGCATAATCCCAGAGAAGCTGACTTGAGGCCCGGGCTGCATTGTGGGGTGCATCCCCACCCTGCTGCAGGCCTCCTCATTTGGAGCTGAGAAATGCTCCTTGGGCCTCAGCATCGCAGGTGAATCAAGGTAAAACCATTCTCTTTTCAGGTGGCAACTAGGAAAATGCCTCCCTGGCTTCCTGCAACATGGACTGGACAAATGTGTTAACTCCACATGATGGACCTGGTGTCCTCAACTCCACACGAAGCACCAGGAGCCCAGTGCAGCAAAGCGCAGGGAGGAGAAAGGACCAAAGGCATGCTGCTGGCAGCAAACATCTTGGACTGTCTTCTATCAGACATCTTCACGTCTCCACTCCAGCCGTGCTCTTCCCTATAACCCTCCAAGCCAACTCTTCGGCTCCCTACCTCATCCCTGATGTTCTCCCTCTCTCCGATTTCCTACCACTTTCTATCTCTCTACCCCACATTTATTGTTCAATAAAATCCCAGCTGTTGATGTTTGTAGATGATCTCCTGAGCACCTTAATTCACACAGAGGCATCTCTGACTAATCACACCTTAATGTTGGCACACTTCTGCACAGAGCACTCGAGGTGTGGCCACACCAGTGCCCAGCACAGAAGGACAAGAAATGCCCTGGTCCTTCTGGGCACACTATGGCTGACACAGAATACCAGCATGGCGCTGGCATTTTCCAGATCAAAATTCTAACCATTCCCCACCTCCCTCTCCCCGCAAAAAGGAAAGAATGGAAAATTTCTGTGTTTGGATTTTCTTCTAGTTCTTTTTCAAAAACACACTGTTTAGAATTGTTCACAGTAGTGACTAGATGAAGTTCAAATGGAGCTTTCTCCTTTCTGATGATCCCTCTAGGTGGGCTCGAGGCCAAGGGCTAGAACACATGGTGATGTGGGTGGGAAAAGCGCTTTGGCACTTTGGCACAGGGCTCCCTTGGGTGTGTTTAGGGGAGGAACAGGAGGTGGGACAAGAGAGGGCTGCAGGACATGAAAAGAGGAACAAGTGTAGGCAAAGTCAATGGGAAAGGGCTTTAAAAGTCCTTTGTGTCCAGGGTCATCAGGATGGAAAGCGTCAGGCCCCTGGGAGAAAGGGCGGCCATGCCCACCAGGCCTTTGTGACCCACAGTGACATTGTGCCCAGAGGCCATTGTGATGTGGGTGTATGTCATGAGCCTTGGGGCTGCCAATCCCTGCAGTGGCCACTCCCAGGAGAGCAGCTCTGTGAGGAGGCAGCAGCTTCTCTGGAGGCAGCAGCTCACCTGGGAGATTGTGGCCAGCGCTCATCAGAGCATTGCCACAATGTCAAGGAATCAGGAGGCGAATGCCCATGGCCTGCCCCGTGAGGGGCAGCCACTGCTGTACCGGCGGCGGCAACAGGTGAGGGCTGGGGAAGGAGGGACAGCCTGCAGTGGAACGTAGGGGAAGCCCTGGGGCAGAGAGAGCCAGGCCTGGCAGCAGGCCATGCTCTGTGCAGGGCCTACACTGGGAGAGCCCGGGCCCAGCAATGGCCCAGAGGCAGCGAGCCCAGCTGGGAACACGGCCGAGCCTGGCTGCTGTAGCCAGCACCTGCCTTGGGGCCAGGCCCGGGCTTGCAGGCACGTGGGGGACACTGTGCTCATACAACCACCTCCATCCCGGGCCTCCTCCTTCTTCCCACAGGTGACCCCCAGGCAGCCACAGGTGGCAGCTCAGGTCACCTGGACGACCATCACACCCATCCCTGGGGACAGCCCCACTCTGTTCCCCATCCCATCACGGAGCCCCACCATGTCCTGCACAGGCAGGGGCAGCCAGGAGGGTGGGCACTCAGTGCCCCAGAGCTGTGTCACAGGGCCACGGAGATTGTCCGTGTCGGACTTGCCGCCTCTCCGCGGCCCTCACTTGACACTGGCGCCTCCACGCCACCTCAGTGGGCAAAACCCAAGAGCACCCACTGACTGCGTTAAGCTGCCCCCTCTGCCAGCAGCAGCAGCAGCAGCAGCCGCCTCTGGGTCCTCTCCCAGAGGCACAGCTCGTGCTGTGGGCCTCATGGCCAGGGGCCAACCAGAGCGTGTGCCACCTCCTCCATGGGGCACTCTGGCTGCGGGCAGAGCCCAGGGAACACCTTCCCTGGAGAGCAGGATGGAAGGGCTCTGGCAGGGGTCAGTGGCAAGGCAGGGCCATCACCTGCCACCCGTGACAGCTGCACGCAGCGTGCCGCTCTGCACTGGGGCCCAGCCAGGTTGGGAGCAGCTGGGATGCTCTGAGATGGAGGAGCTGATTGAGGTGCAGGCAGGGCATGGTGGCAACACCTTCAAAGACCCTTATGGAGCCCTGGGCCCACACATTTTAGAAGACGGGTCCACGGTATCCACTTGCACCCATCGGCAGGCAAATGCCATCCATGAGATGGATGTAGAGCATCAGGAGCTGCCCGGTGCTTGCATCTTCACCCCAGGCTCCACAGGAGAGGCAGCCAAGTGCTCTGAGCGCCTGTGCCCTGCCCAGCAGGCAGAGCAGAGCCCTTCCTCTGGAAACCTGCAGCCCTGGGACACTCCTGTAAAGGAACTGGAGGAAATGCAGGAGGAGGAAGAGCTCCCAGAAACACAGGCTGCAGGGGAGCGGGACAGCAACCTGCAGAGCGTGTCCCTTTTGCTGCGGAAGGAGGCCGAGGTTGAGGAAGGAATGTGTTCCCTGGCTGGAGATCCCTGGGACGAGGGCCGCAGCAATGCCCTCCTCACATCAGACCCTGAGGAAAGCTCCAACTTCTCAGCTTCTCCTTTGTCTGGAGTCTCTGGCGAGGAGACGGCAGCTTGTTGCACAGCTGAACACGCTGCGCTTTACAGGCAAATGTGCATGGCACTTGATGCTAGGCTCCAAATTGTGCGGAGAAAGAGAGAGGTGCTGGAGAGGCTGCTGGAAGAGAAACTCTATGCAGAGCTCTTTGGAGACATCTCCTCCTCCGTGAGCAGTGCAGAAAGCCCCATGACATCCTCCTGTGACCACCGGGGCTCATCAAGTGCCAGCCTGGAATCAGATGCAGACCCCTCGGTGCCACTCAGCACTTGCAGTGTGACTGAAGATGCCACAGCAGAGACACAAAGCTTCTCTGAGCTTGTGTCTCCTGAGCTGGTGGTAGACTCAGGGTCTGCCTCTGAGGATTCGCTGTCTCTGGAAACTCTTCTGAATGAGTTCATGGAGAGGTCACAGCAAGAAGGAGCGGCGGGACTGAAGGACAGAGCGGTAGAGAGCCAGTTGTCCATCCTGCCGCGAGAAGAAGAGTTCCAGCCAGGGCCTACTTCTCCGGAGAGCGACCTCAGTGACCAGGGCCACAGCGAGTCTCTCTCCAGGGCACTGCCGGAAGAGCCAAAGGGTTTTGCGGGTTGCCCCTCGCCTGCCGATGCTGTGGACGAGGCCTCGGCAGCAGGCATGGAGGCTGGCTGTGCCCAGGCCGCCCCTCCCCAGGAAAAGCCCTGCAGGGATGAGCTGCTGGCAGGAGCTTGCCCAGTGCCCGGCCAGCCCCTGGCACGCAGCGTTCCTGCTTGCCCCGCTGGCAGGGCAGCCGTCCCGCAGCCCCCGGCCCCACGGCCATGGCGCTCCATGGCCAAGAGGGCCCGGCGGGCTCTGCGCCGCCTTTTCTCCTTCAGCTGCCTCAGGGGGCAGCCAGAGGAGTGAGCCTGGGGCCAGCAGCAGGACGATGGCCAAAGGTGCCGGGGCTCACCCTGGGGACACCCAGCTCCCAGGGGCAGCAACAGGTCCCAGAGGGAACGGCTCCAGGGAGATGAAAAGGCAGGATGCATGGATGGATGGGTGGATGGTGGCCAAGGCAAGCACTCCCAAAGGTAGGTCCTGCTGCCGGCCCCAGCCCCTCAGCCCAAGCCAGCGGCAATGCAGCCTGGTCAGGGAGAGCCGGCTGAGGAAGGGTGACAGAGCTACATTGCATAATCCCAGAGAAGCTGACTTGAGGCCCGGGCTGCATTGTGGGGTGCATCCCCACCCTGCTGCAGGCCTCCTCATTTGGAGCTGAGAAATGCTCCTTGGGCCTCAGCATCGCAGGTGAATCAAGGTAAAACCATTCTCTTTTCAGGTGGCAACTAGGAAAATGCCTCCCTGGCTTCCTGCAACATGGACTGGACAAATGTGTTAACTCCACATGATGGACCTGGTGTCCTCAACTCCACACGAAGCACCAGGAGCCCAGTGCAGCAAAGCGCAGGGAGGAGAAAGGACCAAAGGCATGCTGCTGGCAGCAAACATCTTGGACTGTCTTCTATCAGACATCTTCACGTCTCCACTCCAGCCGTGCTCTTCCCTATAACCCTCCAAGCCAACTCTTCGGCTCCCTACCTCATCCCTGATGTTCTCCCTCTCTCCGATTTCCTACCACTTTCTATCTCTCTACCCCACATTTATTGTTCAATAAAATCCCAGCTGTTGATGTTTGTAGATGATCTCCTGAGCACCTTAATTCACACAGAGGCATCTCTGACTAATCACACCTTAATGTTGGCACACTTCTGCACAGAGCACTCGAGGTGTGGCCACACCAGTGCCCAGCACAGAAGGACAAGAAATGCCCTGGTCCTTCTGGGCACACTATGGCTGACACAGAATACCAGCATGGCGCTGGCATTTTCCAGATCAAAATTCTAACCATTCCCCACCTCCCTCTCCCCGCAAAAAGGAAAGAATGGAAAATTTCTGTGTTTGGATTTTCTTCTAGTTCTTTTTCAAAAACACACTGTTTAGAATTGTTCACAGTAGTGACTAGATGAAGTTCAAATGGAGCTTTCTCCTTTCTGATGATCCCTCTAGGTGGGCTCGAGGCCAAGGGCTAGAACACATGGTGATGTGGGTGGGAAAAGCGCTTTGGCACTTTGGCACAGGGCTCCCTTGGGTGTGTTTAGGGGAGGAACAGGAGGTGGGACAAGAGAGGGCTGCAGGACATGAAAAGAGGAACAAGTGTAGGCAAAGTCAATGGGAAAGGGCTTTAAAAGTCCTTTGTGTCCAGGGTCATCAGGATGGAAAGCGTCAGGCCCCTGGGAGAAAGGGCGGCCATGCCCACCAGGCCTTTGTGACCCACAGTGACATTGTGCCCAGAGGCCATTGTGATGTGGGTGTATGTCATGAGCCTTGGGGCTGCCAATCCCTGCAGTGGCCACTCCCAGGAGAGCAGCTCTGTGAGGAGGCAGCAGCTTCTCTGGAGGCAGCAGCTCACCTGGGAGATTGTGGCCAGCGCTCATCAGAGCATTGCCACAATGTCAAGGAATCAGGAGGCGAATGCCCATGGCCTGCCCCGTGAGGGGCAGCCACTGCTGTACCGGCGGCGGCAACAGGTGAGGGCTGGGGAAGGAGGGACAGCCTGCAGTGGAACGTAGGGGAAGCCCTGGGGCAGAGAGAGCCAGGCCTGGCAGCAGGCCATGCTCTGTGCAGGGCCTACACTGGGAGAGCCCGGGCCCAGCAATGGCCCAGAGGCAGCGAGCCCAGCTGGGAACACGGCCGAGCCTGGCTGCTGTAGCCAGCACCTGCCTTGGGGCCAGGCCCGGGCTTGCAGGCACGTGGGGGACACTGTGCTCATACAACCACCTCCATCCCGGGCCTCCTCCTTCTTCCCACAGGTGACCCCCAGGCAGCCACAGGTGGCAGCTCAGGTCACCTGGACGACCATCACACCCATCCCTGGGGACAGCCCCACTCTGTTCCCCATCCCATCACGGAGCCCCACCATGTCCTGCACAGGCAGGGGCAGCCAGGAGGGTGGGCACTCAGTGCCCCAGAGCTGTGTCACAGGGCCACGGAGATTGTCCGTGTCGGACTTGCCGCCTCTCCGCGGCCCTCACTTGACACTGGCGCCTCCACGCCACCTCAGTGGGCAAAACCCAAGAGCACCCACTGACTGCGTTAAGCTGCCCCCTCTGCCAGCAGCAGCAGCAGCAGCAGCCGCCTCTGGGTCCTCTCCCAGAGGCACAGCTCGTGCTGTGGGCCTCATGGCCAGGGGCCAACCAGAGCGTGTGCCACCTCCTCCATGGGGCACTCTGGCTGCGGGCAGAGCCCAGGGAACACCTTCCCTGGAGAGCAGGATGGAAGGGCTCTGGCAGGGGTCAGTGGCAAGGCAGGGCCATCACCTGCCACCCGTGACAGCTGCACGCAGCGTGCCGCTCTGCACTGGGGCCCAGCCAGGTTGGGAGCAGCTGGGATGCTCTGAGATGGAGGAGCTGATTGAGGTGCAGGCAGGGCATGGTGGCAACACCTTCAAAGACCCTTATGGAGCCCTGGGCCCACACATTTTAGAAGACGGGTCCACGGTATCCACTTGCACCCATCGGCAGGCAAATGCCATCCATGAGATGGATGTAGAGCATCAGGAGCTGCCCGGTGCTTGCATCTTCACCCCAGGCTCCACAGGAGAGGCAGCCAAGTGCTCTGAGCGCCTGTGCCCTGCCCAGCAGGCAGAGCAGAGCCCTTCCTCTGGAAACCTGCAGCCCTGGGACACTCCTGTAAAGGAACTGGAGGAAATGCAGGAGGAGGAAGAGCTCCCAGAAACACAGGCTGCAGGGGAGCGGGACAGCAACCTGCAGAGCGTGTCCCTTTTGCTGCGGAAGGAGGCCGAGGTTGAGGAAGGAATGTGTTCCCTGGCTGGAGATCCCTGGGACGAGGGCCGCAGCAATGCCCTCCTCACATCAGACCCTGAGGAAAGCTCCAACTTCTCAGCTTCTCCTTTGTCTGGAGTCTCTGGCGAGGAGACGGCAGCTTGTTGCACAGCTGAACACGCTGCGCTTTACAGGCAAATGTGCATGGCACTTGATGCTAGGCTCCAAATTGTGCGGAGAAAGAGAGAGGTGCTGGAGAGGCTGCTGGAAGAGAAACTCTATGCAGAGCTCTTTGGAGACATCTCCTCCTCCGTGAGCAGTGCAGAAAGCCCCATGACATCCTCCTGTGACCACCGGGGCTCATCAAGTGCCAGCCTGGAATCAGATGCAGACCCCTCGGTGCCACTCAGCACTTGCAGTGTGACTGAAGATGCCACAGCAGAGACACAAAGCTTCTCTGAGCTTGTGTCTCCTGAGCTGGTGGTAGACTCAGGGTCTGCCTCTGAGGATTCGCTGTCTCTGGAAACTCTTCTGAATGAGTTCATGGAGAGGTCACAGCAAGAAGGAGCGGCGGGACTGAAGGACAGAGAGGTAGAGAGCCAGTTGTCCATCCTGCCGCAAGAAGAAGAGTTCCAGCCAGGGCCTACTTCTCCGGAGAGCGACCTCAGTGACCAGGGCCACAGCGAGTCTCTCTCCAGGGCACTGCCGGAAGAGCCAAAGGGGTTTGCGGGTTGCCCCTCGCCTGCCGATGCTGTGGACGAGGCCTCGGCAGCAGGCATGGAGGCTGGCTGTGCCCAGGCCGCCCCTCCCCAGGAAAAGCCCTGCAGGGATGAGCTGCTGGCAGGAGCTTGCCCAGTGCCCGGCCAGCCCCTGGCACGCAGCGTTCCTGCTTGCCCCGCTGGCAGGGCAGCTGTCCCGCAGCCCCCGGCCCCACGGCCATGGCGCTCCATGGCCAAGAGGGCCCGGCGGGCTCTGCGCCGCCTTTTCTCCTTCAACTGCCTCAGGGGGCAGCCAGAGGAGTGAGCCCAGGGCCAGCAGCAGGACGATGGCCAAAGATGCCGGGGCTCAGCATGGGGACACCCAGTTCCAAGGGGCAGCGACAGGTCTCAGAGGGAATGGCTCCAGGGAGATGAAAAGGCGGGATGCATGGATGGATGGGTGGATGGTGGCCAAGGCAAGCACTCCCAAAGGTAGGTCCTGCTGCCGGCCCCAGCCCCTCAGCCCAAGGCACCGGCAATGCAGCCTGGTCAGGGAGAGCCGGCTGGGGAAGGGGGACAGAGGTTCATTGCATAATCCCAGAGAAGCTGACTTGAGGCCCGGGCTGCATTGTGGGGTGCATCCCCACCCTGCTGCAGGCCTCCTCATTTGGAGCTGAGAAATGCTCCTTGGGCCTCAGCATCGCAGGTGAATCAAGGCAAACCCATTCTCTTTTCAGGTGGCAACTAGGAAAATGCCTCCCTGGCTTCCTGCAACATGGACTGGACAAATGTGTTAGCTCCACATGATGGACCTGGTGTCCTCAACTCCACACAAAGCACCAGGAGCCCAGTGCAGCGAAGCACAGGGAGGAGAAAGGACCAAAGGCATGCTGCTGGCAGCAAACATCTTGGACTGTCTTCTATCAGACATCTTCACGTCTCCACTCCAGCCGTGCTCTTCCCTATAACCCTCCAAGCCAACTCTTCCTCTCCCTGCTCCATCTCCCTCTCTCCTATTTCCTACCCCTTTCTATCTCCCTACCCCACATTTATTGTTCAATAAAATCCCAGCTGTTGATGTTTGTAGATGATCTCCTGAGCACCTTAATTCACACAGAGGCATCTCTGACTAATCACACCTTAATGTTGGCACACTTCTGCACAGAGCACTCGAGGTGTGGCCACCCCAGTGCCCAGCGCAGAAGGACAAGAAATGCCCTGGTCCTTCTGGGCACACTATGGCTGACACAGAATACCAGCATGCCACTGGCATTTTCCAGATCAAAATTCTAACCATTCCCCACCACCCTCTCCCCGCAAAAAGGAAAGAATGGAAAATTTCTGTGTTTGGATTTTCTTCTAGTTCTTTTTCAAAAACACACTGTTTAGAATTGTTCACAGTAGTGACTAGATGAAGTTCAAATGGAGCTTTCTCCTTTCTGATGATCTCTCTAGGTGGGCTCAAGGCCAAGGGCTAGAACACATGGTGATGTGGGTGGGAAAAGCGCTTTGGCACTTTGCACAAAGCTTCCTTGGGTGTGTTTAGGGGAGGAACAGGAGGTGCGACAAGAGAGAGCTGCAGGACATGAAAAGAGGAACAAGTGTAGGCAAAGTCAATGGGAAAGGGCTTTAAAAGTCCTTTGTGTCCAGGGTCATCAGGATGGAAAGCGTCAGGCCTCTGGGAGAAAGGGTGGCCATGCCCACCAGGCCTTTGTGACCCACAGTGACATCGTGCCCAGTGGCCATTGTGACGTGGGTGCATGTCATGAGCCTTGAGGCTGCCAATCCCTGCAGTGGCCACTCCCAGGAGAGCAGCTCTGTGAGGAGGCAGCAGCTTCTCTGGAGGCAGCAGCTCACCTGGGAGATTGTGGCCAGCGCTCATCAGAGCAGTGCCACAATGTCAAGGAAGCAAGAGGCAAATGCCCATGGCCTGCCCCGTGAGGGGCAGCCACTGCTGTACCGGCGGCGGCAACAGGTGAGGGCTGGGGAAGGAGGGACAGCCTGCAGTGGGACCTGGGGGAAGCCCTGGGGCAGAGAGAGCCAGGCCTGGCAGCAGGCCATGCTCTGTGCAGGGCCTACACTGGGAGAGCCCGGGCCCAGCAATGGCCCAGAGGCAGCGAGCCCAGCTGGGAACCCGGCCCAGCCTGGCTGCTGTAGCCAGCACTGGCCTTGGGGCCAGGCCCGGGCTTGCAGGCACATGGGGGACACTGTGATCATACAACCACCTCCATCCCGGGCCTCCTCCTGCTTCCCACAGGTGACCCCCAGGCAGCCACAGGTGGCAGCTCATGTCACCTGGACGACCATTACACCCATCCCTGGGGACAGGCCCACTCTGTTCCCCATCCCATCACGGAGCCCCACCATGACCTGCACAGGCAGGGGCAGCAGGGAGGGCGGGCACTCAGTGCCCCAGAGCCGTGTCACAGGGCCACGGAGATTGTCCGTGTTGGACTTGCTGCCTCTCCGTGGCCCTCGCTTGACACTGGCGCCTCCACGCCAGCTCAGTGGGCAAAGCCCAAGGGCACCCACTGACTGCGTTAAGCTGCCCCCTCTGACAGCAGCAGCTGCCGCCTCTGGATCCTCTCTCAGAGGCACAGCATGTGCTGTGGGAGCAGCCTCTGACAGTGTCAAGCTGCCCCCTCTGCCAGCAGCAGCAGCAGCAGCAGCCGCCCCTGGGTCCTCTCCCAAAGGCACAGCTCGTGCTGTGGGCCCCATGGCCAGGGGCCAATCAGAGCGTGTGCCACCTACTCCATGGGGCACTCTGGCTGCGGGCAGAGCCCAGGGAACACCTTCCCTTGAGAGCAGGATGGAAGGGCTCTGGCAGGGGTCAGTGGCAAGGCAGGGCCATCACCTGCCACCCGTGATACCTGCACGCAGCGTGCCGCTCTGCACTGGGGCCCAGCCAGGTTGGGAGCAGCTGGGACACTCTGAGATGGAGGAGCTGATTGAGGTGCAGGCAGGGCATGGTGGCAACACCTTCGAAGACCCTTATGGAGGCCTGGGCCCACACAGTTTAGAAGACAGGTCCACGGTATCCAGCTGCACCCATCGGCAGGCAAATGCCATCCAAGAGACGGATGTAGAGCATCAGGAGCTGCCCGGTGCTTGCATCTTCACCCCAGGCTCCACAGGAGAGGCAGCCAAGTGCTCTGAGCGCCTGTGCCCTGCCCAGCAGGCAGAGCAGAGCCCTTCCTCTGGAAACCTGCATCCCTGTGACACTCCTGTAAAGGAACTGGAGGAAATGCAGGAGGAGGAAGAGCTCCCAGAGATGCAGGCTGCAGGGGAGCGGGACAGCAACCTGCAGAGCGTGTCACTTTCGCTGCGGAAAGAGGCCCAGGTAGAGGAAGGAATTTGTGCCCTGGCTGGAGATCCCTTGGAGGAGGGCTGCAGCAAGGTCCTCCTCACTTCAGACCCTGAGGAAAGCTCAAACTTCTCAGCTTCTCCTTTGTCTGGAGTCTCTGGTGAGGAGACGGCAGCTTGTTGGACAGCTGAACACACTGAGCTTTACAGGCAAATGTGCATGGCACTTAATGCTAGGCTCCAAATAATGAGGAGAAAGAGAGAGGCGCTGGAGAGGCTGCTGGAAGAGAAACTCTATGCAGAGCTCTTTGGAGATATTTCTCCTCCGTGAGCAGTGCAGAAAGCCCCATGACATCCGGCTGTGACCACCGGGGCTCATCAAGTGCCAGCCTGGAATCAGATGCCAACCCCTCGATGTCACTCAGCGCTTGCAGTGTGAGTGAGGATGCCACAGCAGAGACAGAAATCTTCTCTGGGCTTGTTTCTCCTGAGGTTTTGGTAGAC
The DNA here is from genome assembly GCF_051311805.1 of Agelaius phoeniceus. NCBI lineage: Eukaryota > Metazoa > Chordata > Aves > Passeriformes > Icteridae > Agelaius > Agelaius phoeniceus. The sequence continues at coordinate 153,069,234 of NC_135265.1, read as the reverse complement.
TCGTGGTCTGCCTCTGAGGATTCGCTGTCCCTGGAAACTCTTCTTAACGAGTTCTTGGAGAGGTCGCAGCAAGAAGAAGTGGCGGGACAGAGGGACAGAGAGGTAGAGAGCCTGTTGTCTGTCCTGCCGCAAGAAGAAGAGTTCCAGCCAGGGCCTACTACTCCGGACCGTGACCTCAGTGACCAGGGCCACAGCGAGCCTCTCTCCAGGGCACTGCCAGAAGAGCCAAAGGGGTTTGCGGGTTGCCCCTCGCCTGCCGATGCTGCGGACGAGGCCGAGGCAGCAGGCATGGAGGCTGGCCGTGCCCAGGCCGCCCCTCCCCAGGAAAAGCCCTGCGGGGATGAGCTGCCGGCAGGAGCTTGCCCGGTGCCTGTGCAGCCCCTGGCACGCAGCGTTCCTGCTTGCCCCGCTGGCAGCGCAGCCGTCCCGCAGCCCCCGGCCCCACGGCCATGGCGCTCCATGGCCAAGAGGGCCCGGCGGGCTCTGCGCCGCCTTTTCTCCTTCAGCTGCCTCAAGGGGCAGCCAGAGGAGTGAGCCCGGGGCCAGCAGCAGGACGATGGCCAAAGGTGCCGGGGTTCAGCCTGGGGACACCCAGCTCCCAGGGGCAGCGACAGGTCCCAGAGGGAACGGCTCCAGGGAGATGACAAGGCGGGATGCATGGATGGATGGGTGGATGGTGGCCAAGGTAACCACTTGCTAAAGGTAGGTCCTGCTGCCGGCCCCAGCCCCTCAGCCCCTCAGCCCAAGCCAGCGGCAATGCAGCCTGGTCAGGGAGAGCCGGCTCAGGGAGGGTGACAGAGCTACATTGCATAATCCCAGAGAAGCTGACTTGAGGCCTGGGCTGCATTGTAGACGTAAGTCTCCTCCCGGTCCCAGGCCTCATTTGGAGCTGAGAAATGCTCCTTGGGCCTCAGCATCGCAGATGAAGGAAGGCACACCCATTCTCGTTTCACATGGCAACTAGGCAATGCCTCTGTGGATACCCTTTAAAATGGAGTGGTCAAAGGTTTTCAGCCCAGACCAAGAACCCGGGGTCTTCACCTCTCTATGAACCCGCAGTCCACCTTTACAGAGGATTGGGCGGTGACGAAGAACCGATGGGACACTGCTGGAGTCAAGCTTCCTGGACTTTACCATGTTTGATCTCTTCCCCACCATACCCCATCCCACACACTCTTTACCCCCTGCTTCCTTCTCACGCTCCTTTTTCCTATCCATTTCAATCTCTCTACCCCGTATTTATTGTAAAATAAAATCCTGTTTTTGACTTTCTTATATGATCTCCTACCTTAATTCAGGCAGAGGCATCTCTCACTAAGCACACCTGAACAGCAGCACACTTCTGCACACAGTACTTGAGGTGTCATCACATCTGTGTCGTGAGGCAGAACTGTCTTTATGATAAAATTATTTTTCTAGAATAGGGTAATCCTGTACATTGTTCCTTCACCTATCTCATCCCCTGTAATGGTCTAAGACCATATGAGCTTATGAAAGCACAAATTCTAACCAAAAACCAAAGAATGTATCACTCTTTTAGTATAACATACAAAGACTTTGGGAACTTGACTTGAACACTTCTTCCAAAGCAGGTCTTGGGGTCAACTGTAGCCTGCTTGGCTTGCCTTGGATTAGCCAGACCAGATGGATGACCTAAAATTCATTTTGGAGGATGGAAGAATATTCAAGCTCTTCCCTTTCTAGAGAAAACCTGTGCTCTGATTGTTAAATCTTTCAATGCTGGTGCAATGTGGAATAGTCTGGACTTTAGGCTGAACCTGGAACCCAGCCTGACCCAGTGTGTGGATTTATATTTTGTGCTACATGTCATGACAGATTTTAAAGAAAACCCCATATCTAAAAAATTTCTCTCTTGGAGCCTTACTCAAAGCCATTTGGAGGACAGCTGGAGATGGAATTGTCATTAGAGGTCATGTGGCAACCCCCAAATATAGAAGGATCTTCTCTTCCTGTGCTCCACTCTCCTCATTAGGCAGTTTCTCCTGGAGGTGAAGAGCTGCCTTTTTGCTGTTGATGACTCCTGCCAATTCTCCTCCAGAAGATGGCAGAGGCTGGATTTGCTCTGCAAGGTCTTTTGGCACTGACAGCAAGCTGGGGATGTTATTTACAGAGGTTTTTTTGTGACAGTGCAGGGAGGGCTGAGGGATATTTGCCTGTGAATAGCAGCAAAATTTAAGACTCTTCTGTGTTTTATTTATGGTGTGTTTCCAGATGCTGGGCACAGAAATAATTTGCTTAATAAATAATACAAATAAACAGACATCCAAAGCCTTGTGCTTGCAGCCCAGACAGCCACACACAGAGTCACAGCCTGCCAGGGAGCTGGAGGCTTTGAAGCAGTTCTGTTTTCCTGGAATCCTTCAGGTTGGAAAAGACCTTCAAGATCATCGGGTCCAATTTTTTACTGAATATCACCACATTCACCAAACCAAGTGCAATGTCTACTCAGTTTTGAGCACTTGAGGGATGATGTCTCCACCATTTCCCTGGGCAGTCCATTCCAATGCTTAAAATCCTTTCAGTGAAGAAGTTTTTCATAATATCCAGCCTGGACCTGCGCTGTCACAGCTTGAGGCCCCTTCCCCTTGTGCTATTCTTTTCTGGGAGAAGAAACGAACCCTCATCTCACTCAGCCTCCTTTTAGTGGTTGTAGAGAGCAATAAGGTCTCCCCTGAGCCTCATTTTCTCCTTTTTAAGTCTTCCTCAAGCCACTACTGCAATGAGTGACCAAGGGTTGGACAATTCCTTTTCCAGCTGTGTTCCTCTCTTTCCAGAGCCCCATCAAGCATTCCAGGGGACAGTGAACAGCACATTACCCCCAGTACTGGATGATGTGATTTCAGTATCTTTAGGCAACAGAGTTAACCTTAGGAACATTATTCCAAGCACTAAAATCTGGGAATTTTAATTTACATGGTCAAGTGTTGGAACAGGCTTCCCAGAGAAACGGTGGAATCCCCATCCCTGGAAGTGTTCAAAGAGGGTGTGGATGAGGACAGGGTTTAATGGTGTTGACAGTTGGACTGGATGAACTTAGAGCACTTTTCCAACCTTTGCCATTCTATAATTCCATGATTTGGGTGATGTCCCAGGTCCCTCCACCCCGGCTGCAGAAGTGATGAGTGGAGTCACCACGTTGGCCTGGGCTTTGGTTCCTGGAGCTGTTTAAGGTGTCCCAAAGTGTCCAATGGGCTGTAGGAGGGAATGGGGCTCCTCTTGGCTCTCTGTCCTGTTGACCAGCAATATGTAAATGAATAGATTGGTTGACTAAAGTTTCAATAAATTCAGTGCCAAGGCAGCTGAATCACACCCAGGCTGTAGAGAACTGAATGAACTTGAAGGTTTTGTCCAACCCAACCCATTTTGTGATTTATCTCATCCTAAACCAGAGGTGCCTTTTGTCAGGTTATTCACACTCTAAATTCTATTCAGTTTGTTGACTGGATTATCTTTAATTGTAATGAGAATTAAGATAATTAAATTAAGATAGATAAATTACAGACATCCCAAATTATGCAGATGAATCCCAGTCTTCTCCTGTGTCTCAGTTTCTCCACAGGAAGAATTTAATTAATGCCACTTTCTTATCTTGTAAGGCAAAATAAAATATCAACATATTCAACAATAGAGAAAATGAGGTCAATATTCCTCTGTTATGTCTTCATGGATTAAAATGACTGGTTGGGAGAAGACACCAGGTCTGGCTAAGATCAGACATATAAAAAACATATTTAAGGCATTTTTTCCTCATCACATGTGCGCATTCTGGATGGAGTTCCAGAGCAGAGTTTTTATTCCCTTCTTTCCCCTTGGAGAGAACACATTTTCTCCATCTGTAAGGATGAAGAAGGAGTCATGTCAAGAGCAGAGTGACAGTGGTAAATGGATAATAAATGTTTTTACATGAACTGTTCCAGCTATGGCTGGGGTGAAATCATTCCAGGAGACAGCAGGGACAGCACAAAGTAATTTGTAATCTTCAGGAGTGCATGTCCTGGGACACTCAAACCCAAAACATGTGTTAACACCAGAACAGGGAGACTTAAAATGCTGCTGTTTAAAGTTTTTAAAGTTTAAAGGTATGTTGGACAGAAAAAGGAGACAGAGGGTGCTGAGAAATTCCTAGGAAAATGAAGGATAGTAGAGAGAAAGTATGGAGACGGGAGAAACAGAAAAAAATGAGAATTATTAATTTTTTTAACATTTGGTGTCTACTCTGGAGCCTTTCTTCTTCTGTTTGAGGTAAATAATTAAAGTTCTAATAGATGGAGAAATATTCAGTGAAGCCACTGGATTTTATATCCAAAATTCCACATCCACTGGCTCTGGTGGAAGATTTTGGTGACCTAGCTCAGACAGAACCCTTTACATAAATATCAGAATAATTTAGGTTGGATATCCTCTTTTGAAGTAACCAGTCCAAAAACCTGTTCCAAATTACGCCAAGCAGTTCAGGTCACTCAATTTCCAGTCAAAATTTTAGTGTCTCTAAGAGGTGGGATCCATCTTCTCTTAAGGAATCCTTTCCTTAGGGAGTTTCATACAATAATAGGATTTTCCTTCACCTTGAGTATGGGCACATCTTCTACTCCCAGCTTCCCCTTGGAAATCCTTGTATTTCCAGCTTTCCCAACCTTCTTGGTTGACTCAGTGTCTTTTTTGAACGCAAAAAAGGGTTCAGAAAGGGTTCCCAAGGGTTCTCTCTTTTTGGGAGAACCAAAAAAAGGACAAATTATCTGTATTTCTCTTTCTTTCCTTAGGCAGCAGGAGGTCAGAAACATGCCTGAGACTTTCCAGATTTAATCCTATTCCCTAAATAAAGGTGACAGGAATCAAGTGACAGGAGAAAATGTGACCAGTTCCTGGTGTCTTCCCTGGCCTTTCTCTGGTGCTTGGCACTGAATGGCAGCTTCTGTTGACAGTGGCATCAGAAAGGCCAAATACCTTTTGAAATCAGTTTATAATTAATTGAATGCTGGGATTGCAAGTCACTTTAATACATGTTCATTATCACTTGGCCCCTCTGATATAGGGTACAACCTGAAGGAATTGAAATTAATGAATGGCCTGAGTACCATTCGTCAGTGATCAGCAGCAGCCACAGGGTGTGTCAGAAGCAGTTTCCTGCACAGTATGAAAGAGAGGAAAGGAAAAGTTCACACTTTAAACTTCCATTTCAATACACTTAAAAGCCATATTAGAATGAAAAAGGTGTTTTTTTCTCTCAGCTTGAAACCTGAATGCAGAACAAAATAATTTGATTCCATATTTGAAGGCATGTCCCACTGATTTATTCAGTAATCAAAACACATTTGCTGTTTTCCCTTTGCTTTCATGGATGCAGGCTTGGAAGTGTGTGGCTACTGCCTGAAATCAGCCTGGGCATTGAAGGAGCTGGCAAAGCTTGAGCCATTCTCTGTTCCCAAACCAGCCCATCCAGGAGGTGATGGAGTGACTCCACTGAGGCTTCTGCACTGGCCTCAAAGGATCGGGCATCTGCTCCAGTGTGCACATGGAGGAGTAGGAATGTTCATTTTTCCCCCAGAGGGACAGAAACAGGCATGTTCATATTGCTCTTTCCACCATTCTGAAGTATCCAGGCTGTTTGTTTATCCCAGGATCAGCTAATTCCCAACAATAACTTGTCCAAGAGGACTGACAGGGTTTTTTACAGAGCCCCTCTGCCAAACTCTTCATCTCTGAGCAGTGACGGGTGAGTGTCTTCTTCTCTGGGTGACTAAAATCCAGAGGGAGAAAAGGACAAAACTGGTGGCAAGTGGAAAGCTCAAGATGATGGAAGAAATTCCTGTTGGATGAAATCCCTCTATAATTAAATGTTTGTATGCTGCAGACTTCTGTCTTGAGGGGGAAAACAGTCAAGTCAGCCTTTGGACTTGTGCTACCTGGATTAAGAAATCAGAGCATCTCAGGGAGAAGAAGAAATTCCTCTCCCCAGTCCAGAGCCAAAGTCCAGGAGAGCAGGCCACTTCAGCCACCATCCTGGAAAATGTCCATGCCTGCCTCCATCTACTCCTGCCTCTGTTTTAGGCAGACTGTGATTAAAGATCAGCATTAAACAGCTCATAGATCATCCAGATAAGCCTAAACAAGATGATAAAATCACCTCAGGCCCCGAGAAATGTGTTTCAAGGGTGTTGGTGACAGATCTTCACCCACAGCGTTGATGTGCCATGGTGGTAATTTTTGTCACTTTGAATTCAGCTCCAGCCTGGTGGGACTGAGCAGCTGCCAGTGCCAGACCAGTAACAATCCCAGGATCACAGAGTCATTCAATTAAGTTGGAAAACACCTTTGAGATCATCCATGATCACTAAACCACATTGTGAAGTGTCATTTCTACTCATTTTTTGGACAATTCCAAAGATGGTGACCCCAGAACTTCCATGGGCAGTCTTTTCCAATGCTTGACCACTCTTCCAGTGCAGAAATTTTTCCTAATATTCAACGTAATTTTTCCTATTATCCAGCTCATCACTGGACTGATGCTATGGATAGCTCACATAGCACAAAGCACTGCATTTCTCTTTTATTGTTTTCCTTCTGCAGAAAACCAAAATGCCTTCTGCCAACAGTTTAAGGGATGTTTTAGGGAACACTCAGGCTTCAAGGGATGAGTTTTGAGTGAAAATCAGAATCTGAGAAGACAAAAGATGCTGTGCAGTGAGAAACTGACCATTTTGCCTCTATGATATGGAAATAGCTGTTCTTTCTTGCTGCTCTCTCCATTGGCCTGAGCAGAAATGCTGGAAATACAGCTGGAATTATTTGTGCTTATATAATCAAACCACATCTATGCAAAATTGCTTCTTAATGACTCATCACAGCACACTGTTTGTCTTCTCCTGCCAACCAGCTGACTGAGAGGAGTTGCTAGACCTCAGATTCCTCCCAGGCAGCCTCTATAAACATTTGAGTTTTATTAGCTGTTTATAAATTATATCAAAATACATCAGGCACCCATGGCAGGGACAGAACAGCAATTGCGACATGTAATAAATAACAAGAGCATGGGATGAAAACAGATATATACATTTTAAAGTGCACCTGAGGCACATTAGAGTAATTGCATAATATGTTTTGACTTAATAAGAAGATGCACTTTGTGTAAAGACAGCGCTTAAAGTGGTTTTCCCTGACTGATTTATGAAATGTAAATGTTTACACATCCTCTGTGTATCCTGGGGCTTGGAGGAATAAAGTCAAAACAACCTTGGGGGTGGGAATACATTTTGCTGGGTACAGGAAAATCCTCCTCTCACTTCCACTTGACCAAACTGGAATTGTGATGAGTTGTCTCTGAGGACAAAATGGGGCTTAAAAGAGGCAAAATAGATGCACACAAACTCAAAATGCACATTTCTTCTCATATGACAGACAAAATAATGAGATGTTTGAGCAGCTTCCACGGGGAGATGATGGTTTCCCTGTTGTTTGATTTCATTGAGCTGCAATGACCTAAACCACCCCAAAAAGGAATAAAAATAAATGTTTTTTTTTTTTTTTCTGTAAAATCAGACATTATTTTCATCATTATGAGTATAAATTATGTGTTGGATATGTGTATCCCCAGAGAGGGGGTGGAGTCACCATGCCTGAAAAGCATTAAAAAAATGAGTAGATCTGGCACTGGGGATAAATTTTAGTGGGAATGGTGGTGTTTGGTTGAAAATTAGAGTGCATCTTGGAGGTCTTTTCCAAATTTAAGGATTCTCTGATTCTCTGTATCCTAAGTCAGAGAGACAATTCTCAAAGGACCAAAGGAGAACAAACCAATAATTCTTGCTAAACCTGTAATCTCTGACCTTAGGCTGGACAAAGGACTTAACACTTTCCTTCCTCCCTGGAAAAGACTTCCTCTAAGTTAACTTCTTCTGCAAACTTTTGAATGAATGGAGTCCAGACCTCTCTGGGGAGATTCCCACTGACTTTGGCAGGGTTTTGATCCAATTCAGTATCCCTAAGTGGGAAATCAGGATAGGCTCACCTTGATTTGACATTGATCTTTTAAAAATTGTGGGCTTGTCTGCATATTTTGGACACACACTTGTAGTTAATTACTTATATCATGTAGCCACTTCTGGATCTCAGATTATTTTCCAGTTATGGATTCATGTGCCCTCTGAGGCATAGTCAGTGTTGTCAGTTGGACAGAATCCTTCATCCTTATTCAATAACAAATTTGGGAAATGGGGTTTCTATACTTGTAGTGGTTGCACTGGAAGACAAACATTGTAAATAATGAACATCAACCTTTCCTCATCCTTTTTGTCCTAGTTTCTATTGCTGAGCAGATGTGCAATGAGGAAAATTAACTCCATCCCAGCCAGACCCAACACAAAGGCTGCACCTTGAGTTCTGTGTTCACTTCTGGATCCCACATTTCAAGAAAGTTGTTGGAGTGCTGGAGAGTGTCCAGAGAAGGGCAACAAAGCTAAAGGTGAAGGTTCTAGAGAGTGAGTCCCATGAGGAGTGGCTGAGGGAGCTGGGGGAGCTTAACCTGGAGAAAAGGAGGCTCAGGGGAGACCTCATTGCTCTTTACAATCAACTGAATTGTATAGAGGATGGTGAAGCCAGGTGGGGGGCTGGCCTTTCCTCCCTGGGAACAAGGGACAGGACAAGAGAAAACAGCCTCCAGTTGCACTGGTGAAGGTTCAGGTTGGACATCAGGAAGAATTTCTTCATGAAAAGGGTTGTGAAGACTGGGAAAAGGCTACCCAGGGAGGTGGTGGGGTCCCCATCCCTGGAGGTGTCCAAGGAATGACTGGACGTGGCACTCATTGCTCTGGTCTGGGTGACAATGGGGTGACCATAGGTTAGACTCAATAATATTGGAGGGTTTTTCCAACTTAAACAGCTGGGATTTGGTGAAAGAGGCAGACAAGCCCTGGGTGGAGCAATAGATAAAAGCTGCAGCTCTGTCATGGTGCACAAAGATATCAGAGCTAACTCAAACCCAGCCATGCAGCACAAAGCAAACAGGAGCTGCAAAATCCCACAAGAAGGATAAATTAGCTCATGCTTCATTCCATCCTGGCTCACTTAATACACTGATACTTGAGTTAATGAATTTAAAATCAACTTGAATGCATCTCAAATGCTCTGGGGTTTGTAGACCTCGTTTCCACTTTTTTTCCACTCTGAAAGACACTCCATGTACCCAAGCACCTCTCTGGGTCCTGATTTTCTCTCTGCAAAAGGCACCTTTTTCAGTGCAACACTGTGAGAATAAACCCCAAAGTCCTTGGGTGCTCAGGAAAGAGCAGATAATGCCTCAAGATAAAGAGGAAAGCAACTGTTGTCACAGAATCACAGAATTAGGGTTGGAAGGTACCTCTGGAGGTCATCCAGTCCAACCCCCAGGACAGGGTCACCTGGAGCAGGAATGTGTCTAGGTGGGTTTGGAACATCTCCAGAGGAGGAGGCTCCACACCCTCCCTGAGCAGCTGTTCCAGTGGTCTGACACTCTCCATAAAAGAAGTTCTTCCTCAGTATGAGATGGAACTTGCTGTGTTTTAGTTTATGGCCATTGCTCCTTGTCCTGTTGTTGTGCACCTCTGGAAAGAGTGTGGCACCATCCTCTTGACACCCACCTTGGAGGTATTTATATGGATTGATTTCTCTTCTCTTCTCTTCTCTTCTCTTCTCTTCTCTTCTCTTCTCTTCTCTTCTCTTCTCTTCTCTTCTCTTCCAGGGATCAACCAAGCCATATTGGAGAGCTTACACTGTGCTCAGAGTTTGCAGCCAGTTCACAAAATGGATATTTAATTGGTGGTTTTATGAGTTTTCTTAAGCTTTCAGTAATGTCTAAATGTTTTGGAAATATGAGCAGAGTCTGAAAGTGGAGTAACCCACAGCTGGACCATCCTGGTATTGTATTGTACTGGTTGCCTGAGTTTTATTTATCTTTCTCTCTGTCTCTCTCTCTTCCACCACTATTATTATTATTATTATTATTATTATTATTATTATTATTATTATTATTGCCACCAGTATTATTTCCTTCAGTTATTAAACTGTTCTTATCACAACCCACGAGTTTTTGCTTTTCCCTGATTTCCCCCTCCACCTCCTTTATCTCTTGACCTGGGTTTCCCTAACAGCCACAGGTTTAAGGCTGGGATTGAAATGAACTGGAAATCTTGGGGTCACCAACACTTGGCATCCTTCTCCTAACCTTTGCTACTTCTTTTGCTTCCACAATTCATGTTCCCAACCATTCTCCATCCAGACCATTTCCAGAATTTCCATCACAGTCTGTGAGAAGTTAGCAAGTCATTTTCCTTTCCTGTTTTCCAGTTTATCCTATCACAGACACAGGAGGGGATGAAGAAAGAGGTTCATGATTTTTTCCTTTCTAAGTTGCTTTAAGTCTTTTCTGAGGCGGGACATTAACCAGAAGTGACATGAGGACCCCAATTTTTATTTCTTCTTTCTCAAATCAGCTTCTCCCTTCTGGATGAGAATGGGCAGCTGTGCTGAGGGCATTGCACCCAACCTTGGCTTGGGCAGGACTGCTGGGGAGAAAAGGGAGAAAACATCCAGATGTTCCCCTAAATTACCTCTTGGAGAATCCTCCTGGAGTGTCAGCCTGAGTTTTCTGTCCTGCAGAGAGCTGTTTTCCCCAATCTCTATTCTGGAAACACAGGCTGTGAACAAGCTGCTGCCCTAACTCTGGGAAAACCTTCATCTTTAAACCAAGGGTTAGGACTGTGAGGCCTGAGGTTGGAATTAAACTCTGGCACTTCAGCATCTTATTTAAAGGCAAGATGTGGTGGAAAGGGGCAAGAATTCCAGAGGGAGATGGTTCATATTAAAACTGAAGAAAGCACATAAAACATGAAGAGAAAAATAGGAAATAAGAGTCTGGTAGCAGGGGAGAAAATTAATGGGGGGGGGGGGGGGGAAGGAAGAAATTTAAAAATAACCCCCACAAACCCAGACACAACAAACAAAGCCTCTGGCATCTGCAGTGTTGCTCTGAGCTGGTATCAAGATGTCTTTCCCCATTCTTGGGCTGGGACAGCTCCATGCTGCCCTGCTGGGACAGAGCAGTGTTTGAGTCACTGGTGCCTGTTGGTTGCTGTTTCCAGCCTGCCTGGATGGATTTGTCCAGGAGGAAAACAGATCTGGGGGGTGCAGCTGCCTCAGAGTGCCCTGGGCTTTAAATCCCTGAGAGTTTCACAGAGGGAAGACACACCTGTCCCAAAGAGGGAAAGATGTTTTTGTGCAGGTGTTAGGAGAGATCATGGAAAGAGTTTTAGGCTGGATTTGAAGGGGCAAAGAGATCAAACCAGGCTCACTGAACCCAGCCGGGATCCCAGCACCACCACTACATTCACCATGTCCTCAAATGCCACATCCACAAAATTTTTATTTTCAAAACCAGGGATGGATGCCCCACCACTTCCCTGGGGTGTCCATTCCAATGCCTGACAACACCTTTGGTGAAGAAATCTTTCTTAATATATCACTCAACAACTACTCAGCAAGCAGAAGAACAGCCTGGGAGGAAAGGGAGGTCTGGATGCAGTTTCTCACAGGCCTTATAACAGTATAAATAAATAATTTATTTTTATTAGAGTTATCCACATTTTTCACCAAGAATGAGTGCAAAGATTTTGTTCTGTCTTTCAAAAGATTTTTTTCCTCCCAGGCTGCAGGAGCGACCTCATCCTGCTTCGGTCATTTTGTTGAGATGCACTGCAATCCCTTCAGCTTTTCAATGAATGGATCCACACCAGTTTGCACAGCCACACCTTCAAAAAGATTTAAATTTCCCAAAAGGAGGGGCAGGAGACAGCATCACCTGGGCTGGTTGATGTGAAAAGTGCTGTGCCACTGCTGTCACCCACAGCCAGCCATCCTTCCCTGAGCTCTGACTCTGAATTACTGCTGAAGCTCTGGCATCATCCCCCTGCTCTCTCTTTTTCCCTCTCAGGCTCGAATAAATTGTGAATTATTTGGGTTTTTTTCACCCGCTTCTCCTTGCTTATCTGTGAAACTGCTCAACAACAAAAGTCTTGGGCTTGCATGCAAAGTGAATTGTGCTTTTCAAAGAAATAGAGTGATAAGGTAAAAGCAGGGAAAAGCAAATTCTGAACAGTTGGGGTTTTTTGTGTTTTATAAGCAAAAATAATGTGCAAACTCAATTTTCTGATACCCAGGCAGTATCAGACTATTCATGTGCTGCCAGTGAACAATAAAAGGAGGAAAGATGGTGAGGTGGATTGAATCCAAACACAATGGATTTCTCTAGGCTTCAGGGCTAATCAGGGACTCTTTGAGACACCAGAAAAGATTCCTGACTCCATTCCCTGAACACAAAGCCACTAAACATCCCGTGGCTTCTGCCTTTTGCAATCAACCACAGCCCAGGGTTAAGCAAAAGAGAGATAAACCAGAGAGGAGGGTGAGAGGAGGGAGGTGCTGGTGGGTTTAGTGGATGTTTCTGATCTTCTCCCAGGGGAAGAAAACAGGAATAGAATTGAATCAGGATAGCCTTGGGGCAATTTCGGAAGCAGGCTGCCCAGGGAAGTGGTTGAGTCACTGTCCTGAAAGTGTTCAAACATCACAAAACATTACAAAACATCACAAAAGTGAGCTGATGTGGCATTTCCTGATGTGGTTTATTGGGCATGGTGGTGTTTGGTTGAAGGCTGGCCTTGATGACCTTGGAGGTCTTTCCCAGCCTTAATGACTCAATGATTCCATGATTTTGTGATCTGCCAGCAGTCAATTCTTGGCTGCCACTCCCCTCCAGGGACTGCTCTTTCCCTGATCTCCTGGTAATTCAGCCCTGCACAAGTATCCCACTGCCAGTGTGTTATTTGCTATTTAGCACTGCCTGTCTAGCTCCTTTCATTCTTCCTTGCCCCTTTCCCACTGTATCTCTTCCCCTTGTTTGTCCTCAGCAGCTTTTGTTTGAATTAAATCTCTTTTATTTGCTCTCTGGGGGAGGGAGGCTGTTCAAGCTCCGTTTGCCTCCGAGCAGAGGCATAACAAGATGGGATGTGCTCAGCCAGTGGCATTTCATCCATCAGCACTATTAACTCAGGAGCAGAGTCCTTGCATTTTCATTCTTTCCATGTTTCCTCTGCATCACATAACCAATTCTTCACTTTTCCCTACATCACTAACTCAATTTTTACATATTACCCCCCCCCCTCCCACCAATACTTTGCAGCCTCTATAAAAGATATTTATATTCTAATTATTGCTTTGGCCCCTGGTATAACTTCTAAGGAGATTAAACCTCAAACATATTTTACATAGTGCTGCTTCCTGCTAGCAAAGGTTTGTAGGAAACATCACTGGAAGTTTTGTTTAATCCCAAATCCTGCAGCCTTTTACATGGACACAGCTGGGAATGCACCTTCAGCTTGGCCTGCACCTGGACCCACGAGAGACATGCAAGGGGAAATGGCCTCAAGCTGGGCCAGGGGAAGTTCAGGCTGGATATTGGGAAAAATTCCTGCGCTGGAAGAGTGGCTGAGTATTGCAGTAGACTGTCCAGGGAAGCAGTGGAGCCAGCACCTCTGGAAGTTAAAAAAACACTTCATGATGTGGTTTAATGATCACAATGGTGAAAGGCTGGACTTGATGATCCTGGAGGTCTTTGCCAACATTAATGATTCCATGAATCCACTGAATCCACACCATGAATCCAAAAAAGCCAAGACCTCCTGGTGAGGTTTTCTGGAAGAGCTTTGGAGGTGAGAAGTGAGAAAAAACTGCACCATACACTGAAAATCTTGGCAGTCTCTCCCACCCTTAATATTCTCTGTGAAATAGTATTTCCAGCAGGATGACAATCCTGAAAATCCTTTTCTTATTCCTCTCCCTTTCCACTAGAGGGCTGGAAAAGCAAAGCTTGTGCAAAGTGCAGTAACACACACACACACAGAAACTCATTTATTCCTTGTGCTTCTGCGGTTATGCAAACTAATTCTTTTTGAATTAAAGAAGGAAAAAAAGGAACTATTTTAGGTATTTCCTTATTTCATCTCTTAAAATGTCAGCCAGGAACCTTTGCTGTGTGAGTGTGGGATGGCACCACAGGCAGAATTTATGTGAAATAAAGCAGAAGCTTTATTTCATGCTGGAAAAAAAAAATTGTGTGACTTGGAGTCTCCTGGGCCACAAACAAGGTGACATCTTTCTTATTTTAGACACATCTCTCATTCCTGTCCATCCATGCAGCCATCCATGTCCTCTGATGCTTTTATTCTATCAACTTACCTATTAATTTCCCTAATTATTTAAACAAAATTAGTTCCTGCCATCTGGTTGTCTGCCTGCTTGTTCCACTGGGATTTGACTCCAAAGCTGGTGTGTCTATTGTTCTCCTACTGAGATTTCTGCCTAAAAAACAGCTTTGGGGTATGTTTGAAGTCATTTTCCTTTAAGGAATGCTGCAGATAAAAAAATCCTCTTCCTGACTAGCCATGACCTCCTCTTCGGATGCAAATTACAAAATTGTTGGATGTAAATTATAAAGTTATCTGTGGATGTGAATTATAAAAAAATAAAAATATGCAAATATTTTGCTGCAGGCTGATGTCTAAGGCTAATTTTGAGGACAAATTTAGCTGTTTATCTGATACTACATTTAGATTGGATATTGGGAAAGAATTCTTTCCTGAGAGGGTGGTGAGGCCCTGGCAGAGGCTGTGCAGGGATCCTGTGGCTGCCCCATCCCTGGAAGTGTCCAAGGCCAAACTGGACAGGGCTTGGAGCAACCTGGGATAGTGGAAGATGTCCCTGCCCATGGCAGGGGTGGAACAAGATGCTCTTTAAGGTCCAACACAAACCATTCCATGATTCCATTAATTTTGAGGGCTTCTGGAGAATCAATCACTTGGAACTACCCACAGACTCAATCTCTGCAAGGCCCAAGGAAGGCTGAGAGTTCTTATCCCACATTTCCTCATTTTTAGGGTAAAAGGAGCATCTTTACAAGGGCCACTCTCTTCAGGGTGCACAGAGACAAACCCTGTTTACCGGCAAGAAATAAAAAAGCCTCACTAATGAATTGCTGCTCTCTGATTCCTCCTCCCTCAAGTCTCCCAGTTAATGATGAGATGAACTGTTGGTGTTACATTACTCTGACATTTAGAGCACTCTGAAATTGGCACAATGTGCAAAATGGGAGAATTAAACACAGAGAAGGCAACGAGTGATGGCTGGGCAAGGAGGGGAGATCAGCCTTTGCTGACAGCAGAGAGTGGCTGAACTTTTTCCTCTCTCTGTGATGTGCAGCTTGGCAGAGCTGGCTGGGCTTCAGCAGAAATGCTGCCACAGTGAGAGAAAAGGGCAGAGAAGGAGGGGATGCTGTTTACACTAAAAAAACCTAAAGTTGTTACTGAATAAATCCACAAATAAGCACTAAATATTCGTGTTTAGGAATCACATGGCTCAGACTGAGCTAGAAGAAATGCAGAATGTATTTTTTTTTCATAGAATATGGAATAATTTGGGTTGGAAGGGGCCTTCAGGATCATTTATAACCAACACCCTGCCATGGGCCTGGATAAGAGCAGGCTTCTCTTCCAAGCAATTAATTATATGAACAGAAAGAAAGTAGCAGAGAAAAAGTTTAACAACAGAAAGTTATAATAATAAAAAAAAAGCTTTCTGAAGCTTTTGAAACATTCTGATTTGCACAGAGAGTAAGTAGCTCATGGTGCCCCTGTAGCTGATACCTTCCGACTTACCAGGGAAATTGGGTTTGCATGGCAAATTTTTGGTAGTGAATGGCTTCAAGGATGATTTAGGTGAGAAGCTGCCAGAAGATTTCCCAATGTCCAACAGGGACAGTGGCTGCTGGCTCCAGGATGGATCTGCAACTGGCCAAGGTCAATCCTGTCAAGAATAGATGGAACACCTCTGGGATAAAAATTTTTAAAAGGGAAAAAATGACCTGTCTTGGCTAAGAGAAGAGTGAGAGAAACAGCCCTGCAGACACCAAGAAGTGAAGAAGGAGGGAGGGAGGTGCTCCAGGCACCAGAGTAGAGATTTCTGCAGTCCTTGGTGTGGATCTTTCTGCTCTCTAACACTTTTCAGTCCATTTTTAAAATCCATCACCTCTTCCAGTTGCTCCCTGGGAAAATATAACAAAAGCCTTGTGGGTCAAGTTGAAGGCCAGGGAGAGATCATTCAGCAATTCCATCATGGGCCAAACAGCCCTGACTTGGGGAAATTAATTTTATTACCAATCAGAATCAGATAAGAACCTTTCCTCTGCGCCTCCCTTCTTCAGGAAGGAAGGAAGAAAGAAAGGAAGGAAGGAAATAAACATTCCACACCTCCTTGCAAGCTTCTCTGCCTTGCCTCAGCCTCCCCTAGGCTGTGGAGCATCAGGCTGACATGGAAATCCATTGGCATCTCCATCCTTGGTTTCCATCTGCAGCTACTCTGCTTTCAGTTCTTCTGCTTCTCCTGGCTGAGATGTCACTGAAGTTCTTGTCAGGAGAAATAAAGATCATCAGGGACTGACTTGTTCATCAAATCCTGCCCTCTGAGATTTCCAAGCAGATTGGACAGTAGGAAGAAATTCTTTGCTGTGAGGGTGGAAAATGTTGCCCAGAGATTCTGTGGATGCCCCCTGGAAGTGTTCAGGCCAGGCTGGGGTTTGGAGCAAGCTGGTCAGTGGAAGATGATCCTGACCATGGCGAGGGGCTGGAACTGGATGATCTTGAATTACCAGAGAAGTATTTAGATGGGTTAATGTAATAATTTGTTATCTCTAATATATTCCAGCACTGCTGTTTCCCTCAATTCCTTATTCCAGTTGTTTCCAGCTTCCTCCTTCTCTGATGACTTCTGTTCAACCTTCATTTTGCTCTCCTTGCCTCCCTGTCCTTGCTTCAGTGGAAATGCAATTCACTGTCCCATTAAATTTAACAAAATTTGATGCAACTTAATTCCGGCCTGTTTTCAGTGGTTTTTCATTCAACGCGCCCTAATTCAATCTATTTCGACTAACTGCAACACACTTAAATGCAATTCCAGGAATTCCATTAAAAATAATTTGCTGCAGAAGAAATAAATAGTATTTGCTCCAAACAACCACCAATCAATGGGATGTGATTTGCTTAAATGCAATCACATCCAACAGAAGGAAATTAAATCAAAGCTATGCAGTGTGCTGCAATTAAAATTCATCCCTGAGAATCAGGTCAAAGTTTAATTACTGCCAGAGAGGTTTTATTTAGCTTTCTTGAATATATTTATGCCTGGGACAAATTAGTAGCCCTTGATATCCTTCTGTATAACACTGCCATTGATGGAACATTTTTGCTGTGATTTTATACACATTGACCCAGGAGGTTCCTTCCAGCTCCACTTTTCTGTGTTTTGTGATGCTTTTTTGTCCCAACAGCCTGCAATTGTTTCCCTGAGTTGCCATGGGATGAAATCCTGTGATTCCCGAAAGCTCAGGTCCATGAAGAGCACAGACATTTCCTGTTCTGCTGCCAAACATTCAGAGTCACCTGTCTCTGCTCCCTCCTCTTGAAGAGCAGAGATGAAGATTAAAGAGAAGCTGTTTGAGCATTTTGGAAATTAGTCTGGCTTGGTAGTCAGTAGTTCGTCCTGCCTCAGAGATTTCCAGAAAAAATGCCTTTCCCTGTTCATGAGACTTCATTTATAGAACCCAAACATGTGCCTTTGCTTGTTTTGAAAAGACAGGTATCTGCTAAGGAAGGCAGGAGCATTCCTTGAAGTGGAAAATGCAAACTGCCTCCCTCCGATATATTATAATTTTGAAATTTAGGGGCACTCAGGCAAAGATATGGGAGTAGGAAATAACAGTTTTTGTTAGAGAATAAAATAATAATAAAAAAGCAGTAATATGAAACAACACTGACAGAGTCAGAACAGGAGCTGACACCCTGTGGGTCAGGGTGGTGGTTGCAGTCCCATTCCATGGTGGCTCAGCCCTCCTGCAGTGCCAGCTGTGGCTCTGTTGGAGCAGGGATCCTGGAGAAGGGTGGAGTTTTCCCCTGAAGGTCCAGGGGTGGTGTAGATGGGCCTGGTCTTCCTCTGGGAATCCAGTGGAGACGAAAGCTGCTCCTCTGGGAATCCAGTTGTAAAGGCTGTCTCTGGTGTTGCAAACCTCAGATTATATCCGGGTAGGAATGTTTGGCTCCTCCCCCTGGGCAGAGCATCTCCCAGCAGGATGATGGAATTTTATCAGCCATGCAGTGACACTCACTGGCCCACTAGCAGCAGATATCTCCTGGAGAGAGGACTGGTTGTAGAAGAGGTAAAGAAAACTGCCCAATGAAGAGAAGATAACTGCCTCACCTCGAACAGATGGCAATAGAATACACACCCCCGGCCACATCTTGCATTTCCAACCTAAGACAGTGCCTTTGCCTGTGAGGGAAGATAATGGGTTTGGAGTCCACTTCCACCAATTGTGGTCCCAGCTGGAGGCAGCTCAAGAGAGATTTGCCTGAATTTGTTCAGCAGCAGATTTTGGAAAAGGGCTCATGTCCTTTGGATGACATGGGAGTTTCCTTGTGAATGATTTGTCTTAAATTAGATACAGCAAATTATCCTAGATTAAATGGATTTCTCTCCTCTGACTCAGAGGGCTGGTTGAGATTTAAGTTGCACAAAACTAAGTGCATTTGAAAGAATATTTTTCTTTTTGCTCCTGTTCACTGTTTGATGAAAGGTGAAGGGTCTTGACCTCCCAAAATTTATATCAATGTATTATTTTCTTCTCTAACTGGACCAGACCTTGAAAACTTAATTCAAAAACACAATAAGGGCCTGAAAGAAACATTACATCCTTATAATCTATTCATTGTGGTCTGATTAATATAATGTACAACAAAAATGAAAAGGGAATATCTGAATGCGCCAAATAAAAAAAAATCCATCTGAAATTTTTCCTTTAAAATTCATTAAAAATCATTGCAAGTAGAACACTCCTGCAAAACATTTCAGTGTTATCTTGACCAGAGACAAAAGTGAATTCAGCTCTGTTTGAGTGGGAGATGAGTTTTGTCATGACTCACAAGGAAAAGAAAATCACAAATTTTGCCTGTAGATTGTCCCCTTTTAGTTTTGCTTCCTTCATGCAGTGATTTGTTCATTTTCTTACTCTTTCTTCCTACTCTTGATCGACAACTTACAAAGCAAGGACTTGGCTTAGACCCCACAGAATATCTTTGAGGAAAAGGAGAAAAAAAAGGCTTTGAACCTCCATTATGCTTTTGCAGAATTCTGGAATCTTTTTGCATTGCAAGATTTTAATTGGGGTTTCAGCTCAACACACCCAAATCAAATACTGGGAAGAAAAAAAAAAAAAGAAAAGAAAAATAAAAAGTAAAGAGCTCCAGCTTTCCAGACTTCCTGGGTAAATTGACACTGTAAAAAGCAACTCTGGGTCAGACTCATTAGTTTTGCAAATTAGTGAGCTCAGCATTACACCAGCCCCAACAAAATAAGGTTAAAATGTGTTGGTTTAATTAGATTCTCTTGTTCTATTTTTCATGGAAAGTATCAAAATATTAACAAAATCAGATAAACTCAGATTTCCCCCAACCAAATTGCACAAATTAACAGGGTTTTGAAGGTGTCTGTAAAATCACTGAGCACCACAGGGATGTGAAGGTGGGCAGAAATGTTCTCCCACTCTCTGGAATCAGATAAAGTTTGTGAATCACATTAATTTCTCCTCAGGCCAGAATCTCACATTTCTGGTGGTTTGACACTCATTATCATTTCCTGTTAGCATTTGTCTCCCTATAATGAGCTGTGCAGTTCTGAGGGAGATGTGGTAGGTACAGGAATGATTAATATGGTAAAAAGGCAGATTTACACTCATTATTTCCTTCTGGTTGGCCTCAGGTCTACCTCGGACAAGATTCCTGTTGTGCAAAATTCTGTAAAAACATGAGACCAGAAGTGAGGTCCAGCCACAGAGCTGAAAGAATGAAGGGTTGGGAAAATTGAACTGTATTAGGAATTTCAGCCTCGTTGGGTGAGAGATTCCCTTTGATTCAGGGATTTGTAGGGTTTCCCTACAAACTCATCCAGGTTCAGTTCTTGTCATTGAAGTGGTCTGGATGGGCACAGAGTTAAAAAACAGTTAAATTCACTTTCTTGATTCTGTGATGCTATGGGAGATGGGTGGTTTAGAGCCCATTCTGCATCAGGGAGAGAAAATAGTTGACATTGAATAATCTAATCCCCCTTTCCAGCTGCTGCCACCCCTTGTCAGAATAGACAGTCCTAAATCCCCTTTGCCAAAATGCAGGAAATCATGGATTCACAGAATCATGGAATCAGACATGGTTTGGGTTAAAAGGGACTTTAAAGATGATCCAATTCCAGTTCCTCTTCTGTGGGCAAGGACACCTTCCACTAGAGCAGATTATTCCTGATTTCATGAGGTTCCACCTTCTCTCATGGTCCCACAGTAACTTTTCCAAAATCCCACTCAGTAGTTCCCTTTAATCTCACCATTTGTTGCGTAGCCTTACGCCACAGCAAGGATTGTGTATTTCTCATTTCAGCTCCTCTTAGATTAAAGCCACAAGGCTCAGATCCACAAAAGTATTTACAAGACGAAGGATTTTAAAAGGGATTTAGCTCCTTAAACAGGAATTAAGTGTGCAAATACTTCTCTGGATTTCTGAGACTCAGATATGGCAGCACAAAGTGATTTATGAAGACAACAGAGAGGCTGGTTAATCAAGGAGACAGCTGCTGCCTTTTTTTTTTTTTTTTTTTTGTATGGAACTTCCTGGAAGAGATTCATCCACATCCATTCATTCTTTCTTCTGCCCTAATTTTCTTTTCCTTGTTTTTAGGATCATTCCAGCACCCCACTAAGCAGTGACAGCCTTTGCTAACACCCACCAATGTCAATGACACATGAGCACCAGAGAGGAAATAGGAGTTTGTGTATTTATTGCACCACCAGTTCTTGTAGATCTCCTAGTTTATGCAAAACCAGCCAGAATTTTCTGTCTTTTGGGGACTGAAGCTCATGAAAAGTTCTAGGAGATGAAACCTTGAGGAGACCCTTCTGTAGGAGGCTCCAGGTGCTCCCCATCCATGGAGCACATCCCTCATCCTTGCTCTGGGGTCTGGGGCTTGGCAGATCCCACAATATTTCTCTTGCAGTCCTGTTTTCTAATCAATGTGCACATGGAAACCACCCTGGCTCAGTCCTAAAATGACACAATCCAAGTGTTCATCCATAACCCGGTGGTTTTTCAGCAGCTTCAACAAATCAACAAGTTAAGGGCTACCACTGAAGGCAGGATGTTATTAAAACGGAGCTTTCTTTGAATAGTGGGAGAGAAAACCAACCCAGGTTTCGTTTCAAACCTTGCAAAGCCCTTCTGAGAACCTTGCCTGACCTACATAGTTCAGAGCATGAAATATCCGCAAACTCTCCCATTTATTTCTCTTAAACTGCATAGAAAACTTTTTTACTCTTTCCCTTTTTTTAATAGGGGAATACATAATCTTCCCCTAAAGAGAATAATTGATGAGAGAATTTATCACATCCACTGCTTGTCTGCTCTGAAGGTTGATTTAACCTCATGATTTAAGATGTACATCTCAAATTCAGTTCTAATTTCGCTGACTTGAATTTCCAGCCACTGGAACTTGTTATGCCCTTTATTTTTTTTATTTTTTTTGCTTGGCTCAAGAGCAGTATCTGATAAGTAATTAGAAACTGTAATCGAGTCATCTGCTAAGCTCCGTTTCACTCCACTGAAGAAATCATGTTCCTGATTATCACTGAAGGGCTCATCTTTCAATTTCAGATCAATCTCCCTTCACATGTCCAAGCTATTCCCAACAGCTTCACAATTATTTTTGTTGCCTTTTGTAGAACAACCAAAAAAAAATCTAAAAAGAGGTATCTATCTATACATATATATATCTTTTCTCTGGCTATATTTTCTATTTTATAAGCTGTCCTGAATTGTAGTTTTTTAAAAGAAGGAAAAAAAAATCACACATCTCTGGTGAAAAAAAGAGAGCAGGAAGGTAGAATAGTGCTAAGCAATGACAGTCTTTGACCTAAAATAAAGGTGCCTAAACACAATGTACTAAGGAGTAAGAGATGGGAGATGTCCTATGAGAAGGAGGACATTTTTTCCCAATTTCCAACATTTTTCTGTGCAGGATTTATCCTGGTTTTTCTGGCTGGCCTGATGAACAACCCCTTTACTGTTTGACCTCACAAACATCTGAGTTGATTTCTGTGCTGTCCACAAAAGTGTCTCTGTTGAGATCCCTGAGAAAACTCTTATGTGGATATGTAAATCACAGGAATCCAACTAAACAACTCTTTCCCCACATTAATCATATCCTAATCTCAGATTATAATGTCAGAAATCTTCAGCTTTTATGCATGTACCAAACCCCCAGTGATTAAATAAAGTTGACTACAAAATAACATCTGCATAATTGCTTTTATCTTCTTTCTGTATGGTTCTGTGACGCACTCCATGATTTTCAACTTTCTTCCCCCCAGAAAAAAAGCACTGTTGCTTTCCAACTGTGTTGTCACAGTGCTGGTGGATGTAAAAATGTGTTTATCAGTAATTCAGATTCGGTTGATTATTTGATACCACCTGTAGCTCAGCTGTTTCTTGAGGTTGGGTAATTGGCCTGCATGGCCTATAAAAATCTCTGAAGATTTCTTACATCTGCACCTTCCTTTTCCCATCACCAAAGATGATTTTGACACCAAACTGCTGCTTTTATAAGTCAAGGTGGCACAATTCCCTCCCACCTCATTCTTCTTTTCACCTGATCCTTCTTGCTCTGTGGTGGACATGGGGACATCACACATCTGGGAAAGGAGCTTTTTTCCCTTCCTTTTTTCCCTTTTTAATTATTGTTTCTAGCATATAATTCAATTTACACATCCTCTCTGCTTGATTGGCTTTTACCTTTGCAGCTCTGACAACAGATTGGTAAAACTTGACCTTAATAGCATGAGAAATATTCACAACACTCAGAGCTTTGCAATGTTTCTATTTCTATTTCTTTCTCTTTGGGCATCAGATAGAGACTAAAACTGGTTTTAAAACATCAACCCTTCCACTCCAGAGGATATGAGAATTTCTACCATAGAAAAATTCAAGCTTGATCTTTTTGGGGGGAGGAGGATTTCTTTTTTTCCTAGTGGAATAAGGCAGCGGTGCAACAGGCCACCAGGGATCTTGTGAAATCTCATTTCTCAGAGAATCTTAAGGATGGGAGGCTGGATGAGGAACTTCCAGACATCTTGTCCAGCTTGTAATTTTGGGATGGGGAGCTCTAAATGTAATTCAGAGTCAAGGTAGAGCCTTTGCCTGGACCTTCAATCATTCCTGTGTCCTGATGCCACAGTTTATCACTCCACGACTCCCACTCCAGGTTTCCCCATGTTTTCTTCTGTTTGATTGTTCTTTGAGGTTCAGATCTGGTTCTCACCAACTCAGACCTACCCTGCACCCTCTCAAATCCTTTTTAATTCCCACTGGCATTTTACCAGCACTTTCTAAAGGTAGCTCAGAGAAAAAATCTCCTGTCTGGACAGTGAAGAGATGCAGAACCTTTCCACTGTACAGGGCAAGAGACAACAATGCCTGGGGTGATTCAGAGCTGCTTTAGGCATTGGAAGGTGCTCTAAGATCTCTCTGAAATCTTTTCTTCTCCAATTCCTTCCATGAGCTGTGTGCTTCCGACATGAGAGATTTGACAAAGGAAAAAGAAATTATTCTTCCACCCCACCCTGGTGTAGGTTTGAACCTGAATTATCCACGCAGAACACAAGGTGCAGCTGCACCATCATTTCCAGCCACAAAGATTCGAACAGACACAGCTCAGCCCAATAATAAATAGGAGAGTTTAGGGCTAATTATAACAGGCCTTTTAATTTCCATCTGGAGTCACAAAATCAATGGAAACTCCTTGCTTCATTAAATAATTGCAGTTGCCAGTAGCTGGAGCTGTTCCATTTGCAGGTGTGCTAAAAACCTGTTTATTTAGTGGTTATCTTGTTCCAAAACCCTTTTTTTTCCCCCAAGGAATGAAGCCACAAATCTGCAGAGAAAGGGGGGACATGAGGAGGAGGGAATGTCTTGGGCTGATGTGAGAGAAATAGAGTTTGTGCTGCATTGTCCTCCAAAATTCAAATGTGATGGATTCTTCCTCCCTCCACCTCCAAATCTCCAGTACTGCATGGAGAGATGGAGGCAAAACAGCTTTGGTTTAAATGGGAGAAAAATATAATTTTCTTGGCCAAATTCATCATGTGGGTAAGAGCAACGTTTGAAAATGAAGTCACAAAGGTTTTTCTGGTAGCCATGGACTAAATAAGATTCTGGAGGTGAAGAAATGAAGCAAAACTCATGTAAAAACCACTTTTTTTTTCCCTTTACAAATGTGTTTTTTGTACTGGGAAAAAAAAAAGACAGACCAGTAGCATGTCTTGAAAGCCCTCAATTACTCCTCTCTGCACAAATCTGTCCTGTCATTTGTTATCTTTCTCTTACTGACTTGAAGTGCTCAAAATCCATTTAATCTTCTCAAAAATCCAATTGGATTTGTATGTTTCTGGAAATTTTACCTTTCCAGGATAGGAGGAGACAGTAAAACCTTCAACCAAAGATTGGACTTTTGGTTGTGTATTGGACTTGATGATCTTAGAGACCTTTTCCAATCTTAATGAGTCCATGATTCTAATAAGAGGAGTGGATTTAAGGAGCTATCCTACAAACATCTGGAATTTGCTCTGACAAACAGACTTCAAGTCTGCAGACTGATAATTCATGGATAAATTTGATTTTTTACCCCTGTCTCCCAGGAAACAGGAGTTGTGGAGGTGAGCAGCACCAAAGGGAATGGCCTTCAATGAAAGTGAGGATGAAATTGAGTTCCAGCATTGGAAAAGCAAAAATGGAGCAGTCTCAGACTGTGGGATATTCTGCTGGCTGGAGACACTGGTGGCTTGTGCTCATTCTCTGCTCTCTCGAAACCAAAATTCTTCATGAAAACAACCAATTACGGAGCTTCTTCAAAAGTTGCCCTTTGGTAATGAACAGCCTGATGCCTCCCAAACCAATCCAAGCTGCAATCTGTTCTCCTGCTGAGCTCCAAACAAGTAATCAGGGTTTCTTGAGGTGTTTACACTGAATTGTAACAAAAATCTATTAGGATGAAGTGATGACTGAACCAAGCTGAACTGGCAAAATGGACAGCAGAGTCTATCAGCTTTTGCATCTCCCATCTAAATATTTATGAATCTGTTTTTTTGCAGCACCAGCTGGCTGGGAGCTCCCTGAATATGTGGATGTCTGAAAATCTTAGGTTCATTCCATAAGGTCTGGATCAAGGCAGACCCATCATTAGCTACAAGAAGAAATCTTTATTTTTGGGAATAAAATCTTGCAAAGCACTGGGCATAAAAAACATGAGCACTTTAATAAAATTTTGACTCACATATCTTGCAACAAAAGAGAACACCTGACATTTTCAGGGAGTAGCCAGGTTGTGAGGCTGGAACCAAGGAAAGTCAAGGACTATCATGTTGGAACAAAACAGACAAGTGTCACCTTAGCATCAACAGCTTGGAACAACCAGGAAATATTTCCTGGCTTGCAGCTTAAAATGAACATTTTAGTTGTTCCATTCACAGCGTGCCTAAGGCAGTCTGTAGTGAAGGGTATTAAAGCATCTTTTAAAACACATTTCCTCCAAAAATGCTTGGCTTTGAGGGGACCTTGAACAAAAAGTGAATTGGAAACAAGGAGAATTACATAGCTGAATTCAGGTTCTGTCTGAGCTGTTTCAAGTGTATGGAAATGGAAGAGGAGGTTTCATTCTTTGCCACCGGGAAGGGAACTTGCCAGCAGTACTTGCAGCTGATGTTTGGAGGAGTGGTTCAGGACTGATCAGTGTTCTTGAGTTTTGTATTTGCTCTCCATCCATCTACCAGAAGCTGTCATATTTTTGATCATGGTCCTGCTTTGAAAGGTTTTGTTGGTAGAAGTTTTTGGGTGATTCTACATGAGTTCATAAAATCAAAATTCATGCAATGGTCTGGGTTGGACCTTAAAAATCATCTAATTCCAAGCCCCTGCCATGGACAGGGACACCTTCCATTACCCCAGGTTGACTCCAAGCCCCATCCAAAATGGCCTTGGACAGTTCCAGGGATGGGGCAGCCACAATTTCAGCAGATAAAGGACATATATTGAAAGCAAGGCAGATGGAAATGAAGTTGCAAATATCCACCGTGTGGAATATTGCAATCAAAAAGGAAGCAGACTGTGAGGACTGGGGATTGATAATGATGCCTAAAACAGGGAGAAATCCAAGTGCATCTCAGACCTTAAGGAGCAGAAACAAGAATACAGCAAATTTTGGGAGCATCTTGGGCCTGATATTACCTTACTTTTTTTATGTGTGTAAGTGACTGAGACTAGGCTGGACAAGGGCTGGTGGAAGATTCCCTGCTCATGATAGGTGTTTGGAACTTGATGATCAGTCCAAAACAAATGATCCAATCCAAAAGATTCCATTATTCCATGCCTCTGTGACTCTGTGACTGCAGCTCTCATCTACTCTGAGGCCTGGGTAGTTCCAGGTGATCTCAGTCATGGCTGGGTGAGGCTGCCTCTCTTCTCCAAATAGTTTTTCCCATTAAAACAAGGAGCCCTTCTGTCCCCTCACAATGCACAAGAGGAGACTGGGAGCTGAGTCGTGTTAATGCCAGGCTGTCCACCCATCCAATCCTTGTGCTCCCACCCTTGTCAGTCTCACAGGTGTGTCTGGACCAGATTAACTCGAGTTGCCCAAGCAGAGCTTTAAAACTGACCCTGTTCAGTGAGCAAGGGCACTCAGCCTTGCAAGGACAGATGGTGCAATTAAGGAGAGCAGCTCTGCTGCCACATTCAACATGGTCACCCTCACTTCCATATGTGTCCTGTCGTCTGAAGAGGGCTGGAGGCCAGCCAGACATCCCTGTGTTTGTGTTTCCTTGGCAGATACCACAGGAATAAGATTAAACAGCTCTGCTGGAACCAAAGGGTTGGGTCAACTGCAAAGCTGGTGGTGAGATGGTGACCCTCACCTCCTACAGACTAAGCAGCCTGAATTTGTATCCACTTTGAGCTTGATTTCCCATCTTTATTGCTCTGTGGGAGCTGAGGATCAGTGTAGATGAAGATGGTGTTTCTCTTTTTGATAACTGAGCTGAAAATTCCCCCACGACAGAGAAACAATCAAGGAATGACAGCACAGAACAAATGTACTGCAGCAGCCAGGTCAAGGATAAGGATGAGGGACAGCTGTAGAGAAAGATGAGGATTTTTTAGGATGCCCCAATGGGATCCTGGGGTTCATTGGGAAGAGCTTTGCTAGCAGGTCAAAGGAGGTGCTTCTGCCTCTCTGCTCAGCCCTGGTGAGGCACATCTGAAGAGCTCTGTCCAGTTCTCAGAACAGGAGGGGCATGGGGATCCTGGAATGGGTCCAGTGGGAGGCAGTGAAGGTGATTTGGGACTGGAGCATCTCTTAGCAGCAAAGGCTGAGGGAGCTGGGGCTGTTCAGCCTCGAGAGGAGACACAGCTGAGAGGGGCCCTCATCCCTGTCTGTCCCTGTCTGCAGGGAGGGCTCTGAGCAGGGCCCAGGCTCTGCTCTGGGTGTCCTAGCAGTGGCAGAAGAGGAACAGGCAGGAATGAATCCCACAAAGTTCCACCTGGACACGAGGCAGAACTTCTTCCCTTGCCAGAGACCAAGCCCTGAGCAGAGATCAGAGAGGGTGTGGAGTCTCCCTAACTGGAGATTTCCAAAACCCTCTGGACACAATCCATGTGCTCTGGGATGGCCCTGCTGGAACAGGCAGGTGGGACCAGATGCCCCATTGTGGTCACTTCCAGCCTGACCCATTCTGTGATTCCATGACTTTGTGATTTTGGAAAACTCTCCTGCTTCTCTTATTTTGGCCCAAATGGGAATGAATGGATGGACACAACCCACAGACACAGGTCTGTGCCAGTTGTTGAACACCCCCACATTTCTCCACCAAAAGACAGAGAAAAGCTCAGGAATATTTGACCAGCTGGTTTTCATGCTGGGAAACAAATCTGAAAATCCACTCTGGCAGATAAAGCTGCAGGAGTGTAAACAAGGGATAGAACAGTCAGATGAAGATTGAAATGGATCAAACAGATCAAACAATGGTCTTTCCTGTGGGAAAATAACACTTTGGGGGTCAAACTTTGATTCAAAACTATTTAGAACATGTGTTTCAATGCCACAAGGACAACTACAGTGAAGACCAACAGAGAAACTGGGCATTAGAAGCATCTCATATCATGATATTCCATTAAATTCTCCCCTAAGCTGGCTGGTTTGCTCATATGCCATGGTATGTTCTGGAAGTGATAAAGGTGTTATTTGAGGATCCCAGAAACTTCTTTGTTGGAAAGGGAAGTTTTCCATTATCATTAGGGGAAGGACACTGGTGATTGCTCAGGAGCACACGTAAGGGCAAGCAGGATGATTCAGGGAACTCGTGCTCTTGGTTATGAGAAAATATTATCCAGACATGACCTTTAGTTAGATCACCTCAGATGAATAAAAACACATCCTGCCTCTAGAAGATCCTGGAGGCACAGCCATGGGGAGATCTCCAGGACTTTTCATGGCAGTAACTAATTCAGACATAAGACCTGATAGGGGAAAGAGGGAGGAGATTGTCAGAAGCCTCAGGAATCCTCAGGACAAATCACAGAGAATTATTTTGCAGCAAATGCCACCAAGGCTCTCATACCACCTACCTCAAACAAGGAATGAGCTGGTTGGTGGCCATGTCAGCCCAGAATGTGACTCCCTGGGACTTGTAATGCATTAATGGTTCATTAGAAAACTTGATTTAATTGTCCTGAGGCTCAGGGCTTGGTGCAATCAAAGGTTGGCCTTAAAGCCCACCTGATTACATGGGCAGGGACATCTCCCACTATCCCAGGTTGTTCCTAACGCCACCTAACCTGGCCTTGGACACTTCCAGGGATGGGGCAGCCACAGCTTCTCTGGGCAACCTGTGCCAGGGCCTCACCACCCTCCCAGGGAAGAATTTCTTCCTGCTATCCAATTTAAACCCACCCTGCTTCCATTCAAGTCCATTCCCCCTCATCCCCTTGGTGACAGTTCTGCTGAAAATCTTTCAAACACAAATTAGTTTTTGTTCTGGTAATATTCATTAAAGAATTTTAATGTTTCTCCACAAATCATCTTGGGAAAAATTGGAGATTTTGCTTTCTCAGGTTTTTTCCCTGAGTTTTATTACCCAGCTGTCTAAAAATCCAGAAGAGATGAGAACAGTAACTGGTAAAGAAATGCATCTCTCCAAGATCTCTGTGTCTTTTGTTACTACTGGTGCAGGGATTGAAACATTTATTGTTTTCCTGCAAGTTCAGATCCCACAATCCCCCATAACTCTTATTCTGACTGCTTTACAGCAAAATTCAGCCTTGAGAGGGCATGTGTTTTTCCCTGAGATATTTAATGATTGCTGAGCACAGGTAACTGTTTCTACCTGCCATAAAGTGGGGTTTGAACAGCCATCAGCAAGAATTTGCAATTTAACGCCTCGCCAAGGCACTGTTTAATTGACAGTAACTCTCTGAACTCAACACTGCAATATTGAGGAGTTAGACAGGAGAACAATTTGTGGACAACAAGTAAATGCTGAAGCCTCTTCCTCTTCAGCTGTCTTGTCCCTTCAAGCTGTCATTCAGAATAGTCCCTCATCTCATTCTCCTCCACTGCCTTGGCTGGGTTCACCTTGGAAGGGCTAATTAGCTCTTGTCAACCACTGTCTCCTCCTGAGTCCTGAAAAGGGGAGCTAAAATCAATTTATCTTTCCAGAAACATCAACCAGGAAGGAAGGAAGGAAGGAGAAGGCAGGCAAGGGAGCGAGTGGCAGGGAATAGTGAAGCCCCTGAAAATAATTATACTGAGAACTTGGACGAGTTTCTATCAGTTTGATGAGAAGAGTCTGGACTGAATTATTCTACTTAAAAGAGAGACAGTGAGGCACAAAATGGATTTACTCGTGGTCAACCATCATCAGGAAGAGGAGTTCATGGGAGTTTTTGTGGATAACTCCACTGGCACTGCTGCATTCAGTGCCTTGGTCCCAGTTATAGGGAGGTCCTTCTTGAATTTAGGTGAGAGGCCTGAACTGCAAAGCCCACAAAGAAAAGGGATTTCTGCTACAGAATCATGGAATTTGGTAGGTGTTAAGGTTGGAAAAAGCCTTCAGGTCCAATCTTTCACCAGATACCACTGTGCCTACTAAACCAAAAAACAAAGTGAATATCACAAAATGAATATTTAAAGACCTGAGCATCCTAGAGATCCACTATGAAAGGCAGGATGCCCAGAGAAGCAACTTAAATCCAAAAAAAACCACCTACTACTTAATTTTTTTTTATTCTTGAGGAAGTTTTAGACTTGCCACAACATTAGAGTGCTTTGGTTTGTTGGATTCATTTTGTGGAACTCTCTGAGGTCATAGAATTTTCCAGTTGTTTGGGAAAGAATTTTCTAAGAGTCCCAAGTCAGACTGTATGTTTTTAGGGAATACAAGCAATTGGCCACTCCAAGGAAAAAGGCAGTTGCATTTCATGGAATGCCACATATATATATATATATATATATATATATATAACAATAAAGATTGATTTTTCTCTAGATATTTTGCCTCTGTTTTTCCTTCATCCTACAAGTCCTTTGGGAAAGTCACTTCAGGAAAAAAAAAATAACTTTGAGGAAATTGCTAATACTGTTTAATACCTAGCTCACCACATCCAGGAAACCTGCTGTGCCATTGTCAGTGGATTTGAAATGGGTATTAACTCCAATTTTTGAGATTTCTGCTACTGGAAGTCATTATTTTTAAGCACAAATATTTTCCAAATGGATGATTTTTGTGCAAATTAATTACTTGTTCCCATATTATTTACCACTGGCCCATTTTCCTCAAAGGAAAACAAAAAAACCCTCTTTCCAAAGGCTTCTAAACAGTGATAATTAATATATGGCTTTTCTGGGGCTCACTTTGTTGCTGGGTTCAGTTAAATCTCTGGGTAACAGAACTGTTCCAGCTTCAAAAAGCAAAATCCTTGTAGATGCTCCCAGGGAAGGCTCCAAAGCCAAATGGGAATTTTGAACTGCTCTGCTCTGTCTGGACCTTGAGGCAAGGCTGCAGGCAGGATTTTCTCCAAATTCTGACCTTTTCTGGTCACAGATCTTCAGGTGCTCTTCACCTTCCAGAGGATTTGGCTGTAGAACCACAGTCAGTGCAAGGAAACTACAAAGGGCCACATCCACCCACCCCTTCCCCAGGTAAAACTTTGTCCTGTGCCTTATTTAGAGTCTTCCATGCCCTATTTAGGTACTTCCACAATAACTTGCAAAGTTGGAGAGAAAGAGACAGGGACATCGAGCTCATGCAAGATGTATGGTTGCATTTGTGAACAGGAATGGAGATTGCCCCACTTATTTCCTCTGGAGAGGTTGAAAGTGCCTCACACCCATTTAATCTTATTTTTAACTCTAAGTGGATGCCTGAATTGCATCGCTTTCAATGGGAAATGAAAAGTGTTTCAGTTTCCTTGATGAATAGGAAGGAGTCAAGCCCCAAATCTGGGCATTAAATTTGAAGGCACTGACAAATAAAGGATGGGATTTATTGTTTTCTTTTTTTTTATCATTTTTCTTGTTCCCTGGATGTCACCCACTGAGTGTGATACATAGGATAGGTCCACATCATATTTAAAGCCTCAAACTGGGGAACCTCCAAAGGCCGCTGGTTCTGTTTTCAGTTTTTGGCATGCCTGAGGAGTCTCCATAATTTAGGCAGAATACCTGGCACAAACCCATACTTGGAGCACTTTCAGTCTCCACCACTCCAGCTTCTCTGGGACAAGAATTCCTGAGAGTATCCAGAGTTCTGCCCTGAATTCAGACACTCTGGGCACCTGCCTCCATACACACCCAGTCTGCCCTTCTCCCTTTTAGGTCACACACATACTCCAAGGTAGGTGGCACCTCAACTTGTCTAAGTCTTGGAATCTTCCAGGAATCTCTGAGACCTTTCAGGATGCCCTGAGACCTTTCTGGAAGCCCTGAGACCCTCCAGGGTGAGGTCTCCTTGTAGACCATAAATTTCAGGTGTTTACAACAGATGTTTCTTCATCTGAGGCAGCTGATCATGTTCCCACTGTGGGCAAAGGAGGTGCAGTCAAGAGAATCAGAGAATTCACCCCTGGTCAACCCAAGGACCCTCATCTTTTTCAGGATAAGATGAATTCTGGAATGGTTGGGGTTGGAAGGGACCTTCAAGACTGCATAGTTCTAACCCCCCTGTCATGGGCAGGGACCACCAGAGCAGGTTGTTCCCAGCTCTGTCCAACCTGTCTTTGAACATTTCCAGGGATGGGGCAGCCATGGCTTTTCTGGGAAACTTCTGCCAGGGCCTCACCACCCACAGAGGGAAGAATTTCATCTCAAAATCCAATCTAACCCTGCCCTCTCTCAAATTAAAGCCATCCCCCACTTGTCCCATCACCCCTTTTAAGAAGGACAAAGCCTCTTCCCCCGACATCTGCTCACCACATTCCCAAAGTCCATAACTTCTTTGTCTCTTTCATTTATGTGAGCAATGTGGGTGTTGCCTTTTAAGAAACCCTCTCCATATCCCTATAAAAAGCAGGACTTTCCAGACTCCTTGAGGTAGTTCCTGCTCATTTGAGGATGGTGGAGATCCCTCCAAGAAGGAATTTTGAAGGCTTCCAGGGTTGGTGACTGCACAACTTCCCTGAGACCCTGTTCCAATGCTGATCCACTCTTCCAGGGGACATGGAAAGCTGTGACACATCGGGGCCAGTCCAGATTGGTCATAAACCAACCTCTGACAGCTGTGGCCCAGCTCATCTTTCATTCCCAGGGCAGTGCAGCAGCTGGATGGAGCAGGAGGCTCAGTCCTGTACAACTGTAATTTATGCTTTGACATGGGGGGAAATCTGTGCAATTTATGATTCTTCTAATGCAGATGTGACCCGTTTGAGCAGGACCCCACTTTTTGGGAAACTGAATTGTCTGAATGACTTTGTAGATGGTGCTTGCTCCAAACCTTGTGTTCTAAACTAAAAAGATGTCTTTTGGTTTCTCTTTGCTTTATTTAAGTTATGCTAAAATATACATTTTGCATGGAGAAGGGAAAGCAAATTAACAAGGCAGGACTCTCAAGGAATATTCCCTGGCTGCAGCAACTATTTCAGTGCTGGAACAGCTGGAATGTTACAGCTTCCCTGCTCTGAAAGGGTCCCAAAATCTCCAGATCATTCCAGTTTCATGGTATTTCTAAACAAGAAATAGTAGAAATATAGTGATTATTGGTTAATAAAGAGATATTTGATAGCTGTGATAAGGCAGCTTTGGCAGGTCCAGGATTTCATAATGCTTTGTATTTACAATGTAAAGCATAAAAATACTCCTGGTCTAAACATGTGAACCCCAAACCCACTCACAAAGCAAAGGAAAACCCAAAACAATCCTGGCTAAATGGGTGAGCAGCCACTGCTAGATTTTATAGCCACCTCTTTGTAAGATCTCTGCACCTTCAAGCCCTTTGTTATACATTTTAATCTCAAATTCCACCTAATAATGAAAGTCACATCCCTTCTTGGTGTATCCAGAAAAACTCTTCCCACTCTTTCCTTCTCACCACTTGGTCCAACCGAGCAAACCCACTCTGATCTGAGAGATTCTTGCCAGGAGCAGCAGATGGAGGGTCACCAAATGTGCTATGTTTGCAATCTTTTCTTTCCCCCTCTTTGGTGTTATTCTTCCCTCTTCTAACACTTGACAGAAACCAGTGTGAAAACAGGAAAACACGATGGTGTTCAGCCTTCTTTGGGGCTGTGAATGTGAAATTTTATGGTGCTGGAGAGACAAAGGTCACCCTCCCTTCCCCTGTCCCACCTCCATTTACATTATAAATCTCTCCCTCATGTATAAATTGAGGAGTGTTGCTTACCAGTAACCTCCTTCCTCCAGAAGGGTTTTCAGCTGCCTTGTTTAAAACTGGAAATTCACAAACCACCAGGAGGTTTAATCTTATTTTCTAAAGGTGTATGAATAAATTGCCACAACTGAGGTGGAGCAGGCAGCACATGGGGACCTGTGAGTGGGAGGTGAATGCCACAAGAACCCTCTCATGCTGTGCTCTGATGTTGGTACCCCACAGCTCATCCCTTGGGTTTCCATTCCAACAAAAGCTGGGATTTGTGGTTGCTAATATTATTATTATTATTATTATTATTATTATTATTATTTCCTGGTAATGTTTTGTAAGTCACAGCAACAACACAATAACAGCGAGCTCAGCATGTTCAACAATATGTAAATATTTTCCTGTGGGAAATGAGATAGAAAATTCATGTCCACGGATTTCAAAAGGTCACTTAGGCAGCAGTGTTTGAACACCAGCAATCTGCATCCCAGCTGCCTCTGGCAATAATTCCTGTTTAGGTGCTTACCAGGCATGGAGAACATGGGAAGTGAGGTATGTAATGGGGATGGAAGAGGGATGGAGATGGAGGACAGGAGACCAAGGCACCAAATGGGAGAGGTGAGAAAGAGACACAGCAAGGAGGGTTCTTCAGACACAGAATTTGGTCTAAAGTTATGCTAAAGGCGTTTCCCAAAATACTCATCTACAAATGTCACTGTTGTTCTGTTCCAGGGCATTTTGCATCTTTTGGAAAAAACAAAGAATCATGGAATGGTTTGGGTGGGAGCGACCTTCAAAAGGCACATGGTGGCATTTTTGGGGTGTCCTGTGAAGGGCCAGGAGTTGGATTCCATGATCCTGGTGGGTCCATTCCAACTCAGCACATTCCATAATTTTGTGATTCTGTGATCATCCAGCTCCAATGCCTGCTGTGGGCAGGGACAACCTGGAAGTGTTGAAGACTGGGTTGGATGGGGTTTGGAGCAACCTGGTCTAGTGGAAGGTGTCCTTACCTATGGCAGGGGGTTGGAACTGGATGATCTTGAAGGTCCTGTCCAACTCAAGCCATTCTATGATTTTATGATCTTTTTTTCAGGGTTTCCCATGGAGGAAGAGGCTTTGCACACCGTGTCCTGTGCCTGATTTATTTTAAAAATGCTTTGCTTTGGCAGGTTTCTTTCAGCTGACACATTTTATTTTCTTCATTGACTCTGATTTATATTTCCTACTCAGGCAAAGACTCATGCACTTCTTTATGTTATTCATCCTTTGTCTTTAAGGCTGTTTATTTGTGATCGGCTGCCATCAGCCCTCCTGAAGCAGGCTGAAAAGATTAAGAGGTTTGAGATGACAAAAAAGAAGAGCTTGTCAGAAGAGGGAAACCTTTAGCCTTCTTTAGCTGGGTGCAGAATTTTGACTTGAAGGAGGTAAAATTAAAGTGGGTTGGTGTGTACATGTGGTTGGTGTTAGATCCTCTCCTCTGTGTTCCTGAATGGTGGGGAAGTGGAAATAATTCCTCCTGAGTTTGCATGGGTCAATGCACAAAGAGACACAAACCCCTGAGTGGTGGCCCTGTGGTGGGGCACAAGAATCAAGATGGGTAGAAGGTGCTGACACTTCAAATATATCTGTAAAAATCATTCAAAATATTCTCTGTAAGATTCATTTTAAGGCTTTCTTTAAGCAGGTCCTGAATTTGAAGTACCTAAGAGAGTGTGTTTGAACAGTGTGAAAATGTCACAGCATTTTGGGGGATACAAATCTTTGTTTTTCATCAGGCCCTCTGGCAAAGCACAGCACAAAGGACAGAAATCCCACATCACTGAAATGAGTCATTATTGCAACCACTTTTGGGCTGGGAAGTGGAAGCTTGGACTTGTTCAGAGTGAGGAGCTTAAAGATTATTCCAGTAACCAGGATGAGTTTGATAAAACCTGATTCTCCCTTCCTAAAGTCCTGAAAAAGAGCTTTTATCTTCCTCTACATTAGTTTTTAAATAATGTCAATATTGAAATAATGTCCAGGCTTTCCTGCCAGGTTTTCTCTCAGGCTTTTTTCCTCCCTTTCTCCTTTTCTCTCTAGACAAAGGCTCCTTTGGTTTATTAAAATAATGTAATGTGGCTTTTAGACCTTTTTTTTTTTTTAACTGAGGTGAGGAGAAGAAAAAAAATATCTCAAATTTATGACTTTTTGCTTTTAGGAGGGAAGTAAAGTTACAAGTCACCTACACTGGAGTCAGTACTTCATCTTTTATCACACAGTTGAAGTACCACAGATTGGACTCAGATATTTTCCTGTACATGGTCAGTTCCAGGTATCAGCCTTTTGTAGCACATTTTTTACTGATAACCACTTTGCACTGAAGTCCCAAGTCCCTCTAGCATGGAAAATGGCTGTGCAAGGAAAAGAGGTTCAGCATTGCTCAGAATTCCTAATTTTTTCCCTGATAAAAAATAAGTGCTGCCCCCTTGGAATGTAGTGGTACCATATGAAATAATGGATGAGTTAAGTGCTCTGTGTTATGTCCCAAAGTCCTTCCAAGTTTTAATTTTCCATTTATAAAGAACACCATAATTAAGATTAGCGTTCTTCCCAAAACCAAAGGATTTTGCTGTCAAACATGGCATTTTTCCACAGAAAGGAATTATTTACAGACACAAGAATTCCTGAAATAATTTTGTGGTTGCAGGGCCATCCCTCCATGGGTGCACACTGCATCCTGAGCTCAGTGTGACATCCACAACTCCCTTCCTGCCTCTCATCCTGTTATCATCCCAAGGTGGGCTCTGGGTGCAGCTCCAGGAGCTGTTCCAAAGACAGAGAGCCCAACATTCCCATACCCTTTGTTCTAAACAAAAAATAGCAGAAATATAGTGATTATTGGTTAATAAAGAGATTTTTGATAGACGTACCATGGCAGCTTTGGCAGCTCCAGGACTTCACAACGGATTGGGAAAATCCTGGTTTGCCAAATGATAACCCAAGCACGTGGAGTCTGATTTGCTCTGTTGACAAAGTAGGAATGCAGAGAGAGAGATTGATTTGAATTTGAAAAGAAG
Source organism: Agelaius phoeniceus (assembly GCF_051311805.1). Taxonomy (NCBI): domain Eukaryota; kingdom Metazoa; phylum Chordata; class Aves; order Passeriformes; family Icteridae; genus Agelaius; species Agelaius phoeniceus. Next base: position 153,032,079 of record NC_135265.1, on the reverse strand, counting down.
AGGGTTGCTTGGTGCTAGTCCAGGCTCCCTGATACTGAAATGAGATATTTGGATTTCAGTGTCAGGTGTCTATCCTGGCTGGCTGCCTCCTGCTGACTCGCTGGGAATGGAAATCCCTCTTTGCTTCAGTCCTGACACAGGCATGGAAATGTTTTCCAGTGGAAAGCCAGGGGAGATCTAGGAGCTAGGAAATCTTCCACCTTTTATTCCATGGGAGATTTAAACCTGTTCCCAGCCTGGATCCTGCCTGTGATGACACTGCAAACCTGCTTAAGAGCATTAGTCAGAATGCCAGCATTTATCCACTCAGCAATGACTCCTAATTCCCATTACAGGCAAATCCCCATCTCTCGCTGCAGCTTGATTACAACGGTGATTAATTTGAAAGTCAACATATTTACCCAAAATACAACATCATTAAAAAGACTAAACATAAACCTGCATATTTACAAATATCTTAACTTGACGTGATTAAAACAAACAGCCTCCTCTCTGCTTGTTTGGATCCAGGCAGATGAGCTTCTTTTCCACCTTTATATTTTCATGTCAATAGATGGCACTAGCATTTTCTCAATTTTTCTCTGCAATATTAGATTTCCTGATGATACTTCCTGCCTTCACCTGGATTTTCAAAGGATGGAATTGCTCATTTCCAAGGGGATATTTTATCCTTAGTAAATATATAAAATCACTCCAGTTTGGCTCTCAGCAAGTAAATCTTTGCATACTTCATGAAGCTTCAATGCCACTAGACTGATTTTTTTTTCTCATTGTGAAAACAAAATTAATTTAAAGTTTTCATTTCCATACTGATGGGGGAGTTCACAAGGAAAAGCCTGTAGGATCTCTGTATAGGGTGCCTTAAAAATCCTATGGATTTTACTACATCATCACAGGGAAAACAGAAAGACATTTCCCCTTTTCAATTATATTTTTATTTGAAGAATGAGCAGTGGGTTGCACGAAAAGCAGAGATATTAAAAACTGTGAATAAGATTCTCAGTTTGTTTTACTCTAGCCTCACAAATAGAGGAACTGGTCAAGCTTCCCTTTTCATACCAGCTCAGCTTTTCTAATTAAATCTACACTTTAGGAAAACACATTTTAACATTCTAGCAGATGTTCTTGTAGTTGTCAGTACAGAGTCCTCTTGAATTAAAACAAAAAATCAGCTGGTCATAGTCATCCCAAACAATTTTTAGTTTTGTTTGGCTGTGCTTAGAGAGGATGTTGATATGAACATTGCCTTCATGGTGGGAGAACCAATGGATTTGGATATCAGAGGTAACAAGAGTAAACAGGGCACAAATTCAGTTTCTTGTCTTCCCAGAGAGACTTTGTAGGAACAGCGTCAAGACAAAATTAAAAGTTTGCTGTCCCACTTCCCCAGATGTTCCTAAAAGTGATTTTTTCAATTTGTGAAGTTATTGGTGAGGATAAAGATAATGGCAGGAATTCTTTTCCTATTTCATGGAATCACAGAATCGTTTGGAGTGGAAAGGACCTTAAAGACCACCTCATTCCAACCCTTCCACTGTCCCAGCTTGCTCCAAATTCTGTCCAACCTGGCCTTGAACACTTCAAGGGATGGGGCAGCCACAGAATTCCTGCACAACCTGTGCCAGGTCCTCACTACCCTCACATGGATGAATTTCTTCCTGTTATCCCATCAAAATCTACCTTTTTTCCTATTCAAACCATTCCCCCTTGTCCTGTCCCTGGGGTGCTTTGCCACATGTGCCACACATTAAACAGGATTCAAAGGGAACTTTGGTGAATCCATCAGCCATGGAGTCTAATTAATAAACATGCAAATTTCCTGATATCCACATATTGGTCATGCTCCCAGTCCACACAGATTTAGGAAACAGCCACAAGCTAAATCAACAGCAGTTCAGAGATAGGAAAGTCCCCCTGGTGCTATTCTGAGATAAAATCAGGTCATGATTCAGGAATTATGATGGGAACCCAAAGGAACAGTTGGGCCCTGGACCCCACAAGGTTTATTCTCAAATCTCTGCATTACAGACAGATCTGTTTAACTCTGGCAGGTAATTGTCAGCTGGCCCAGGGCAGCAGCATTCTGCTGTTGCAATTTTATGCCTTTAACAATCGTGGTGCCTCCATTTATGAACACAGAACTAATTAACATGCCAGTTAAAACACCTGGGTTTTGACACAGGGGGAAGGAGAAAGTGCAGGAATCAAACCACTACAATTAATTATGTTCACTTCTCAGAGCAAGGCACTGGTGTCCTGGGATTTTCTGCCTGTCTTCATTGCCTTTGTTCATCTCCCTCCTTGGTAATAATGCAACACTTGTAGAAATTAATTTGGTGGAAATTGATTAAAGGTGGACATTGTTTGCCCAGGAAGGTAATTGTCTCTGACACCTGGTGTTGGGAAAGATGTGCACACAGAGATGCAGAAAGGCGCACGTTAATCTTCTCCTCTCGAGCTGGAAGTGCTAGGAGGTGAATCAAGGGGGTGATATCAGCCAGAAAACATGGAAAGGAAGAGAAATAAAATGCAGGTTACATATAAGGAAAGTGAGTTCGGCTGCAGAATTCAGCAAGAGAGAGAATTTTCACAGAATCATAGGATCAGAGAATGGTTTGGGTTGGAAGGGAACTTTAAGACTGTCCAGTTCCATCTCTCTTAGGCAGGGATACCTTCCACTAGACCAGGTTGCTCAGGGCCTTTAGCTCTTCCAGGGATAGCTCTTCCAGAGCTTCTCTGGAAAATTTCTTCAAGGGTCTCTTTCCCTTCACAGGACAGAATTTTTTCCTAATATCTGACTTAATTCTACCCTCTTTCAGTTAAAAGCCTTGTCCACTCACTAATTCCATAAATCTAAAGGACTATGCCTGACTGATCCAACCCAGTGAAAATCCACTCACACTTGAATATTTGGTTCTGATTTCTGGGCATTAATATTTCCTGTAATTAGAGTTTTGGCTCTGATCTTCATTCCTGCTCCAGTTTATCCAAGTAAGACTGTCCAGGGAACAGGTCAAACACATCTTGTGCTTCCTCCTGTAATAACTTGAATGAGAACAGGTTTTAATTTGTTATTTATTTATCCAGCCAGTCTGGAAGGTGTCCCTGCCCATGGAAGGGGGTTGGAATGAGATGACCTTTAAAGTCCCTTCCAACCCAAACCATTTGAGGATTCTACGATTTCTCCTTCTGATCTTACACCCCAAGATGATCACTAGAGGGGAATCTCTCCTTCCAGATGATTTCCCTGTTGTCCCATCAAGAAATGAAGGAAAGCTCCATCCCTTTCCATCCATTTCTCTGCCAGTGGAAGTGGAAGTCCTGGGTTTCAGCTAAAAAACCAAGGATTGCTCTGTGCCATTTGACATCACACCCAAGAGCTGATCCAAATGGATTTTAGCCTGGAAGTCAAGGATTGCAGACAAATGTACATGTAACATGTACATGTTACAGACAAATCACTGAGGCATGAACAAGAAAATGGGAAAGTAAGGGAAGGTGATTATGGAAAAGCACAGAGGGTAAAACCTAAGAGCAAAATTCCAGGCAGGGAGTAAGAAAACCCTGTTCTGATAACCAGGATCCCAACTGCCTAATAAAACTTCAGCGATTTTTCCATTATTAGTGGAGTCTGAGATCATAAATGAAAAAATCATAAATGAAAAAATCGTAAATGAAAAAAGAGAGCAGAGCAAAAATAAGAAAGAATAAGTAGGGAAAGCTGCATCTCCACGAGGGATTTAAGAAAATTTGCTCATCTCTCTCTAACATCATTTTATCTCTCTATTTCTTTAATAACGATTCTTTTTGTCAACCAGACAAATTATTCTGCGGTATTTTTAACACTTTTTCAGAGCACCATCTGTTTGCATGATAATTTCCCCCAAGTCCTTATAGGGGCTGTAATAATCCCTTCATGTTAACTTTTATTATTTGATTTCTAACTGCCTTAGCTCTGAAGGAACAGCACAGGGAAATGTGTGTATTAACAAATAGCAGTTTCCCACAATTCCTACAGAAATTAATCATAAAAAAAGGATTAAGTTTCAACCACCTCATCAGGGCACAGTATTCACACAGGTGTGGGCTGGACTCATGAGGACAGAAGTTCAGAGGAACAGAACAAGCACAGCCCAGCTCCAAAATAAGTTAAACTTGAATGTTTGGGAAAGAGTAAGAACAGAGCAGGCAGAGATGATGCATCCTCAATTTTCTTGCATTTTCCAATAAATTTTAGTTCAATACCTGAGATTGTTGTAACTTGACAATTTATTAATCTACAACTGAGTGTAGATTAATAAATTGTGTTTTTTCTGAGTGTTCATTCACCTTTAAAGGATTGCTTGAAAACAAATTGTATCTTGCAGCTTTTGCTCTACCTATTAAATTGTCTTTATTTCAGCTTGAAATTTTCAGTTTTTCCCTTTTGGTTTTCCCTCCTAAGGAAGTGAGAATGAGTAGAAGGGGCTGAGTTGTTGTCTGGGGCTAAACCACAACAAAATCTTTTGAAAGTCACATCCTTTTTTTTGTTTTGTATCTGCCTTCCAGTCATTTATTCACCAAATTCTGGCAGAATAGGTGGTGTATGGCCAACCCTCACCCAGCTTCTCTAAATGCTTCTGATCTTCCAGCAGCAAAAAGGGGGACACAGATCTGTCATGGAAAGGACTGGAAAGATTAAATGAATGGAGCTGAAAAGTATATTTAAAATTTTAATTTATATGTTTATGCATGCAGTACTCAAATGGTTCAGGCAATTAACCACAGGCACACCCCATAATATTCTCTCACAACAAGGGGACATTTGGTGTTGCCACAATAATCAAAGGGGTCCTCAACCTTCAAAACTACCAAAACCCCCTTCAAAATACTTCCCCCTCCTCTCTCAAGGAAGATAATCCTGGATATACATCAGACCTGTACTGAGACCAACACAATGCACCCACAGGATATTTGTTACAGCATTTACCTCTGTCATACATGAAATTTGGACCCTGTGCCCTGGGTGTTTCCTTGTTGGGAGCCAAATTCCCCATCCTATGATTGCTCCCAAACTTTGGTAGTATAACCTTTGATGTTCACATTCCAATATTGGATTAAACACTACATGAACACTTTGCCTTTCAGATTCCTTTTGCTGTACATTACAAATTTGCCTGCTCTGCAGAAGAGCAGCACAAGGACTTTGTTCTTTCATTCCAGCTGAGAGACAATGTCAATAGATAAGTGTGTATTAAAACTTCAAGATCGTTTTATTTAGACTTAATTCAATTAAACTTTTTTTTGTGCTTTTGTTGGCAGTTTTCTATTAAGGTCATTCAGTCGAACTTATACTTAAAAAGAAATGGCTGCAGAGCCTTGCTACTTAATATACAGGAGTGCTTCAGGTGCCAAAGTCCAAGGTGAGTCAAAGAGAACTGTTCAGGTAGATCAGGACGTGCCAGCAAACAACCAACCACAGCCAAGTCATTGCTGCCAACCCCAAACAAAGGTTCTTTTGTCACTTGATTGTTTAATTTTGTCTTCTCCTTACAGGGGCCCTGCTCAGTCACGGAGAAGGGTGGGACTGCACTGAGTTTGAGAAGTCTCAGAAGTGGAGCAGGGTCCCAAGAGCACTGAGAGTTTTCCAGGGGGCAAAATTCATGCTGAGTTTTAAGAACAGCAAAGATATTTTTTAATCTATGTGAAAATCATCATTGTAAAACACTGTGGGAGGAAGGCTGCTTTAAAAGAACATAGACTGAGAGAATCACAGAATGGTTTGGGTTGGAAATGACCTTTAAAGGTCATCCAGTCCAACTGTCCTGCAGTGAGCAGGGACATCTTCAACTAGACCAGGTTGCTCAAAGCCCCATCCAACCCAGCCTTGAACACTTCAAGGGATGAGGCATCAACCACCTTTCAGGGCAACCAGTTCCAGGGTTTCTGCACCCTCACTGCAAAACATTTATTCCTTATTTCTAGTCCAAACTTCCTTTTTTAAATTTAAAACCATCACTCTTTTGCTTATCTCATCAGTTCCTGCAACACCTTAATCCTGTTTTCCTTATAGGCCCCTTTGAGTATAGAAAGGCTTGTACAGCATCCAATATTCCCCCTCTCAGAGCCCACCTTCAACCAGATGGGAGCAAGGCTAAAGAGATTTGCATTTTGGATGGGATCTAAATCCTGGAAGATGCCACCTGGTCAAGAACATCAAGGAAAATGAGAGTATGAGGTGTGCTTGAAGCTTAAACAGATTTTGAAATAGACCATGATCACCCAGAATCATGGAATTACTAAGGTTGGAAAAGACCTCCAAGATCATCACTTCCAGGCTTTGACCAAACACCTCAGTTTTGGTGGGACCATGCACTGGGGCTTAGAAATCCCTGAGATATGGAACACATTGGAAAAGGTTTTACTGCAACATCAGCAAAACCAGGAATCCTTGGCTGCTATCCCAGGTAAATTAACACTTGTGCCAAGTGCTGACCTGGCTGTAACAAAGGCCTCTGAGTCTGCCACAAAGTGTAATTAATTGGATGGAGAGATCTCCCTGGATTTCAGTGGGATCTGTATCAACATTCTCAGTGTCAAGGAAAGGTCACTTCTGGAGAGACCTCTCAAGGCCAAAGCAGTGTCCTGCACACTCTTGGCTTTCACTTGTCCCAGGTCTGAAACTGCAGCTGGCAATAAATATCTTCAGTTATTAGTGGAAATCTTCAGTTTGGTGATTTTGGGATGCTCCTGCCAATAGACATTTGCAGTGTCTTGGTTGATGTCTCGGCAGAGGCATTTCCTCGTGCAAATTTCTATGCCTGAAAAGATTCTCTGTAGCGATGTGAAACCAGGGGTGCCAAGAATGTGCCAAAGACCAAACTCCACAGATTTCATAGTCCAAACACCGAGATGTTTCAGACCTCTCCCCATCCTACTTTCTCAATATCCTATTGCTTTTTTTGCTTTAAAAAAAAAAAAAAAAATTACTTTCTCTTGAAAAGAAGTCATTCTATGACCTGAATGGAAAGCGGAAACAATAATATCTCACCAGTAGCCGACTACAGGCACACAAAGTTCATGAATAAATAATAGATAATAGATAGATAATATACAATTTGGATTTTTTGGTATTGGATGAGATCTCACCAAGTCAAAACTCTTTCCATCCATATGTTCACCATAGTGTTGCTGTCCTTCCAAGCTCCGTTTAAATCTCTCATAATGAGTTTTAAAATGACCAGAGAGATGTTAAAATTGATGGAGAAGTGCTGTTTATACTAGAAAAAATAAATTTTAATTCTATTTGTAAGAATAGACAAAAACCATTGCAAGGTGAATGCTAGTTGTGTACAGGATTGACTCTGAGAAATATTCTTGTCAACTCCTGCACTGAATATCTTTTTTTTCCCCAAATATTTGCTTCTTTGGAGAATGAATAGTAGCAAACAGAGGGTTGGCATGAAATCTCCTTCTTTAAAGGAAATTATGGGGGGAAGAAAAAGAAGGTAAAGGAGATTGAAAGACTCCCGAGAAGATTGCCATGAAAAAAATCGATTTATACAGATGCAGACCAAGTAAATATCCAGGAACACATTCAAGGCAATAAAATATGAAAAAATATACTGTGTCCAAAATAGCATGGCCAGCAGGACCAGGGCAGTGGTGAGGCCACACCTTGAGTGCAGTGTCTAGGTCTGGGCCAATAATTAAAATATTTAGGAGCTGGAGCGTGTCCAGAGAAGGGATTGGAGCTGGGAAAGGGTCTAGGGAATGAATCATGTGAGGAGTGGCTGAGGGGGTTTAACCTGGAGAAAAGGAGGCTCAGGAGAGACCTTCTTGCTCTCCACAACTCCCTGACAGGAGGGTGCAGCCAGGTGGGATCAGGCTCTTCTCTCAGGGAACAAGGGACAGGACAAGAGGAAATGTCCTCAAGTTGTGGCAGGGGAGACTCAGGTTGGACATCTGGAGGAATTTCTCTGTGGAAAGAGTGGTCAGGCACTGGAAGATGCTCCTCAGGGAGGTGGTGGAGTCCTGGTCTCTGGAGGTGTTCAAGGAACAAACTGGATGTGTCACTCAGTGCTCTGTGACAAGGTGGGGATCAGTCACAGGCTGGACTCAGAGATCTTGGAGGTCTTTTCCAACTTTTATGATTCTATGATTCTATGAAAATGGGGTTAAAAGAAAGACTTCCTCAAAAATGTCAGACATCTTTGTGGTCCTCCTGCTTCTGGAGTGGGTGAAGTAGAAGCTCTCATCTCTATCACAGACTGTGTTAACACTATTTTATGAACCTCTTTAGTCTGATTATTCCTCTGCAAAGTGCTCAATTGCCACTCTTTTGTTACAGCCAGACTAGCACATTCCTGAGATATTTAGGCAATTAATTACCATACTGCTGAAGACTGCATTTCCTGGAGTTTACCTGGATTTTATATAATTGTATAACAGAATCATCACAGGAAGGTTTAGGCTGAAAGGGACTTTGAAGTCCATATGGTTCCAACCCCTCTGCCATGGGCAGGGACACCTTCCACTATTCCAGGGTGCTCCAAGCCCCATCCAACCTGGCCTTGGGCATTTCCAGGGATTGGGAAGCCACTTCCTCTCTGGGCAACCTGTGCCAGGGCCTCACCATCCTCACAGGTGAAATTTCTTCCTACTATCCAATCTAAATCTCTGCTTTTTTAGTTTAGATTGTAGATGTCATCGCCCTAATTTCTGTGTGTGCTGCAGAGATGTAACTATGAGAAAGGAGTAGCTTTAAATTTCTGCAGTTTATTATCAAGATCTATATTGGCTCTTCTTGCCAGTTTAGCATCTTGAATGACCCCACACATCAATGCTATGAGGAAAGTTCCTACAGCAGAAAGGCCATCCTGTTTTACATTTCCAAGTTCATCTGTGAGGTGCTGTTATGCACAGATTGAAGCATGAGATGCAATTATTCTGGAGCCAGGGAAAGGTAATAGGATGGTTCTACCTGACCTGACTTTGAAGTGTGGTTAAAACCACTTAAGAACAAGAAGAAATGTGGCTCCCTGATGCTCATTTTCAGGGGTAAAAAGTGAATCACAGAGTACAGCAGAAAAACATTCTCTTATTACCAGAAGTTATTCAAGGATTTGATGGAGATGTGCAACAGGGATGTGAACTGCAAGATCAAGTGATAGATCCAGGGCACCACTATTGAAAATCCCATTGTGAGCTTCTTAAAATGCTGGGTTTTTCTTACATGCACAGAGCACTTTCAAAATCTAAAGATGGAAAAAGCACTCAGTGCTATTATGAAAGATTCCTCAATAATTGATTCACTATGCTAATCCTTCTCCAAAATCAACCTACATTCTTCTTTCAGTCTCTGCTGCTCAAATCCAGTCACAAAAATGGGGAAATGAACTGCCTGCAACCAGTCTTAACAGGGAAAAAAATCCAAAGTTCTCTTTCTGGTAGTTTTTTCTTCGTTTATCTATTTGTTCTTAGTGCATGGTTACAATTATTTTATATATATTATCTCCTTCTTTGGTAAGTTCCAGTTTTTACTGAATAGAATTGCCTTCTGATATTTGATATTTGAAAGCTGATCTTTTAATTTCCAAATTTCAAAGACCAGGAATGACCTGGATGCAGGAATCGGGTATTTTTGCAGCTCATTCTATTGGTGAAGTCCATGTTCATGTAGTCAGTTTTTCAGCACTTTTCTACCTGTTGACCACACCAGGATCACTGCATTTCCAATTGTAGAACTCCTGTAAAATTCCATCACGTAGAAACTTAGTAAGAGCAGCCAGCTCTTCTCCAGGGAGAAAATAAAACCAGGAAAAAAAGCCAAAAAACCTCAAACCAAGTTATGTTTTGCCATAGTGAGTCAGACCTGTGTTCTTCCTATCCCAGCATCAGAATAACAACCTCAGGGAAGGATATAGAATTTTTTCTTGGAGAGATCAGAGGGAAAAGTACATCCAGTGTGGAGATCTACACAATAGACCCCACTTTGGGTATCCTTGCCTGTTCCTTTTTCTTGCCCAAAAGATTTTCAAAATTGGTGAAAAGCCAGTATTTCTCTTGCTCAGGAAGCCCAGCCATGGAAAAGGGAATATCTAACTCCAGAATTTAAGCTAGAGGCCATGGGTATGTGAATTAAAGAATCACAGAATGGTTTGGGTTGGAAAGGTCCTTGAAGATCATCTCATCCTGCCCCCTGCCATGGGCAGGGACACCTTCCACTATCCCAGGCTGCTCCAAGCCCTGTCCAACCTGACCTTGGATCCTTCCAGGGATGGAGTGTCCACAACCAAAAAGGCCACAAATTTTTTCTGGAGAGCAGTGAGCACAGCCTGGAGAGATCCATAAAACACAGGTTCCACCCACAGCATGGAGAAGGTTGGGCTGGCAGCCACAGCATCTAAAGATTCTCTACAGCAGCTCCTGAGGACCTTCAAACTCAACAGAAATCATTGTTTTGTAGAAAAACAATGTCCTAACCACCCTCAGATCCACCACCAACAGAGTCCTAACCACCCTCAGATCCACTACATCTCGAACAATTTGAATTCCTTAGCCTCTGTTGCATGCTTTTTAGCTCATGTCTCATCTCTTCTTTAATTTATGAAGGAAAAATCACCTGCCATGTCACTCAGGGAAGGTTGTTTTTCCCTGTTGCCTGGTCCACACCAGGAGCATTGGAACGGCGGCTGAGGGAAGAACATTCCTGCTCACAGTGAGGGAAAACAGAGTCCAAGGACAATAATGGCAGGATGAGGTTTCCCTGTCTTGTGAGTTGGAAAGTCTTTGATTGGAAAAATAAAAAACCGGCTCAGTTTAGTTTAATATTTACCAAATAAAATCCAGACGAGCTCTTGCTGCTTGGTTGGCAGAGCAATGGCTCAGGGATAGAACAGAAAAATCACTGGGGTGAGACCCCCTTCAATGGCACTCTGAGGTCCTGTACATGAATTGTCACTGTTGTCATGCTTAAAGGCAGTGGTGTAGATCCCACTTCTCATAATTACTCTGCAATAAACCAAAAACCAATTTTTCAATTGTTTCCTCTGCCGGTTGAAATACTCCCAGCATCTCCCACTTCCCTCAGTTCCTTCAAGCAATCATATGAATTTCAAGGATTTAATTGCAACTTGGAGACTGTTTTGTAAGACCACAGGCCATAAAACAAATCTTATCAGCCTTGGTAGAGACACTGCAAACAGTACTGTGGGTTTTGTGCCTTCAGGGGGAGCGAGAATAGAATGGCTTGGCAGGGAAGAAGAGAAGGGAAAGAGAGGCGCAGAAAGCAGGTAGAACGTGAATAATGATGGAATAATTTAGGTTGGAAAAGACCCTTAAGATCATTATTGCACCCTGTAAAGATTCACAGAGCGTGGAAGCTGCTCATCATGAAAATGCAAATGACTCGCTCTGATCTGAGGAGAGAGCAAAAAATAGTCAAGGACTTGCCAGGGTTGACAGGAAAAGTGTTCAAGCAGATGAGCGCCTCACACAACCAGCTTAAAACAGGCACTGATTTTTTTTATATTAACTCAACTGGTGTGTGAGGAAGAGAGAGATATTTCGATGGTAAAAGGGGAAGGAGGCATTAGTTGAAAAAGGAAAAGGGAAGAAGTTTAAATCCTGTTGATATAGAAAGGAAGGGATGCAGCAGCTCTTTTTCCTGTGATGTTGGCCAAACCTGAGGGTCACTCCACAGTCATGACAGTCAAAAAATCTCTCAAAATTTATTTCTCAAGTGAATATCTGCTTTCAAACATGACCCCAACTGCTGTAGGATGGGTGGGACTTTGAAGAGAACTGTCTGAAAGCCACCCTCATGCAGAGGACATCAGATAGCCATTGTAGGATGAAAATGCAGGCAAAAGGATTATTATCCAGATTTCATCTGGGAATTTATCTCTGAATTTTATGGCTCCCAAGCTTTTCTGAGATGGGGAAATGGTTCAGGCAATGTGCACTACCTTGCAGAGGGGCAGCCACAAAACTTGACCGCCACCAAGATTTTAGGGAAACTTTCCCCAAGTTCTTTTCATTACTAAGGAAAATAAATAAGACTTTCACTTCTATACATTCAGGTTAAAATATAAGAGTTACAATTCCCCAGCCCCATTCCCTATTTTATGGCTGGAATATCTCCATGGATTTGTGTACCTTTCTTTAACAGTCATAATGACAACTGCCAAGGAGTTTTACAATTACAGTGAGACCATTTGCCTGATCCTGCTCTGGAATATTAAAAGAAAATCAAATTGAAGAGAGCTGATGGATGAAAGAAGAAATAAAAGGCTTCAGAGATGGGAAATGAAGAAAACAACTTCCCCCAAAATAAAACCCAGGTGAGTTTTTTGTTTTGTTTTTTTTTTGGCTGGGCTTTTTTTGGCGGGGGGGGGGAAGAGAACATTGCTATTGAGATTGTATTTAGCTAGAATGGACCAATCCTGATCATAAAACAGAGCCTTCATCTCAAAGAGACTGGCAATCAGCAAATAAATCAAGGAGAGGCTGGCACTTCATTTCCTCATTGTTTCTGAAATCTTCCCTTGGCTGGGGATGATTCCAGCTGCTGCACCACTGGGATATTTTTGGGCTGCAGGGCATGGGGCTGTGAAGCCTCATGGTGGAGGGAACCACCACTGTTAGTGGCAGTGAATGCTCTCAGGTATTCTGATTTTAGTCTTCCAAGCCACCAATATCTCATCCAGCAGGGAAAGGAGGGTTGGGAATGCCCTCTTCAGAAGGAAGGCAGATTATTACCCCAACCCATGGGTGGGTTGCATTCATTCCAGCCTTTCCTGGCTGCAATCTTCCAGGCAGCTTCACACTCGGTCCTTGGCTTCAGTAGAATTCCCGTAGTAAATCCAGAGCTACATTTAATTCCTTCCCTGTCAGAGAGATGCATTAGGTCTTGCAGCAGGGCCTGCTCTCTCATTTCTTCCACAGAAACCCCGCAGGACTATTTTGGGCAGCCTAGAAGGAGCAGCCAGCTTCATCAACTCGTTCATGATTGACTTGGCACTGAACAAGCCTGTCAGGAGATGCAGTTTAGTGTAATCAATATTTCCTGGGAGGCTGCTGAGCTCTTCTCCAAAGGCTTGGAACTCCCCTGGTGTTGCCCGTTTAGTGGCCTGGATGACATAAAGCAGAGGCTTTTGTTTGCTTTTTTTGTATTTCCTGAGTAAAACCTCCCACCAAGTGGGCATTCTGACTTCCACAATTTTCCTGTCCAAGTTTCCAATGGGAAATCACCTCCTTGCAGCCTGTCCCAGGGATGAGCCTCTATCCTGGGATTTCACTAGTCCAGGCTCCTGGTTCTGTGTGGTGAGAAGAGGCAACAGCAGAACTGGAAAATCTCCAGATCCATTTGCCAACTGCTCAAGGTATAAACAATCTTTTTTTATTATTATTATTATTTTTATTTATCTTTATCTTTTCTTAAAATGCAGTCTCTTGCACTGGTTTATTCTTCTGCTCAGCTGTGGGTTTGATATTTTGAGACACCTCTGTGCAAATCTCATTTCAGATGGGTTCATTGGCTTATTCTTCAATTGTGAATTTTTTCTCTTTCTGTTCTGGCTTCAGGGACCTACAACAATCACCCAGCCCAGCTGCTTGACCAATTCAAGCCTCACTGAAATTTAAAATGCATTTTCCAAATGAGTCTTAAACACTGGTGGACATGAGGCACCTAACACTGAATCATGGAACCATTTATGCTGGAAAAGACCTTCAGGATTATCAAGTCTAGCATTTGATCAGTGCCCACCTTGTCACACAGCCCAGAGCACTGAGTCATTCCTTGAACCTCTCCAGGGATGGGGACTCCAACATCTCCCTGAAAAGCCACTTCTAATGTTCAACAACCCTTTCCATCAAGAAATTCTTCCTGATGTCCATCCTGAACCTCTCCAGTTCTGTCCTCAGGTTCCCTCCTCAGCTCCCTTCTCTCCAAAACACACAAATCCAGGTATTTAGTTCAGCAGCCCACCCCAGGTCCTACAGATGGAGCAACAAATCCATCTTTTTAGACCTCAGGTGAGAGCCATCAAGAAATGTAATCCTGGAAATCACTCAGTATCAAGTTTTTATCCAAGCACCTCTCAATCTTGACCAAGGAATTGCTTGGAGCATGTCAATACTCAACCAAACTCCATGGATTTTTGGTGTGTGAAAGCAGAACATCCACAGGGCTGTGCTATTTCTCAGCCACTGTCAGTTGGCTTCCTCTTGTAATTCTCTGCATGTTCCTAATAAAGAAAATGTTCTTGTCATGAATTAACAACACTGAGCCAAATCTGTGTCCAGGAGAACATCAGGAGTGTGAAAAATCCAAAGCATCTGGCATGTTTCAGCAGGTTACTGGACTGTCTCAGTTTTTCTCTGTGTTTTCATTATTTTTTTTTCATTAGAAAAATATTAATAACCAAGAAGAAAGAGGACACAGCCTGTGACTGCTCAGTCAGTTGAGGAGGTTTTGTGCTGAGAGAGCTCAAAAAAGGGGATAGGTTTGCTCAAAGCCAGAAATTTGAGATCACTGGGGTTTAATCAGACAAAAAAAAAATTCAAACAGCTTTGGATCTCAGCTAAAACAAATGAGCAACTTGTGTCTCATGTAACCTCCTCAGATTTGGGGCGGTGATGGTGGTTATCCCCTACCCATGGCCTGTGGCAACACAAGGACACGGAACTGTAGGAGCAAGTCCAGAGGAGGCCACAAAGTTGACAATGGGACTGGAGCACCTTCCCTATGGAGATAGGCTGGGACAGCTGGGGCTGCTCAGCCTGGAGAAGAGAAAATTCTGTGGGAACTTCCCAGCACCTTCCAGTACATGAAGAGGCCTCCAGGGAAGCCAAAAAGGGACTTTTCATCTGGAGCTGGGGTGACAGGACAAGGAGTAATGGGTTCAAATTGAAAGAGGAGAAACTGAGGGGAGATATTGGGAAGGAATTGTTCCCTGTGAGGATGGTCAGGCTCTGGCAAAGGTTTTCCAGAGCAGCTGTGGCTGCCCCATGCCTGGCAGTGTCCAAGGCCAGGCTGGACAGGGCTTGGAGCAACCTGGGATAGTGGGAGGTGTCCCTGCCCATGGCAGGGGTGGGACCTGATGGCCTTTGGGGTCTCTTCCAACTCCAGCCATTCTCTGACTCCATGATTCAGTCATGAACATATTGATGATAAACTGCCACAACTTCTCTTTCTGGGTCTAAACTTCTGTATTTTCTCTATTTCCTGTCTGTCTCATGGTCACTACTTCCATGGGTAATGTTTTTCTCACTATTCCTGTCTTGGGAAAGGCTGCTTTCATCTGGCATTCAGTTACTCCTCCAGCAAATCCAAGATGTCGTGAAATAAAAACTTCATCACAAGATTCTCAGACCAAGAGACAACATCTCCAACATGGAAAGTTCACAAAGAGCAAAATTCTGGGGAGTGGGAGAGTCCTGTGGTGAGGAATCAGCTTTTTCAGCCTTCTTGAAGCATCTGCTGCTGCTCATTGGAGGGAACAACACACTGGAGTAGATTGGACTTCTCTGGAGCATCTGTTCTTCATCTGTAACACCACTCTGAGATTCAGCAACGATTTGCATGTTCAAAGGTGATTATTTCATAAATATTTCCTTCTGCTTGCAGCGAAGCAAAAATTGCCAAATTTTCTCAAAGTTATTTCCTGTGGCCTGAAGTTGAAAGTTTGGTCTCTCAGTTTAGGGTTTGTCAAAATGAATTTTTCCTGAAGGTGTCAGAGGGGACACACAAACAAACACCAAAAAAAAAACACCCCAAAAACCAAAACCAACCAAACAACACAATTTAGTGTATAAAGTCCCTACGATCTCTTTGCCAGTTTTTTCTTCTGTTAACTTCTGGCAGAGTTTTGTCAGGGTTGCAAGTCAGACAAAGAGGAAAAAAAAATATTCCAGTTCCCAAACCATACCAAGGAATAAACAGCAAAATGGTCCCTCAGAGACAGAGGATTCCTAGAAACTTCCAGCACTTTCCAGCACTAGACTGAGCTTTCCAGTTCTCTGCTTCTCTCTCAAGCTGCCCAAGTGGTTTCCCCACAGCTCTGCCCTAGGAAAAGGAATTAAAATCTTTGGCTTTGCTGCTTCTGGAACTTGGCCTTTGCCTGTGCTTAATCCCATATGATTAATTAATTAATTAATTAATTATTAATCCCATTGTGCCCTCCTCTACCCTGTCCCTTGAAGATCTCTCATGTGTTCTGTGCTGAAGAGAAGGAAGAATTATTTCCATGTGCCCCATTCCCTGATTCATCCTCTGTATTTTACACTCTCTTGCCTGGAAGGACCACACTGGAAAAGGAGCTCTTGGAATAACAGGTAACCCAATAAAATAAACAAATTCTTGACCTGCTGATGTCAATTTTCCTTCATTCCTCATCCCATCAGGTGAAAATGCAGGATTCATCATTATTTTTAGTTATGTCTGATTAGTTCTTTCCTTCCTTCCTCATCCTCCCTTGTTCAGAATCAGGTGTGCCTCAAATTAGGTAAAGCAATGCAATGTCATCCCACAAATCCTACACCCACTGCATAGGAATATAATCTAAAATTATTTTGGAGCACATGAATATATTACTGGGGCTGGAAGAGCTAAGATGGCTTTGAGAGGATTGCTGGTAATCTGCTAATTAAAATGTAAATCTTAATTTTTGTTGCAGCACAAAACCTTACACAGCTGGACACACCTGAAAAGCATAGCCAGCTTTTGGTGAATGTGTGGTGCTTATGTTTTCTCTCCACACAGAATATTTATCCTTTTTTTTTTTTTCCTGGGGATCTTTAGCCCTTCAGCTGAAGTGATAAATTTTCATTCCATTTGCTTTACTGGTATTTCATTCAATCATGGCCCATTGGCCCAAAGAACATTCTTTACACACCTGCAACAGAGGCAGAGAAATGTCTGGGGGGGGAATGAAATGTTTCAGAGCTTGGTTTTAAAGTTGTCACTTCAGAGCATATCAGAGTTCCTGGTCATGGCAGAGTTTGACCAGTTGAAAAGTTATTATGTGAGTTTGTGGGAAGATTTTCCCATTCATTGCATTTATTGTTTTTTCTTGACCTGCTTCCAACAAGATAAATGAGTCTAAAGGGCTGTATTTTAAAAGGAAGGAATGAAACAAGTGGAAAAAGCAGCATAACCATCACTGACCTGCAAGGAATCACGAGGCTCCTTCACATGATGGAAGGACAGGAATAACAGGTTCAGAAACAGAAACCAAAAGGACCCAGAGCAGTAGAAAGAAATAGAAGAAAGCACCTTTTTTTTCCTCTCTTGGCTGGAATAAGCAATGAATCAGTTAAAAGGCTTCAAAAGGGTGACATTTTTGAAATGTTTTTGAAGTATTACTAGAAAGGTGCTGTTTTCCAAGAAAATGGACTTCTTTTTCTTTTTGATATATATGATGTATGAAATATACTGAGCATGACGCAGCCAAAATGCACTTGGTGGAGGAGAAAGAGAAGGAAAGAGATAACAAAAGCTCCTGTTTTCTGCCAGACAAGGGGCAACACACACAGATGAGCAGCAGTAAAGGGGGTGGATGAAGGACTAACAACTTTCACCAATCCCCCTGGAAAACCTACCCTCACTGATATTGGGAAAATATCAGTGAATAGAATAACCATCAGAAAGAAGCATGGAATTCCAGAACGGATTGGCCTGGAAGAGACCTTCAAGATCATTTATTTTCAACCCCCTAAAATGGGCAGGGACACCTTTCACTATCCCAGATTGCTCCAAGCCCCATCCAGCCTGGCCTTGGACACTTCCAGGGGTGGGGCAGCCACAGCTTCTCTGGACAACCTGTGCCAGGCCCTTCCCACCCTCACAGGGAACAAATCCCTCCCAATATCCCATCCGAACCCACTCTCAGTTTGAATCCACCCTCCCTTGTCCCGTCACTACCCGCCCTTGCAAAAATTCTCTCTCCATTTTATTTGCAGGTTCCCTTCAGCTACTGGAAGACCAAAATTAGGTCACCCCAAGACTTCTCCAGGCTGAGCCATCCCAAATCTCCCAGCCTGTAGCTCACAGCAGAGCTGCTCCATCCCTCTGATTCTCTCGGTGGCTTCCTCTGGACTTGCTCCAACTGCTCCACATCCTTACTGTGCTGAGGACTGAACATTCTTGACCTTCTTTTAATATTATTATTACTATTATTATTATTATTATTATTATTATTATTATTATTATTATTATTATTATTATTATTATTATTATAATATTAAGCCAGCTGCTCTTCTCAAGATCTACTTCACCCTCTGGAAAAAGCTGCTTTTTCCAGCATCTGTATCTATTCCCCTCTCTCATCCTAACCTTAAATTTCTTCTAACTGCACTCCCCTGGACTCCAGGTTGGAAGTGTCCTCCCCTTTCCTCACTCTGTAGGCAACGAGGAAAATCCATGTGCTCAGAACCAACCAACACACAGCAGGGCCCAACCATCCCAAGGATTAAACTCCACTTTTAGATCAGGATTTCTCCTCCTGCTGGCAACATTTTGATGTGTGCATTTCAGCCAGGTAATTACCTTGCCCATGCTCTGGGCATGCACAAAAACTCCATCACCAGCAGAACCACACGTTCACCGGCTCCTCTTCACCTTTAAATCTAATTTTCAAACATTTCTTGTCCTTTACACAGTTCCAGAGATGCCTCATGTAGGTTTTTCTTGCTCTTTGAAGGGCTGTGCACATCATGCCTATCAGAGCATTATCTTCTGCTTATCAGTCACACTCTCTAGTCCCTCATTACTCCAGTTCTGGGCTGCTATAATTAGACTTCACATTTTCAGACCTTTGTAGCAGTGTTTTAGTTCACAAATTGAGGAGTTTGTTCATGACAAAATGTTTTCTTTCCTTATCAATTTCTTTCTTTTTTTTATTTTTAATTTGCCCAGTGAACCAAAATATCAATTATTTGCAGAGCTCTAATTTAGAGATGAAATTAAGGAATACATTTGCAAGACTCTGTTAACTATTTAATCTGCTTAACTAACGCCGTGATGGATTCTCCGTCCTTGCAACTATTAAATCAAGAACTTTTAAAAATTATAGTGGATTTTTCTCCTTTAGACATCAAGCTTTAGCATTAGCATTAGATTTGAAGCACAAATTAGCACTGAGAAATCCTATTTCCTATTTCAACAGGAAGGAGGCCAGAGCAGGTAATCACAGCACTCCCTTCCAAGCAAATCACGTGAAATGCAGATTATACCATTTATAGTGATGTTTTATCTTGATCAAATGCTCCAGCACCATTCATGTATGACCAGCAGACTCCAAAACTCAACTCCAGCCCTCTCTGACACCAATCCTAAGGGCAGGAGAGGCAGAAATCAGAAATTTCCCTGAGGAGCAGCAAGAGTCTCGCATTGCCAAGGACTAATCTCCACTGAGGCAGTTTCTCTGGGGAGACTTTACTTTGGCTTTTAAAATTTTGGCCGGAATAGAGAGTCCTGATGAGCCCTAATGCAGCAGCAATTCACCTGCTACAGGTGATTTTTCATATCAGTCTCACTTTTAATTCAAGGTATCAGGGCAGGCAGGGCTGCAAAATTAAAAATTGGCAGCACTTGTGCAGCAATAACTTCACTCAGAGGGTCTGGAGAGCTGTGGGGTTTCCAGAACTGCCTCAGGTTCCTCTGAGACAAATCCAGAGTAGGATTTCAGGTTTAGATTGGATATTAGGAAGAAATTCTTCCCAGTGAGGGTGGGGAGGCCCTGGTACAGCTTGCCCAGAGAAGCTGTGGCTGCCCCATCCCTGGAAGTGTCCAAGGCCAGGTTGGACAGGGATTGGGGCAAGATGGGATAGTGGAAGATGTCCCTGCCCATGGCAGGAGGTGGAAATAGATGGTCTTTAGGGTACCTTCCGACCCAAAACATTCCATAATTCCATATAAAGGGACTCTGCTTAGGATGGCTCTTGCAACTATCCCATCCCATTGTGGGATTTGCAATTTGCATCACCTCTCCAGTCTGCAGCATAAATATGGTCACAAAAAATTAACTTTAAAAGAATTCACTGCTTAAAATTGTCCTTTTTCTTTTTTCTTTTTTTTTTTAAGGGAGTATGGAACAAGAAGGAACTAATATTGGATTGAAACAATATTTCTTTTAAACTCTTTTCCTCTTCTTTGCTGAAAATAAGATGGAACAGGGAGACCCAGAAGGGAAGATGTTTTATTTCATAGTGTGGAGAGTGAGGAGGCTTTGGCCAAAGCTGGTGCCTCAGCCATTGCTATCATGTGTTTAATAAATGTTACTCTCACATCGCCAAAAGGCAGAGAGAGTTGTCCTTTAATTTTAGCCCAAATATAGCTCAAATTTTTATCCTGACATCAGTCAAAGCTTGACCCAAATTTCATTGTAGGGCTCACAGCTCGCTCTGGAGTTTCCATTTAGCAAGAGCTGAGTTTTAGGTCAGTGAAAAAACCCTTCAAATTTCATGTCTCCTCCTTCACTATAATTCCCCTTGCCTTTGAAATGCTGGAATTCACTCACTGCTCGAGGCAAGAAATGTGAACAAATGGACCACAGTCTAATTGAGTCTAATAAATCCTGTGCTCCTCAACAAAATATCACATTTTTAGTCCCCTGTTGTTTCTCTGAGACCACGCTGTGCTTTTGAGGCTTCTGAGCACATTGCAAAGCACAAGTCCTAGATCTTCACATGCACCACAGAAATGTCATGTTTGCTGAAGTAACACCCACAATTTTCACCTGCAAGCCACGATGACTGACCTGCGACTCAACATTAATTGACCTTCAATTCAATATCAAGAGTAAAACTAATAGAAGGAATTCCAGCAAATCACACAACAACAAAAACATGACATTATTTTCCCTGCGATTCAGATCTTTCCTTCTGTTGTGTTTTCTGTCCGAAGTGAAGAAGATTAAATGATCTCCTCTCCAGGGGAGTGTTTTTAATTACGTGCTGCTCCCACAGCAGCTCTGTGAGTTCCACAATGCCTTGATGGGTTTTTCCTCATCGAACCTGCAGGAGCCCAAGGTTTGGAATCTGAACTCACCTTCCTCATTACCAGGAGGATTTATGGAAAGATAGTGACAGCACCACCACTCATTAGGTAATTAGCTAATTAGTCCAATGGGAGGTTCACCCTACAATGCTTCTGGAGAGAAAACCAGCTCAGACAATGTCTCTCACTATAACCCAGGAAGTTTTAGGAAGGAACAGGTCTTGACACTGGATTGTGACCATCCAGGTCCTTCCCAAATCACTGCAAGGTCACTGTCACCAGGAAAGTGAATATTCATCACATTTATGATTTCTTTTTGTCAGCACAGTAAGATGCTACATCTTTGGTGGGTGGTGAGCAGTTTTAGCCCTGTCAGGACACTGGCAAAAGGGATAGAGCAATGGGAGCTGGCAGATCTGGGAAGATCCCTCTGAGGAGTTGTTACCCTGAGCTTGTTTTCATCATCTTGACAGGACAAGAGGAAAATGGCCTCAAGCTGCACCAGAGGAGCTTTAGATTGGATATTAGGGAAAAATTCTTCACTGGAAGGGTGGTAAAGCATTGGAATGGGCTGCCTAAGGAAAGGTGGAGTCATCATCCCTGGAAGTGCTCAAAACCCGTGTAGATGTGGCACTTGGGGATGCAGCTTAGTGGTGGACTTTGGCAGTGCTGGATCAATGGTTGGACTCAATGATCCAACTGTCCAAAGGTTTTTCCAAGGTGTAATTATCCATAAATGTTACAAATTGCTTTGTATCTCCTAAAAAAAAAAAAAAAGGCCAGGTCTTTTCTTTTTGCACAGCCAAAGAAAATTCAGGGTTGCTGAAGTTATCAAAGCGCCTCTCCTCAAGTACCTTGATCCACATCACTCTCACTAACGACTGTGAGTGACACTTCATGGCTTTTGTCACCTCTGTTAAAAATTTACCCAGGAGGTTCTTCATCCTCCAGATGCCTTGAATTTGGAATCTTTGTAAAATAAAGAGATATTTTGAGACTTCAACAAAATTGAGTGAAGTCCCAGCTATCCATGTTTGATATGGGTCAGTGAGAGACAACTCAGGTGATAAGGACAGATGTTGTGTCCAGTGCCAAACCAGTTTGGGTTCACTTCACCTTTTACTGGGCAGTCAGCACAGAACTGGTGAGGGCAGAAGGCTCCTGTGTCCTGCTCTAGTGAGTATCTGTGGTCATGGAAAAGTTTTATTGGACCTCAGGGACGATGGCACAAGAATTTGACCCTCCTGCAAGAATAAACAAGCTTCTTAACCTGGTCCTTGGTGCAGAGACAACCCAAATTCCTCAGCAGGACCGTCTTGGATTGCCCAAGTCTGTCAGTTTCTGTTCAGCTCCAGCCAAATCTCACCCAAAACCCAATGTTTTGTAAAAGTTGTTAGCATTTATTTTCAAATTCTGCTGCACCCATTAATAACCCTTCCTCTCCCTTGTCACCAAGGGGAACTGCTGTGTTTTCTTTATCCAGCGGTGCCAAGAGAGATAATTTTCACAATAAGATTTTAAAGAAAGTAGGGAAAAAAATCCCTCGTTCACCTTCACCACCTTACCTTGAATTTCAATCTGACATTATTAGTATATAACTAATGATGAATTCTTCAGAATCTGAGCTGCCAAAAATAGTGTGTTTATGCACTGAGAAGGAAAATGATGAAGTTAATGAACCTGAAGTAAAGTTTTGATCCATCACAGTAATAACAGCAGCATCATTCCTTA
The DNA here is from genome assembly GCF_051311805.1 of Agelaius phoeniceus. Lineage (NCBI taxonomy): Eukaryota > Metazoa > Chordata > Aves > Passeriformes > Icteridae > Agelaius > Agelaius phoeniceus. The sequence continues at coordinate 153,009,365 of NC_135265.1, read as the reverse complement.
CATTTGTCAAATGTCTCCATTACTGCAGCATCTCACAGTCATTAGTGCCTGAGCTCAACTGCCTTAGGAAAAATAACCTCCATTTTATCTGTTAATATTTAAGGGAAAAAGAAGTTACAGGACTTGTCAAAATCCACCCAGGGCATTTGTGCTATTGCTGGGAGCTAAATTTAGAAATCCCAATTCTTAGGGTAGTAATCGAAGCATCTGACAGAGCTCTGTTCACTTCCAGTCATTAACATACCAAAAAACAATTTAAAAAAATCAAGACGCTGTTGGTATTGTTCTCTCCTAGACCTAATTTGAATATTAAGAAGGCAAGACTGGAAATGCATGTCCTTGGAAAAGTGTCCATGTTCTAGTATCCAAAAAATGCTGAAAGACAGGAATAAAGGTGTGCCTTGAATATTTCTCTAAAACCTTTTTAAATGCTGCAGCAGAGAAAACACTGATGCTGCTTTCACAGAATCAGAGAATGGTTGGAATCAGAAAGACCCCTAAAAACTGTCTCCTTCCACTATCCCAGGTTGCTCCAAGCCCTGCCCAACCTGGCCTTGGACACTCCCAGGCATGGGGCAGCCACAGCTTCTCTGGGCAACCTGTGCCAGAGGAGACTCTCACACCCTCACAGAGAATAATTTCATCCCAATATCCCATTTATCCCTCTCCTCTGACAGTTTGAAGCCATTTTTCCCTTGTCCTGGCACACCACCCCTTGTCCCAAGTCCCTCTCCAGCTCTCTTGGAGCCCCTGTAGGTGCAATAAGTGAAATAAACTTCTGAGTTTATTTCGGAGTAAGTGAAATAAACTTCTGAGTGATGACCTCGGCCTTTCATGCACATCTGGACTACCTCTTGTTTTTCAGATTGTACAGCTGAGCAGGTTTTCAGGCAGCACATCAAGATTAATAATGTTCCTCTTTAAAGGCAGCCTTATTCCCTTTCCAGGTTCTACCTGGCAGGAATTTCCATCTTCAAGCAGAATCTTTTAATTCTGTGTAAAGGGCAAGCCAGGATTGGATGGACCGAGTGAAGAACTGTCCCTGTGGATAACCAAGGAGAACTTTTACCTAGAACTAAGCTCTCAAGGAAGAGATCTCTCTTCCCTCTCCTCCAAGATTTCCATTATGTCCCCTAGGAAAATGGAGGCCAGGAATGTGTTAGCAAATTGCTTTGTGGAACTGGTTTTTCCTCTTTACGGGGAGGAAAGAAAATTCTGCCACAGTCTACAGCAAACAACCCCAAAGTCCATCTGAGGACCAGGAGACTCCTTGTCTTGATAAGGGTCAAGGTGACCTTTCTCTGCCCAATTGCATTGGCAAATACCTGGCCATTTTCAGTTTATCACTCAGAGAATGAGAACTATCATCTTTAGAATAAACATGCAAGGAAGCTTGAATTCATTCAGATGAAAATAAGAAACAAAATATCATTTTTTTCATCAAGGTGGATAAATCATATTGCCCTTCACACTTCCAAACTAGTCAAAAAATTCCAGACATAAGTTGTGACCAGTCCTAACTCCACTAACTCATGAGTGTCTGGAATAAAATAAAAATAATTCCCAAAATTTATGTTTTGGTGGGGGTTTTTTTCCCAAAATTTTAGTCATATCCTGGCAGAGTCATCTCTGATGGTCAAGATGTTGACTGACTCAGTTGCACTTGTCCAGCCTGGCCACCTCAATCCTCCTGTGACACTTCCTTGCTGTTCTTTTCCCATTTTCCCTTGTCCTTCCACTGGCCAGCTGCCACTGATTATCTTAGGGCTTCATTTTGCTGTGTAGAGGACTGAGTGTGAGCTGTGTTCTTGGAAACTTTTAAAAGCAAGTTTTAAAAAATATCAGTTCAGGAGAATGAAGCAGATTCATTTTAATTCTGTATTTTCTCCCACTTGGAAACGTTGGCAGCTGCTTAAACTCCACTCATGAGGGCTAAAACACTTCCTTATTCTCACTGCATTTTAATTCTCCCAAAATATATTTTAATACTGCTCAAATATCACATCAAGGAAGACACTTCTCCCTGCTCCCCACCCTGACAGGGTAAACTTAAAGGAGCAAGACCAAAGTGAAAGAGATCAATTCCCCCTTCAGCATAATTTGGAATACTAAACGAAAATGAGCCATTTGCAGTTTTTGATGGCAGAATGAGGGAGAGCAGAATCTCTGCCACAAAAGTTTTGAATCCAGCTGTTCACACGAGGGATTTCTTCCAAAGGGCTTTGCCTGAAGCAGGAGTACAAAACCATTTCCTATTTTCACACTTGAGCACAAGAGAGAGATCTGTACATGGAGTTCATTAACTTCACTCACTGAGAGCAATTTCTGCTGCTTTTCAGAAGCTAAAAAAAAATCCAACCTGGTCACTCCTTTCCCTTCCATAGAGATGATCACTGCAGGAGGATCACTGAAATGTTGGGATGCACAATTCCTGTTATATTGGGGCGCCCAACACAAGAAATATGTTGGCCTGTTCTAAGAAGTCCAGAGGAGGCCACTAAGTTCTTCAAGGGTCTGTTCTTTGAAAACTCAGGCTCAGAGAGATGAGATTGTTCAGCCTGGGGAAGAGAAGGCTCCAGGGAGACTTTAGAGCCCCTTCCAATGCCTAAAAGGGACCCACAGGGAGGATGGAGAGGGAGTTTTCACAAGGATGTGTAGAGATAGGACAAGGGGGAATGGATTTATATGGTAAATTTAGATGGGATATTAGGAAGAAGTGCTTCCCTGTGATGATGCTGAGGCCCTGGCACAGGTTTCCCAGTGGCTGCCCCCTCTCTGGAAGTGTCCAAGGCCAGGTTGGATGGGGCTTGGATCAGCCTGGGATAGTGGAAGGTGTCCCTGCCCATGAAATGAGATGATGCTCAAGGTCCCCTCTAGCCCAAACTGTTCCAGGGTTCTGTGATTCTATAAATATTCAAAGCAATGTTGTTTATGCAGCACTGGTCTCAGGTTTAATCCAACACCAGACTCAGCAGTGCCAGGCACTGAGGAGGAATCTAAATGATGGCTTTTGTCTTCAGGACATTCCCAGTCCATTTAGAGGAGGATCCCACTGGAGAGCCAGAAGGAATAAAAGAAAAAGTGGCCATTGTGATGTGTGTTAGCAAGTCCAGGGGCCTGTTTTCAGACTTCTGCCATGGTAAATGTCTATTATGCACTCACTAATTACTGTGTGCCTTCCCAATTCCCCTGCCTCCAGCAGAACTCAATGAAATTGAAAAAAACACAGGAAAAAGGTGAGGGGGATTATCAGGGAAGTGAAAAAATCTCCTTGCAAAGAATGAGTAAATAAATTAGGCTTCATCATTCCAGAAAATGAGACAGTTGGGAAGTGGCAGAGGTCTGCAGGGTCCTGAGTGGCCTCAGAAAGGCAGTGAGTGTTCATCCAGCATCTTCTTTTTAATGCAAAACAGGACAAACAGAACAAGAGGTACTGGGAGTCCTGACATAGAAATAGCAGTGGCAGCCTCAAAATGAGCAAAATAATTCACACAGCAGAGAAGAATAAAAGGACAGGGTTTCTCAGTGTAGGACATAATAGTTGCTAAATATTTACACATCTTCAAAAATTGATGAGACAAATTAATGGAAAAAATGTGACTCAGGTAAATACAGTGGCACCTTTTCCAGCTCCAGAGGTATCTGTAGGATAGAGTAGCACCTCTCTGTGTTTTCCTCTCATCCTGCCACTTGGAGAGAAGAGATGATGCCCTCGTTTTCTTCATCCCTTTTCTCTGGGCTCCCCCCCGCATCCAAGAAAAGATGGAGACTCCTTATCCCTCCTTTTGTTGTTGATGTATTTAGAGAAACTGTGCTTTTATGTCCAAGACACTGCCAGAAAAATGAAATTGGTGATGAGCACAAAAACCAAAACCAAGGTGTTATTTTGTACCACTGTGAGCACAGTACAAAATGAGCCCAAATCAGGTTTGCTCCTGAAATTCTGTCTAGAAACTGCTGGAGAAGATCTGTGGCCTCCATGGTGACTCTCACCACAGGAATGCCTCACAATTTGTGAGGGATCAAACACATCAGGAAAAAAACGGGAGAGAATCTTTCCAAACAAAAGTCCATGAGTTGCTTTATGCCTAAAAAAATTAGGCTTTATAAAAAATAATAAATGTTTATCTCCCTATCTATCAGGGAAAAAAAATACTGCATAAGTAAATGAAAGCCATAAAGAAGCAAAAGGGAAGATAAAAAGCAAGTATGCATTTATAAAATAGAGGCATATCCCATAAACAGAAGTGAAGCAAAGTATAAAACCTTCTCAATAAAAAACCTTGAACATCACAAGGCATCACCCTCCTCTAATTAGAAACACATCTTGTGTCTTTTCAACCAACAGTCATGATCTAGGTATTAAACTTTTATATTTTATTTTGCCTCACAGTGGCAGGTTGTATAATGCTTTGAAAATGAGCATATAAGTAAGGTTTATTATTATTTAAAACCCTAAAAGTGTGGATTGCAACATTTTAATTCCTTTTTTTTTTTTTTTTAATTAAACTGAACCAAGGCTGACAGCCTTTAGGAATTAATATATTTGTAAGGATGCACTCCAAAGACCTGCAAGATCTATTACTACCCTCAAAAAATCCTAAATCACCACCCTTCCCTGCTAATGCATTTGGCTTCCCATTATCCCTGACTTATTAAAGAGCTGTTTGTGTCATTTGTAACCTCACTGAGTGTATTATAGATGGTTTATTTAACAGTTATAAGTCATTAATGTCAGGTTGCAGCTTCTCTTAAGGAAGGTATTTATACTGTAAAAGTGGAGCCCCAGGTCTGAAAGGCTGAATAAGTTTAAGATCATTGGATGCTGCTTTGTGTGTAGTGGTTGTAACGCCTCCATAATCTATTATTTTGGTAATTCTGACCTAAAAATCAAAAAGAGCTCCTGGGATAATTCAGCGAGTCTTCCCCATCTTTAATGTCCAGCTGAGGGGGATGAAGAGAGTGTTTTATAACACAGGAGATGTGTGTCATGAGAGGAGGAGAGGGTGACATCTCATGGCTCTGCTGGTGTCTGGACAGTATTTTTGGGATGTTTTTTTCTGGCCCTTAAAAGAATAAAGTACCTCCAGGAAATGAAATACCTTGGTTCTTGATGCAGTTGAAGGAATCCTTGCTGCTTCTCTATCTGGGTGTCAGTAGATTCACACAAATGGATGTCCACCTGTTTCACCCCTGGAAATGAAATCATCCCTCTGGGATAGGTGGTGGTTTTTGTGGTGGCTGTCAGTGGATTACACCAGGACTCTTCTAAGAGAATATTTTAGCTGAAAAGATCCATTTACCAGACTCCCAGCTCTTTACAGGGCTCAGCTGAGATCCATCAAGGATTCTCTGCTGTGGCTGCTGACTCCAAGAACTCTGAAAAGTTCACAGCTCCTAAAGTCCCACGTCTGAGTCACTGCCAAAGTGGTGATGGCCATGTGGGAGTGTTCTTATTTCTGCAAAATATCTGTGTGACACCACCCTTTGCTCTTCTCTAATGCAGGGAAATCCATCAATTACTGCCCCAGTGGGCAATGGTAAAGTGTTGGAATCCGAAATGTAGGGAATTCTCAGAATTTTGGACCCGTAAGCTAAAGCTTAGAATTAAGTACAAGATTTTATTTGAGACCTTGGAAAAGGCTTCTAAACTTAGGTAATAGAAGTGAGAATGTAGATTTATAGTTTAAAGTAGAAACATCTTAAAGTGAAAGAAAATTTAGAGTTTTAGAGTACAGTACTATGGGTTTGTGTATCATAACATGATTGACTAAGAAAGCTTACACTGTAACATGAGTCCATGAAACAAAATATTTAAAGATTAAGTCAAAAACATAAATATTTTGTTAGCAGTGTTTTATTGGTAAATAAATTCTTACAAGTTCTTATAATTAGGGGTCTTGTAACCTTCTGAACCATGCAGTAAAGATGTGAGCCAAACTCACCCTTCCTGCCCATATAAAAGATAAGAAAAAGAAATTACATCATCTAAAATACTCACAAGTCCTGTCTCTAACTCATTCAAAATTCCTTCAAAAATCCACATAATAAAGGACCTCACCTGTAAAGAGCTGGAATTTCTTTCCTGCTGCTTCCTGGCTATCCCTTAGTTTGTAGTTTGAAGAATGAGGAGTTATTTCCTTTTTAAAAAGAGTGAGATTTAATGAACCTCTCTTGGTTCCAACCCTGTATTATCATAGAATCAGAGGATGGTTTGGACTGTAAAGGACATTAAAGATCAGCTAATTCCAACCTCCCCTGCCTTGGGCAGGGACACCTCCACCAGCAGGTGAAAAGATGCTGAAGGCTCTTTGACCCTGCTGGAATACAATTTAAATTTCCAAGAAAAAAACCCAAACCAACAGCACTTTGTGAATTATGGGAATGCAGTTAAATCCCCATCAGGTCCAAACACAAAATGCTCCTGATTCATGTTGGGACCTCTGTTTGCCCTTCCAACTACCTACTGGCAGATTTCTGCAGATTCTTTAAACCAGGCTTCCTTCCAAGAGAGGAAGATGTGGCAAGAGCTTTCCTCAGTAACAAGACCTGTAGGGACAGGGACTTTGGTTATTTTTGTGTTGTTTAAACACAGGTTGCCCATAGTTACAAACCATCAAAATAAGTGACATCTGCATTGGAGGCAGGGAAGGAAAAAACCCAAAAACACAACAACAAGACAGTTTCATACTCTTTGTCCAGGGTTTTTATGTTTTGCTTCTCTTGGGGGCCACAAAGTTCCCTTCTGCCACTGGGAGGAAAGAGAAAGAAAAGCCATAAATCAACAATGCTGTGGTCTCTGCCAGATACAGAGCAAATGTGCAGAGAGACAAAGGAAAGCAGATGCTGGCAGTACCCAGAGGGCTGAGTCTGCATTTCCCAGCATCTCCTGGTGAAAGATGTTTCTCTGCTGGGTTGCTGCTTTCCACCTGAACTCCAGGCTGGCAGTGTCACATGAAGGGACCACTCTCACATCTCCAGTCCCCTGGGGCTCTGTGTCTTATAAATCCAGTTATTTGAAGTGATAATAAAATAATAGAATTGTTTAGGCTGGAAAAATCCTCAAAGATCATTGAGCCCAACCATTAATCCAGCAGTGACAGAGCCACCACTAACCCATGTCCCCAAGTGCCACATCCACACATCTTCTAAATCCCTCCAGGGATGGTGACACAACCACTTCCCTGGGCAGCCTCTTCCAGTGCTTGGTCACCCTTTAAAAGAACAATTTTTTCCTAATATCCCTAAAATTCCCCTGACACAACCTGAGGCTGTTTCCTCTCATCCTGTAGTGTTTTGCCTTCCAAGGATTCAAGATTTCGGTTCTGTTGAGATCCTATTCCAGCACGTCTCTCTTCTGATAGCCAAGACTCATCCTCCCATTTGCAGTCAAAGTTTATTTCTGGCCTATATAAACCTTTTTTTTTTCCTGCTTGTGTTGATTTTCTAATGAAGTGGCTCTTCTCCCTCTACATCCAATGTTCCTGGTGCTCCTCTGTGTGATCATCTCATTTTAATCATCTAAGACAGGTCTGATCTTTTTTGTTTCTTCTTCAAGAGCTGAGCTTTTCATTCCCTGTGACACCCTCAATCACATTTTTCTTATCCTCACGTTTATATTTTTTTTTTCTTTTGTTGTTCTGGGATAATGAGATGTAACATTGCATCTATTTTATGGATTCTCCAGGAACAGGAATGTGTGCCACAGCTCCAAGAATTATTTCCACTAAGGAACTACTCCTCATACACCCTCACCCTCAATGGGCCCTGGTAATTTGGATCCTGAATGCTTTAAACCATTGTCACCATTATGGTTTGGCTGCAAAAATACAATTGATAGGACTGGGAGAGGATCTTCCTGGAAATCACACTTAGAGGAAAGACAACAGCATTCAGAAACTGGCCTGTCTCTAGTTTTTAATGATCTAATCAAAGAAAAATTGCTTTTTGGCTGCTACATGTGGAAACAAAGATTAAAAATGGACAAAGGTTTGAGAAATCAAAGAGGGACCAGACCCACAGAGACGTTTTAATTTCTTCTGAAGTAAATGGGAGTGGAGCATTTAAATGACTTCATGGGTATAAATGACTAAATGGCTTTGGTCTGCATGCTTTGATATTTATTTTTAAAAGGCATTTGGTCGCATTTTTGAAAGTTCTTTTAAAGTTTATTAAAGCTGAGAACTGCCACAAGAAAGATCACAAAATCACAGAAAGGGTTAAGTTTGAAGGCACCAAAATGGGGTCATCTGGTCCCTCCCCTCTGCTCAAGCAGGGTACATGGCACAGAATTGTGTCCTGACAATTCTGGAATATCTCCAGTGAGGAAGACAAAAAAGAAATCAAAATTTAATATATCTGATGAGGGTGATGGTGGGTGTTCAAAAGTTTTGAGGAGGAAAAGTTACTTAAAAGAGGGCATCATTTGTTGTCAAAAATTAGCAGCAGCGTATGGAGCCTCTGAATCTCACTAAGAAATCACTGATTTTGAGATTCCTTAGAATATGGAGACAGGATTATGAAAAATACTTCATCGCAATGAAGAAGTACAGGAGATTGGATGACACTGGCTCAATCTTTTCCATAGTTAATAAGCAATAATCAAGACCACAATTTTCAGTGGTGAGATGTTCTCTGCTCTCTCTCCACTTAACATCCACAGACCATTTAATCCATGCTTTATTGTTTTCCATATTTACAGAAAAAAAAAAACAGAATTAGGCTCCATCTGCAGCTTGTGAGGCTGCAAAAGGCAAACAATTCCCCCCAGACTGAAAGCAATAATAGGTTGTTCTCCATGCAAATTGGGCAAAGCAAATGCTGGGTAATTGGCTAAAAATGGCTAAACTCAGATGATCTCTGTTCCAAACTGTCATTTAAGACAAACGAATGTATTTGCATGTGAGGAATTCTGCCAGGGTACAGCTGGAGCAATCTGAATAGCTGGGCTGTTGATTCAGGCAAAGACTGCACCATGTGGGGTGGCTGGAGAATGGGGGATCAAAGAGAATTGGCTCCATAATTTTAGGGAATTGAGGAATATCCCTTGGGAAGCAGAAAGTTCCTGTGCTTGTAGATACCTTCAGGAATGGTTATCCTGGGACAGGCTAACAGGATATCTGGTGATACAACCAGTCTCTGATGACAGAGCAAACAATTAAGGAAGTTACACAGTTGTATTTCCGTCAATATTCCCTCTTGGAGGCTGACTTGGGACTTTCTTTGCTGTTGAGAGACTTTGGGGGAATGGCTTTAAGTTGAAAACAGGATAAATTTAGATTGCATATATGTATCAGAATAAAACCCTGTCACCTCCTGACCTGGAGAACCATCAGGGGAAAGACTTGGTAGAGACAGAGACTAAATGAGTTGCATGGAATCATGGAATGATTTTGGTCAGAAGGCATCTTAAAAATAATCTTGTTCCACACCCTGCCATGGGCAGAGACATCTTCCACTGTCCCAGGTTGCTTCAAGCCCCGTCCAACTTGGCCTTGAACAATATCAGGGATGAGGTATCCACAACTTCTCTGGGCAACCTGTGCCAGGGCCTCACCATCCTCACAGGGAAGAATTTATTCCTGATATCTAATCATAATCATAATTGATAATCTAAATAATTCATGATCCAGCACTCACTCTCCATTGCAATTCAAGCCTTCCCAGTTTCTCCTAATGAAGGCAGGCCCCAAAAGAGAGATAACTGGGGGAGCAAAGCCCAGTGATGAGCAACTGAGCATCAGATGTGAACCAAGTCCCCTCAGGAATGCACATCCTGACCATCTCCAGGGAGATGGTGTTATGAACACAGCAGGACATTTATCATGCCAAGGGTAAAGCAGGCTGACCCCAATCTTAATTGGATCTAGGCTGACAAACCCTCTGGCAGCTCCCAGGAAACAAGAGTGGGATAGCTGGGGAACGTGCATGGAATGTGCTGCTGTGTCAGCAGCTGCTCAGCTGGGCTCCTTAAAATCCATAAATCCATAAATCCTCATCAGGAGGAGGAGCCAGCCCAGGTTTGGAACACCTGGTGTGGGGTGTTCCTCACTCGGGGTCACCAAATGTGGTGGTGTTTGCAGGGGTCCCAAGGACGAGGTGAGAGACGAGAATCTTGACTCCATGTTTCAGAAGGCTGATTTATTATTTTATGATATATATTATATTAAAAGAAAATTATATACTAAAACTATACTAAAAGAAAGAGAGAAAGGAGACATCAGAAAACTAGCAAGGAAAGGAATGATATTAAAATCTTGTGACTGACCAGAGTCCCAACACAGCTGGAGCTGTGATTGGTCATCAAGTAGAAACAATTCACATGAGACCAATCAAAGATGCACCTGCCACATTCCACAGCAGCAGATAATTATTGTTTACATTTCGTTTCTGAGGCCTCTCAGCTTCTCAGGAGAAAAAATCCTGGCAAAAGGATTTTTCATAAAAAATATATATATATGTATATGTATATATATAATATTATATAGATATATAGATATATTATTATATATACATTATATAACATACTACATAATATATACATATAGATAGATAATGAATATATATAAATATGTATTTTAATAATATATAATATCTATTCATGTATATAAATATATATTTATATACAAATATATTTATATATATAAATGTATATATATGTATATAAATATATATATATATATATATATATATATATATATATATATATATATAATATTAATTTTTTTCTTTTTCTACCAGAAACCAGGGTCCAAATATTAAAACTGCATGATCTTAATCCAACACACAAAGTACTGTGAGTTTACATGGCACAATCAGTGTTAAAATATCCAATTTGTTGGTGAAGTGCAACGGCAAGAATTCCTTTTAGGCCTGGGACTGAAAAATAAAAAATGTTTTGAATAAAGAGTGGGAAATAAAGAGTCCACTTTCTTAATCCCTGTGGTGAAGAATATCTCAGCAAGAAGCTCATGGAAATGCCCTGGACAGAAGCATGGAGATGACAAGAAACGCAGGCTTATACAGGAGACAATTTGATTTTCTGTCCTGCTAAGAGAGAGCATTTTTAATTCTCAGTCTTCCCATACCTGTCTGTCATTTTACCCTTTTCAACCCATTCTCCCAGTGCTGGTTCCTGACAGCTCTGACCTTTTGTAGCAGCTGGAGCACACGAGGGTGGGTCTGACAATGTGAAAAGATGGAATCAGAGTTGGATTTAAGTGTAAGGATCGATCCTTAATGTACAGCCATGTTTTGGGTCTTTTATAATCATATCTAATAAAATAAAAAAAAATAATAATATGAAGTAAATAAATAAATGTACCAGCAGTTAAATAAAATTGTGTGCATGCATATATGTGAGTGTAGACAAAGTTTCAAGAAATAAATAACAAACATTTACAAGAATAAATATTTAGGCAAAATAATGCAGACCCTTTCAGTGGAAATCAGAAATGTGTCAGAAAAACACCTCCTCTGACCCCTTCCCCAGCCCACCTCCAGAGTCTTGAGGCTGCTCAAGTGATGCAAGGATTATAACAGATTGCTGGTCTTAACTTTCAGAAATTGTATTTGCAGTTTTTATTTCTCTTCCCCCCCCCCCCCAACTCCTGACATCTCTGCTCCTCAATAAAGCTCCAGAACTCAGGCTGTAGCTGTATCTGCACTTTCACCTGTCCATCCAACCTGCAAAAATAAAAAAAAAAAAAAAAAATCCATAATTGTGTTTCATACAATCACACCTAATGTAAGTAATCAAATAAATGGGCTGCTCACATTGACCTCTCTCTTTGTCCCCATTTAGCTGTGAATTATACCTGTGGATCCCTCAGGATTTTGTCCTTTAAGGACACAAGTAGTAATGAAACTTTCTACCCAGGGGGAATATTCTGCCTCAGCCTTTTGGCTGTTGGAAGTTCTCCAGTGCAAGAGAAGTGTCTCAGTTTTTGGGGCTCCTAAAAAGGTGACATCTCTGTGATAAGAGATCAGCCCCAGCACTACGGGGAAGTGAGGGACAGCAGCATTTTCCATATGGAAAGAGCTATAATTAGGGCAGACCTAAAGATTTCAGAGCAGTTTCTTGCTAAGGCTGAATATTAAATCTTCACAGAAGCTTCACAGAAGCAGCAGGAGTTTTGCAGAGAAGATGCAAATTAAAGCTGCGAGTCTACTCCAAAATCCAGACCTGTCTATCATCCAACTCTCCATCCTTTAAAGAGTTCCTATGAGCTCCAGGAATTAGGATAGTGAGATTGGAGCTACTGGAGATACAGAACAGGATCCTTTTCAGTTCATGCAGCAGGAACCCTTAAGATGAACAAATGTTTTACATTCTGCTCCATCAGCAGTTATTGCTGATATAGCCTCATCTACAACCTGGCCCAAATGTGTGTGGTCATGGATTGCAGCTGATTTAGGCCAGGTTTAAGTTCAGCTTTCATCATGGACAAATATTTTGATATTTCTCATTACTGGTGTGAAGGAGTTCATGCAACACAGAAATTCCCCATTCCCCATTTAAAGCTGTTGACAAGAGCAAGACAGGAAGCTGAAATTACATTCCTGAAGGTCTTGGACATTTCCTTGACCCAGGAACTCTCTAAAACATATCTAGTAACCAAATTTATCTTATAATAAATAAGGGAAATCATGAAGATGTTGGACAAACTTCTCTGGCTGCAGCCTGAGGCCTTCTGGAAAGCCTGATGGAAACATTTGTGAGGAAATGTGGCCACAGAGAACCACTTGTTTTCCAGGCAAACAGACACCACGATAAACATTGGCATGAAGCTGTTTGCTGTGCCTGGTGAAGGTGATAAATCAGAGACCAAAAAATTAACACAGGAATTTTGTCACTTCTCATGCTGAGAAAACAAGTCCAACCCAAACTCTCGGTGTGTTTAAATCACAATATTCCCAAGCAGAGCCCAGGATTGACTGTTCCTCTGCAGATCTTCAGTAAAGCAACCACACCAACCCTCCACCGCTTCATTTTAAAGATATTTTCTCTCCTCTACAGCCAAGGGTCAAAAGTGGAGGGAAATCAAATTGCCAGAACATTGTTCTTTTATTTCATGGGAGAAGCTGCAGTGCGGAAGCTCCAGATGGAGCTGCTGGAGGCCACGTCTGAGTCACATCCCACAGGGCTGCTGGAGCCTCCTCTTCTTTTTTTCCCCCTGTTCCAGGCCAGGTTGGATGGAGACCTGAGCAAGGTGGTGTTGGAAAAAGGAAATAAATGTTCTTTAAGGTCCTTTCCAATCCAATCCGTTGTTTAAGTTGAGTTGGAAAGGACCTTAAAGAACATTAAGGTTCTTTAAGGATCCTTAAATAAGGATCCTTCATTGGATCCATAATGAAGGAGGGGTGAGAAAAACTCTTGTCCTGGATATTGCAGTTATAAATCAAACCTGTCCTTGAAACTGTGTCTAAAATTTCAATTATAAACATCAAAGCCAATGCTACAGGCTCAAAACTTGGAGTTCTTTAGATGAGGAGTTGCTGAGCTCATTAAACTCATCGTTGAAGCCCAGATTTGTGCATAACTGAGCAGATCAAGGATTCAGGACCACAAATCACAGAATCATGGAATGGTTTGGGTAGGAAGGGACTTTAATGATCGTCTCATCCCATCCCTCTTGCCATGGGCAGGGACAGATTCCACTGTCCCAGGGTGCTCCAAGCTCCATCCAACCTGGCCTTGGACACTTCCAGGGATGGGGCAGCCACAGCTTCTCTGGGAAATCTGTGCCAGGGCCTCACCACCCTCACAGGGAAGAATTTCTCCCTAACATCCAATCTAAATCAGGTCTTCAGATTAAAACCATTCCCCCTTGTCCTCACACTCCATGTCCTTGTCCAAAGTCCCTTTGCTGCTCTCTTGGAGCCCCTTTAGGCACTGGAAAAGCCTCTAAGGTCTTCATGGAGCTTTTTCTGTGAGATAAATTAACTATATAAGGTATCTCCTCACAATTTGAAGATTTCTGGGGGCAGACAGAAATATCTGTGGATGTACAGCATCCTCTGCTAGGATGGATAGGGAGAAAATTACTTTCTATGGACAGGAGCTCATTGAACCAGGTTGTGAACTGAGTATGTGAGAGGTGTGAACTGTGAGACCTGGAGTAGCTACATCCCAGGAATCCAAATTGTTGTTTCATGCTGCAGAGCTGGAGGGATAATGGGAATTATCCTTGCCTTTGTAATGGGATTTAATACATTAAGAAATCTCTCCTGTCTTAAATTCCATGTAAAAGCTAAAAGGGCACCAAAGATTGTGTGAGAATGGTGGTGGGTGACAGATGCAGCTTGTGGGGATGAACTTAATTTAGAGGCCAATTGAATCCAAAATTTCCTCTGCTTTTAAGCTGCTCATTCCAATGCTCCAGGTCCTGCAGGTAAAACAGCCACTGAAACCTCTCTCTTCTCACCTTTTTTCAGCAGCCAGCAAAATAATGTTAAGACATGAGAACAGCCACCCATAAATAGCAGGAATTAGAGCCAAGAATGGTGGCAGCAGTGCCACTGACTCCAATTCATCGTTCCCAGAGGATTTTTCCAACAGCTTCTTCTATGACCCAGCTCATCTGGGTGCAAATGACTCAGCCCAAGAGGATGTTTTAAATGACATTTATTATTTACGTTTTTATAATGCCTTTGGAGATTATTTCCCTTTCCCCTGTGCCCCCAAATATTTCTTTCTATTTCTGCTCCAGCTTTCTCACTGAGCTGTATCATCACGACTGCGAGAGGCAGAGCTGAGGAATAAACAGGGTTTTGAGCACTGCAGGAGGAAAATAAATGCAATGCAACAGCTCATCTGTTGAAATTTTAGCTGTAACTGAGTGCACCAAAGTCTGCTCATTGTCAGGGAAGCAGTTTGTATTTCCACGTAGAATTTCCTCCCAAAAGGCTTTGTAGTAAAGGTGATTTAGCAGGCAGAGCTCTCCCCTTGTTCAGTCATGATGAAATCACATTTTCTGTGTTTTCATGGGAATGTAAGACCAAGTGTGCAGCCACAGTTTGCCTTTTTTTTTCTTTTTTTTTTTTTTGTCCTGCAGCTCACAATTCCTGTTGCTTTCCCACAGTTTTTGTGTACATTTTAGCCTGGAGGTGGCTGCTGTGAGGGGTAAGAACACAGGAATGAGGAGGAGCAAAATTATTTAAGGGTAACTCTCAATTACAACTGAATGCAAAATGGTTTTTTTCATGCTGAAAAGAACATTCATGACCTGCCTCCAAATCTTCCTGTCCTTTCCAGAGACTTTTATGCATTTCATTGCTCTTGAGTGAGAAAAAGCAACTCCCTCTCTTTGCTTGGAAAGTGGAGAAGCCACTTCAAGCAAGCTTGAAGTCTTTGCTTGACCCAAAGAAGGGATTTTGGCCAAGGCAAACATTCCCCAGGGTCATTCTGGGAGACAAAAACGAGCTTTCTTCCTTTCTTTTCTTATTTACAGTCATGTGGTGATGCCCTTTGCTCCTACAGAGCTCACCTGGCCATCCAAGGAGATGTTCAGGCTCTGACATTTTCCTTATGAATCTTCCTGAACATTCCTGAAGAGCAGCTGAGATAACTCATATGAGCAAAGGTGATGTCCCTGTCAGTGATGAATGAGGTAACTCCACATATCCCATATTCTAATAGGAAGTCCCCAATAAGTTACTTGTTTACGTTTCTCATCCATAAAGAGTGGGAAACGTTATTTATAAAATGCATAAAATTTTAATTTCCCCCTCTATTGATGTCTGAGATGATCAATTGATCCACAATCAGAATCATGGGATTGTTTGGGTTGGAAGGGACCTTAAAGATCATCCAGTTCCATCCCCTGTCACAGGCAGGGACACCTGCCACTATCCCAGGTTGCTCCAAGCCCTGTCCAACCTGGTCTTGAACACTTCCAGGGATGGGGCAGCCACATTCACTCTCACTTTCAGGAATGCTATGTGTGTCTGGGTCTGATATGTAAAGACTACACATTTTTAAGGATAATTTAATGCAAATCTGCATTAAAGGTCACAATTATCACACAATCACACAAACCTTTTAGGCCGAGTGCTGATTAACTCTCCTATTTTGTTCTTTTTGCCCTTCTCTCATGGAAGATATTCAGGGACAGGTTGTCACTTTAGGATACCAAGAGAGAAAAGTTTTCTTTTCCAGCTGCAAAAGAAAGGGGGAAAGAAGGAGTTGAAGAATTTATGACAGATCGATTTGATATTTCACCCCAAACTATTCCAGAGCTGAGGACAGATTGCAGATATCTTGGGTTTGTAAGTGGTGAATTGCCAGTGACCTTTGCTCACAGAGCAGGGCAGGGACCTGGGGATGAAAATTCTGTGCTCTGAGAAAGGGACTGACAATACACTTTTGCCCTTTGCCAAGGAATGAATGGACATTGCAGCATGCAAGATACTCCAAATTCAGGCTTCTGCTGTTCTGGGCATGTTCAACATCTTCTCCTAAGTATTGTTCACTCCTGGAAGGAACAAATCCTGTCTGGAGAGACCTGAGGGGTGAGAGGTGTCTCTTTGGTGTTGAGATGGGTTTTATTGCAAGTGAGAAGGGATTGTCTCAGCAGGGACACAGCTGGGAGGCAGCGTGAGCTTGTGGCTGCTACCCCACAGAAGGAAAAATTGTCTGATGCTTTCTTGAAAAGAATGATTTTGTTGCTGTTTGGAAGGAAACCAAAAAACTGCCAGATCCAAAGGAAACGTTTCAAGTCACTCAGTGCTTTGAACCGGGGAAATGTTTCAATAGAGGTTTTTTCCTTTTTGTAAAATGAAGAGAATTTAGAAATGAGAGTCTTCTTCAAATGCTAAATATCTGTGTTTCGTACAGGGCAGAATGAGAAAATTATTGCCATACCTTTTCAGTTCCCTCTGCTATTCCCCTGCACTGAAACCTCAAATGCCCTTCAGGCTCTTTGTTCATTCATAAACCCCAAGAAATTGTCCCCAGGGTAAGAAGGAAACCTGTCAAGAAAATACAAGGATATTTGAAAACTCAGAATTCAGTAGCTCAGAATCTGTTCTCATCTACCCATGGACTGCTCTCATTCACCAACATCACTGGGGCATCACCAACCTGACACAGGAAATTTAGTAAAAATTATTTGGAAGCTGCCCAGGCTGGCATGGGATGGAAACACAAATTCTAGGAATTAGTGCTGACTACTGCAAAGTATCACTGTCATCGTGATGCTGCAGCCTCGTGTGAAGGCACCGATAGAAAGGCAATAACAGCACTTGGAAAATGATAAGTGGCACATTAAACTCTGCTCCAGTTGCTCAGCTCCCAGTGATAACAAGCGTTCAGCAACAAATATTAGTTATAAAGATGCAGCACAACGTGTGCCAGAAAATTACAGGCAGAAAAAATCAATCACCTCAAAGGATGTGGATGCAGCACTAATCCGAGCTCGAAAAGTCAGAACTTCTGGGTTTGTGCCTGAAATACCCTGGCAGAAGATAAAGGTCTTATCACTTTGCTAAAATGAAAAGTGCAACTTTTGAAGAACTGATTTCTGAACCTGTGGAAGAAATGCCAGCATTCATTTTTGAATGAGGGATTTCAGTATTCCCTCTTCTGCAAACTTAAGGAAGATGTGTGGTGAAGGAGACAGAATAATTCCCTGATTTGCGAATTCAGAGTCTCACCCTGTTAGTGTTGTTTGTAGAGATTCTACTTAATGCAAGATGAATAAAAGAAAATTTTCCAGCTCTCATGGACTCTGCTGAATGGCTCAATAGCCTCCATGTGAATTTATAATTTGCTATTGCTTTTCAAAACGCCGAACACAAAATGAGCAGGAGGAAGACTCAGAGGGGTAGTTAGCGAGGGGATTGGGTTACTGGGGAAGATGATTGAAGAATCCCGTTGTGCTTGAGTTTTCCTGACATTTCCTTTGCAGGGAAGGCAGGCTGAGATCAGCATTTCCCCTCTTCATGAAGTGCCTTATCTTGGCAGCCATGTGTTCCTGGGCTGTGTTAATGAGTGTGATATATAATACATTTCATACCGAGCCTGATTTACAAAGGATGGGGTGAAAAACCTGCCATTCCGATGGGATGGGAATCTTAATGGAGCAGAATTTTCTGCAAATGCTACAGAGTTGTAAATAATGGAGGAAGGATAAGAATAGACACGTCAAGTCAATACCTGAGACGCATCTTAATTGCCTGGCGCAGTACAAAAATTCAGCAACACATGTTGCTCATGGTGAACTCAGCTGGGTAGATTTTCATGGGTTTAGCTGAATTTGTGTGGCATGCAGCTGTTATCAATCATAAAATCACTGAATAATGGAATGGCTTGGGTTGGAAGGGACATTAAAGATGATCTTGTTCCACCCAGCTTCCTCTAAACCAGGTTGCTCCAAGCCTTGTCCAAACTGGCCTTAGGCACTTCCAGGGATGGGAATACTTTTGTAAGGTCTTGCACCTGGGAAAACATAAACCAGGAGTGCAGCATGGGCTGGGATCTACCCAGATGGGCATCAGCTCTGTGAAAAGGGACATGCAGATCCTGGTGGACATGGAGCTTGATGTGAATGAGCAGAGTCCAGCCATGGACAAAAAAAGCCAACAAAATGCTGGGTGGCATCCATAAAGTCATCACTAACAGGGATAATTTCATTATACCACTCAACTCAGAGCCTGCGAGGCCACAGCTTGGAATATTGTGGAATATTGTGGAATATTGTGGAATATTGTGTCCAATTTTGGTCCCCGCCATGCAAAAAGTTGTGGAGGGACTGGAGGTGGTCCACAAAAAATGATCAAGGTCTGGGAAACCTGACATGAGGAAAGACTGAGATTAACAAACTGTGCTTGTTCATAATTGAGAAAAGAAATCCCAGGGGAGATTTTTATAGCCCCATTCCAGCATTTAAAGGGTGGCTGAAAGGAAGATGGATATTCTGGATATTCTCTTTTTTTTTTTATGAGCATTCACATGGAAGAGAGAAGAGGTGTTGGGTACAATTTACTCCAAGGGAGATTCTGGTGGGACACAAGAGGAAAATTCTTCACCATGGGAAAAAAGGAGGCACAGAATGGTCTCCCCAAGCAAGTGGTGGAATTTCCAGTATTGGATAATTTTAGAATTATGTCAGCTGGACAAGGTGCTGGACCACTCTGCCTAGACTGTGCTTTGGCCAAAAAAGGTTGAACCAGATCCTTGAGACTCCTTCTAACCTGGCATTCCATGATTCCATGGTTGAAAAGTAGGCTTCCCTGAGCAGAACAAAGAAAAACTGTTGGAATCAGTTCAGAGGTGTCCATGAAGATGCTCCAAGAGCTGGAGAACCTCTGATTTGAAGCCAGGCTGGGAGAGCTGAAAATGTCCAGCCTGGAGAAGAGAAGGTCACAGGGAGACCTCAGAGCCCTTCCAGTGCCTAAAGAAGCTCCAGGAGAGCTGGAGAGGGAACTCTGACTTGATCACAAGGACATGTAGTGACAGGACAAGGGGAAATGACTTTAAAATGGCAGCAGGATGGGTTGGATATTGGGAAGAAATTCTTTCCTGTGAGGGAGGAGCTGTGGCTGTCCCACCTCTGGAAGTGTCCAAGGTCAGGTTGGACAAGGCTTGGAGCAACCTGGTCTGTTGGAAGGTGTCCCTGTCCATGGCAGGGAGTGGAATTGGGTGATCTTTAAGGTTCCTTTCATCCCAAACCATTCTGTGATTCACTGATTCAGTGAAATAGAGATGAAAACAGGTGGTGGCCATTAAAATCTGAAATGCTCCTTCTTGCCATGATTCATGAACTGCTCCTGTGACAAAGCACTGTCCATACACTGACTCAAAACAAGACTTTATTTTTCTGGGAGTTATCCTTGGAAGCCCAGAAGCCAAGCTTTCCACGGACGTGTGCCTCAGGTGTTTATGTCAGACTCCTTTCTGCTGCACTCAGGGCACTTCTTTCAAGATTGTTGCAATACAAGATTCCTAAATATAGACCCTAGACAGATGTGCCTTGATCCTGATGTTTACTAAACATCCACTGTCTCCCAGTGGTCGCTTTTCTAGGAAGCTGAAACTTGGAATTATACACAGTGAGTGTCTGACTTCAAAAAAAGAAAAAGAAGTGGGTGGGCTTCAGCTTGATGGGTACAAAACTGAAAGTCAAGTTGGTTCAGTTTGGGGATTTACTTTCATGTTTCCTTCACTTGTAATTGAATGTTTTGCTTCACCTTCAAGTTGTTAAAGTATTTCAGAAAAGCCTTTTCCAGCTAGAGGCTGGAAACAAAAAAAACCTGAATTTCATTTAGAGAGGAGAAGTCAAAGTGTTTTCCATCCACAGGATTTATTAGATATTTTCAAAATGTTTCAATGGCAAATTAATACCACCGAGGCCATAACTTAATGTATTTACTGATTGAAGGGAATGACCAATTGAACTCAATTGAAGCAACTTAAAGGATAATTTTGATCCCTTTGGAAGTCCTTCTCTTCTCTTCTCTTCTCTTCTCTTCTCTTCTCTTCTCTTCTCTTCTCTTCTCTTCTCTTCTCTTCTCTTCTCTTCTCTTCTCTTCTCTTCTCTTCTCTTCTCTTCTCTTCTCTTCTCTCCTTCTCCTTCTCCTTCTTTTTCTCCCCCTTTTTAAAAAATGTAGTAAATAGAAAATAGGAAAAACCCCACCAAGCAACCCCAAACCAAACAATCCCATAAGTCCATTCAGATATACCCTGGAAGAGTTTGTTGATATGTAAAGTTAAAAGTAAAGACTTTGCCTGGTCATCTTTTATTGCCCAAAAAAAGCCTCAGTAAAAATAACCCAGACTCTCCAGATCATCCTCAAAACATTTCTAGACCCACTAACCTTGGTCATTTGCAAATCTTATGGATCCCTTACACAAGACTAAATTAAGTTTCAACTTAATGAGGCAGAAAGTTAGATAAAAAAGGAAAAAAAAACTCTTTTGAGCTTCTCCTTAGGTGTATGAACTTCCTTCCTACACTTGCCAGGAATCATCATCTCCTGCATGGCAAAGTTTTTGATTAAACAAAAACAAACACAAACACAAACACAAACCAACCCAACAAGCAAAAAACAAACAAACAAAAAAAAACAAAAAAAACCCAAAACCTAAAATAACCCCCAACAGATAATAAAATCGGTTTTTGCAACATGAAAGCCACCAGAGCTTGTTGTATTTTATGCTCTCCCCCCTTACTCTATACAACATATTTTAAACAACTTTTTTCCTTAAATTACACACACATTAAACTTTTTTTAGCATTTAGGGGAGTTTCTTTCAATGCTCTTCCTTGCAGAGCTCTTTGCTGGTAAGCACATGTTAAAATAATCTTCTCCCTTGTGTCACCCAGCAATAAAACGCTGGAGAATTAGCTGGTAAATCTTAATGCATCCAGAAAAAAACCCAGGGGCCTGGTAGGAAAAAGGGATAAAAAAAAAATCCCTTAAAAACCAAAACAAACAAAGAAAAGAGAATGAGAAAGAGAAAGAGACTATAAGATTTTGTCAGATTGATTTTTTATTAAGAACCCCTACATTGGAATTCAGAAAATGAGGATATTTTTTCCTGAATCTTGGTGTGCTACTGCAATTCCTTCCATTTGTGATGGGCAGCTGGGAAAAGGGGATCAGAAAGGTAGTGCCAAGTTACAGGGAAGCCACAGGAGCATTTTGCTAAGGTGACAATTGGCAGGGAGCAGGAGGAGCTGATGTTAAACCAACATCTGTACTGGCAACTGAAGTGTTCCTTGGTGTCTCCTAATCCAGGAGAGTCACTCCAATGCCACATGGGGCTCGACAAGATTTCAAAGCACAGCTTGGGAAGAAATCTTATCCTGATGCTCTGGAGTGGGACCTGCAGGATGAATAAACAATTTATTCCTTTTTCCTGATCTAACATTAACCTGTAGTGCTGAAAGGACACATCTTCATACCTTGAAATAGGGATTGAGAGGTGACAGAATAAATTTTCTGCTGATTTAAGGCACCACTTAACCCAGAACATGGGATAAAATGCAGCTCTTTTGTGTAGATAGAGCACAGTGACCCAAAAGATGAGATTCCCAGTTAGATTTCCACAAGTGTCATGGGAAAGATATAGAGCAACACACCTTCTACAGAAATATTGAATCTCAGGATCATTTGGGTTGGAAAAGAGCTCCAGGATCATCAAGTCCAGCCTTTGGTTGAAGATCCCCATACTCACTAACCCATATCACAAAGTGCCACATATACTTGATTTTCCAACCCTTCCAGGAATGGTGACTCCACCACCTCCCTGGAACTCCACCCAGGGCAGCTTGGAACAAAACATCCAAAAATCCAGAGCTTGGATCTAACAAAGAGGAAACCAAACCAAGCACAGGCCACACTTTTCACTACAGGAATACCAGAACCTCATCAGTTTTTTTTCATCTCTCCTCATCAGGAGATTGCTAGCTGGCATCAATTTAAAGTGGGAAAATACAGTCCAGGCTGATCCCTCTGGAAGTGTCAGAGCCACCTGAAATGCCCTTGGTTTGTTGGAAAGCATCCATGGAAAGTAAGGGTTTCATGGAATTATGGAATGTTTTGGGTTGGAAAGAACCTTCAGGATTGTACAGGGGCCCTGAGCAACCTGGTCTAGTGTCCCTTGGGAAGAGTTTGGAATGTGATGATCTTTAAGGGCCCTCCCAACCCAAACCATTCTGTGATTCTTCAATGATTTGGGGTCTTCTGAACCAACCTGATCAATACCCAGTTAATGAAAAGCACAAAGAGAGCTGATCACACACAGGGAAATTAGAAAGCAGGATTGGACTAATTTAATCCAAATGTATGGAATTGCAGTTTATCTCCCTACAATCTGGTCACCCATTGTTGAGTGCATAAAAAGAAAAGGGAGCATGTGGTAAATGATTTAAATTATTTATTTTGGATGTCTCTGTTAAGATGTTCCAAACTCCATTGCTGAGGTTTTCTAGCTCTCTATGGACCACCACAGGAGTTTGGAGTCACCAGCTGAGGTGTCTGTGTCCAATCCAATGAAGTGTTCTGCTCAAATTCTTGATTCTGAGATTACAGAACCACCACGAAAGTGAAAGTTTTCCAAAAGTCCTGCTCAAACAATCTCTGTGCCAGCCCAGAACCCTGTCCTACCACCTGGGCCCAGATTTAAATCAAGCAAGAGGTTTTCCATTGCTCTGGAAAACACTGTTTGTGTTTGTATTTACAACCAACTTGCCTTGGAATGCTCAGGGGAAATGTTTCTGTCAATTTTCCTTTCACAGCAATGAAAGGAACTGTTCCAGCTTGGCTGGTGGGGCTGAGGTGGTTTATTGCAGTGTGAGTAATTATACCAAGGACTTCATATGTGAAAAATTAATGAAAGAAGAAACTGATTCATTTGTCTGATGCACATGTGAAAGTACAGAAAGAAACCCCACCTGATAAGACAAAAAGTCCTGTTAAAACCGTTGGGAAGGTGATGCCTTCAACAAGGGCAGATGTAACTGAGCATTGGAGGGGCAGTTCCATTCCTTGATTCCCTGCTGCACCTTCCCATTCCACCCTCTTTAATTCACCCTGGAAAAGTCCAAGGCCAGGTTGGACAGGGTTTGGAGCAACCTGGGATAGTGGAAGGTGTTGGAATGAGAAACTCTTTAAGGTCCCTTCCAACCCAAACCATTCTACGGCTTTTAAAATTGGTTTCCTCTGGGTTTTGCATGGACCAAATTAAACCCATAATGTGTGAAGATAAATGTACCACTACCCCAGGACTGAGATATCACCCAGATCTTTATTAAAACTATTTTTCTTTTTAAATCACCTCCAATGGTGATTTAAAGTTCTTTTAAATTCCCTCCAAAGGGAACTGAGAGAGAAGGGAGATGCTCTTGTGGTCCATAAGCCAGCCTGGAGACACCTTCCCTGCCCACAGTGACTAAATAGGAATGTGTGAAAGTTCATCTTTGATCAGTGTGCAGAGAAATAAAACTCCTGGAGCCAGGCACAGCTTCTAGAGCAGTGGATGGAAGCCAACAGCCAAACTCCTCTTGGAAAACCCAAGCCTGCCTGGGGGCTCAAGTGCATTAACCTCTGTATCTGGAATTTTTTAAAGGACAACTTAAATTACATCCTTTTGATTGAACCAGAACAGAGATTTGAGCAAGCCCTGGGATATTTTTATTGTCTGTACCCTTTAGTGAATTAGAAAACCAGATCTTTTAGTAGATTTTGGGGTCACTGCAGTCAACAGCTTCTTTGTGCTTTCTCTGTCAATCTGGCTCCTAAAAAAAGGGACCGATCCTTTTGTTTATAAAATCCAAGCAGGTACAACTTGTGTGGATCCAAGACTAAATATAGGGAGTTGGACCCATTTGATAAAGCAAGGGAAAAGCATCTTTGCCAATAGTCTTTCCAGTGTGGAAAAAATGGCTTTAAATCAGGCTTTGCAGAGGATGGTGGTGTCAGCTGATGTTTAATTCAGGAAACTGGACATTAGGATGGGAAGTACTTAAGGGAAGGCTGAGATAAAGGCCCCAGGAAGGATGAAAATAGGTGAGAAAATGATCCTTTTGTGATATTTGTGCTCAAATGTCTGTAAAACAAAGAGAGAGAGATCTGCTGCACAGAATCCCTGGAAATGATGGAGATAAAATGGGACAGAGGAGTGCAATGGATGAAAAGGCAGATAGGTTAGACCAGACTTCCACTTGTACAGGAATCTGTTTTTCTACTCAAAAAACTGCTGCTGGGGAGGATTCTTCTCATCCTACTTTGCAGGGTCAAGGAAAGCACCATTAGAATAGTTTGTTTCAGGGCAGAGTGAGCATGGAATGTGCATTTTTAGAGTCATTTCCAAAGCACAGAAAGAAGAATATGACTGGAACAGCACAGGAAAACCAACAACCCCTGCTGTTACTGGAGGTTTTCTTGTTTTCTCACGAGAAAGAGAAAAGAAAGAGGAAGAAGGAGTGAGAGGTGCAGAGGGAAAACAAAGTAAAAGACACGGTGGAAAAGAATAGAGGTCAAGAAAAAAAGGATAAAAGGGGATGAGACACAAAGACAAAACACCCGCAGGGAAGAAGAAGGAAGATGTGGAGTGGTTTTGCCAAATATTTCTCATTCTCCAAATGAGAAATAACCAGGATCAGCAGTGCTGGCTGGGTGTGCAAAAACCCGTCCGAGAGCAAGGGAGAGAAAGGGCGACAGGAATGGAGAGGAGGGAGAAATTAAAGCAGCAGCAAGCGAAAAATAATCAAAGGTAAATAAAGCCGACACAAAAAACGACTTTAATTTTCTCTTGCTGACACTCCAAAGTGAGCCTCAGCAGCAGAGACTTTAATTTGCCTCCTCCCCACAGCCTCAGCCCCGCTGCTTCATCCAAGCCAGGGAGGCTGCGGCTGCTCCAAACCTCCAGCACCAATTTATATGCTAATGGATTTCGTTTGTAAATCAAGGCAGTGCTTCCCCCCACCCCAAATTCACTGGTGCGAAATGCTGTCCATCTCCACACACAGGGCTGGGAATTGCCCGACTCCGGAGACAAAAAAGACATCAAATCCTAAATAATTGGATCATTGATGGAGTTCATCCCCATGGATTAAGTTGCTGTTTCATCCCAGCCCCTCACCTGCTCAGGAGGAGCCTTTCTAAGAAGTTTTGTAATTAGTCAAGCCTGGGAGAGGAAAAGAAAGTTCCCTTCTTTTCTTCCTCTCTTCTGTTCCCTAATTTCCTTCTTGAGAGCTCTTCTTGGAAAGACAAGGAAATGGCACCACTTATATCCTGTTTTCACTTTTGAAAGTCTGTGAGCACCTGGACAGGGCAAGTCTGCTACAGCCTGCCCATATCCAGGATGGGAATCAAATGGAATTATGAAGGTCCTGGATTATTTCCGGTCTCCTGCTGGACGACTCCTGAGGAAACAAAGTAAAAAAAAAATATAAAATCCTGATCTCCCAAAGAAAAGATGTCTCTAAAAGCTTTGAAAGATCAAGAAGTCTCTTAGCAGAATTAGAACTGTGCTTAATTCAATGCCAAGTTAAAATAAGATATTTTGATCCCTTCTGTTCCCAGGGACAGATTTCGAAGGGAGGGAGGGAACAGCAAAGAAAAACAAGAATCCTTAACCTGAAGGATGCTGAGGGTGTAAAAGTCCTTGATTATAAAGACAAAAATTCAGGGTGGAAGTTTGGATTGGTTTCTAAGTGGCAGAGAGGTAATTCCAACCTGGGGACTGAAACTGGAACCTCTCACTACACAGTGCTGCTCCAGGATTATGAATTCAGATAGGCAGAAAATAACATGAATTTGGGTTTTCTCCTCTGGATTCTCTGCAGGGGACACAAAGGCTCAGTTATTTGAACAGAAAGTCCCTCCCTTGCCAAACAACCTCTGACAATCACTGGCTTTCCACAGGCCAGTGAAAACAGCTTTGTTTGGTATGCACAGGTTGTTATTTGGAGTAATTAACACCAGTCCTTAACACTCCAGGATTCCTAGACAAGTTTCCAGAAATCAATACCAAAAATGGGGAAGTTACAGAGCAGTCATGCACTTCTACCTTTAAAGGCAGCCCCATTTTTGAGGATTTTTTTTTTTCCATATATTTTTGCCCAGGATTCTTCCTTGCTGGCAGATTTTGTGGTTTGTGGCACTCAAAGTATTCCCTAGTATGAACTACAGAGAGGAGAAACCCACTGCTGAGTCTAGGCTGGACCCACTGGTTCTGAAGATGTCTTTTGGGTGAATTTTCCTCTTTTGAACACAGAACCTTTAAGAAATCCTGCATTCACAGCCATGGTTATCAATAACAAAAGACATTCACATTTCCCATGCTGCCAGGGTTGCCATGGCCCAGCCCTGCCTCTGATCTCACAGAGTCCTTTCCCTTCATGGGAAGTCATTCCTTATGATTTTCAATGCTGATTTGCATCATTATTTCTACCTTGAGCCTGTGTTAATGCAGTTTGAGGCAAATCAGGCTGGCTGGGAGCAGGGTGGGAGATCTGGGGCCATCTGCCAGACCAGGTCCACCATCCTTGGGAGCTCAAGGATCTTGATGCCAAACTGGGGCCAAATTCTAGATAGACCAAGCCCAGCTGCTGGAGAGGCACATTTTGGGTGTGAACATTCCTATTGTTTCGATTCTGGCTGGCTGTGAAGAAGGGGATGGAGCCATCTGTGCTGTCCATGGTTATGTGAGTGCCATGCGTGTTGAGGGGTAAAGGCTCTGCTCTTCCAGGCTGTCCATGTCTGTATATTCCAGCTGGGAATACATGATCCCCCCCCACTCATTTCCAGACTTGGGAACATGGATCTGGGACAGGAGGAGCACCATCAGCCCACTGAGTGTGGCTGTCTCTACCACCCTTTTGTTGAACCAACAAATTCTCCAAATTTTCCCTTGAGCCAAAGATGTTTTTGTCTTCCCAGCTCTCCCCAGGTTGGGATTACCACACTTCCGGTTATGAATCACATCCTAACTCCCAATCTTGATTTTTTACATTTCTATCTTTATAATCAGGGGCTCTTTCACCATCAGCATCCTTCAGGTTAAAGGATTCAGCCATGAACCCCTTGATGTGCTTTAAAATTACTAAAGGAGCCAGACTCTCTAAGCCTGACCACGGGGTCTCAGTTCCAAATATTCCAGATGGAATCGCTCTTTTCTGTCCCTAGTTGTGCTGGTCTCACCATCAAGGAGGCATCAGGACTTTCAGCACCCCCAGGACCCCTCAATTCCTGGACATACTCAGTGTTCCAAATGAATTTCACCACATTATTATAAAATATCATCTCTTCTCCTTTGCTGCTTCTGGAAAGGCCTTTCCTGGTACACCCCAAGCTTGACATTTTATTTTTCCGTGGCTGGGGATTGCCCTGGATGCATCCAAGCCTCTCTCCCTTGTCACTCCCATCTGTTGAGCCTCCCAGGCTGCAGCAGCAGCTCTGTGCACTTGGCTCTGTGAAATTCTGATCTGTTCCTCTCCCTGCTCTCACCAGGAATCTGCTTCTCCTTGGATGATGTCTCAATCTTTGTATTGACAATGTCCTTCAAAGTTTTGCCTCCAAATCTTTTACTGGCAAGAAACTTTTTTTTTTTTTTTTTTAATTCTGAGGCTTCAAATAAAAAATAAAAATATCAAGTAAGTCTTCAGCTTAACAGAGGAACATTTATATTGATTTGTGTCCTACTCCTATCTTAGCTTTTTACCACCCCCCCCCTCCCCCACTTTTTCTTTATCCACCATGCACAGGAATTCCCATTTTCTCCACTAACACCACAATGAGATGTTTTGCTGAAAATAGACAAAATATTCTGATTGCAGATCTAATCTCAGGGAAACCAGCTGCTTTATTTAATGAAGATAATTAAGTACTAAGGACAAGAACTCTTTGACTATCTGTCCTGTGTGATCCATTTTCCATTTCCTTTTGTTTTTATGAGTCTTACAATGGGTCCAAAGCCTTGTCTGACACTTATCAGGGATGAGCCTTTGTACACCAAGCTGAATTTGCAGTGAGAGCATCAACGAGGCCAATCATTTAAATAACTTTTTTTTGGTAACTAACAATAGGTGCCAGCCCTGAAATCCAACCTTTCCCCATCTCAGGAATCCCTGTCCATGGCAGGGGGAGTTAGATGATCTTTGAGGTCTCTTCCAGCCCAGGCCATTTTTGATTCCATAATCCTCTGACCTTAGGTCAGAAAGGAGTTTAATCCAGGAGCAGCAACTGAGATCCAGCAATTCCTTCCTTGCCTTCATCCTTTTCCAGAAAAATTCAGCGAAAGTGGCTGAGAGGATTTTACACCTCAAGGGTAGCAGGGCTTGGCCTGAAGGGGTTTCTCTGGAGGAAGCAGAGGGTCAGCATTTAGTCCTTCCCTCCGAGGCTGAATTTTCTGTGTTCAAGTCAAGCTCCTCTGCCTTTCCTCTGTGCTTCTGCATTTCCAGCAGGTTGCCAGCCCTTTGAACAGGACATGGCCTCTTATTCCCCATGGAAATGCAAAACACCCATGAGGAATGGAAGCCTGTGTTGGCTGAAGCCTCAAAGCTCAAGATACAATATGAATAATGGGTACACACGTGAGATAATGTGAAAAAGCTGCCAATTATTTCAAACAATTGATCAAAGCCAAGAAACTCCTGGTATCCATTAAGAAACTCTTTGATTGTCCATCCCCTGAAAGCCCTCAACCCACACAGAGCAGGAGAGGATAAGTTCTCTTTTCATTATCATTTCTCCTGAACAGAAACTCCCCTGCACTTCCCTCACTTCCTGCAAAATTTGCCTCCTTCTTTCTCTCCTGCTTTCAAATCATTTCCAATATTTGCATAATTTTCTTTTGGTCATTGCCACACCTGTGCAGAGGTCACTTGTCAAAGTGCTGCTGCGAAGTGTTGTATTTTAATATTGAATTTCTGTGCCTTTGAAGCTCGCATTTTCCATTAGAGAGGAGAAAAAAAATAGCAGCCTCCATCCTGCTCTGTACTGCATAAATCATCATTGAGTCATGGAATGGTTTGTGTTGGAAAAAATCATCTCCTTCCAACCCTCTGCCATGGGCAGGGACACCTTCCACTCTCCCAGGCTGATCCAAGCCCCATCCAACCTGGCCTTGGACACTTCCAGGGATGGGACATCCACGAAGTCCCTGTATAACCTGTGCCAGGGCCTCACTTATCCTCACAGGGAGGAATTTCTTCCCAATATCCCATCCAGCTCTGCCCTTCTTCAGTTTAAAACCATTCCCCCATGTCCTGTCATTCCCGGCTCTTGCCCAAATTCCCTCCCCAGCTCTCTTGGAGCCCCTTTAGGCACTGGAAGGTCTCCCTGACCATCCAGAGCTGACCATCAGGACCATCTGTCCTCTCCTCTCCTCCAAAATCCAACATCTGTCCTTTCTTTCCTGATTAAGAAGTTCAAAGGACTTTCTCAACCTCCTCAGGTGCCAGGAAATGTGGCTTTTCAAAGAAACAAACACCTGTGAAGCAGCTGGATGGTGGGGACTTCATTCAGGAGTGTGCTCTTGGACCTTTATCTGCTAAGTTGCCACAGCTCCTCTGGCTGTCGTGGTGGCTGAGGGCCTCTTCAGAAGCCATGTTACTCCTTCCTAATCTGCCAAATCTGTTTTTTGTTTGTGCTTTCTGGGACACAGGAGATGAGCAAGGCACACATCACTGCCCTGGGATTTTTTTTTGGAAAATGATTGAAAACAGATCTCAGTGAAGAAGCACCTGGAGATGTTTTCCACAGGGATCTTTTGATGACTCTGACTTCTTCCTGCTACGAGTGGTTTGGGGAAACTATGAAGGGAAAAAAAAACAACAACAGTCTTCTTTCTTTATTCCTCTGTTTAGATCTTGTCCCAACAGGAGCTCAGGAAGAGATATTCACCTCAGGCCCTGATTCATCTGAGACACAGACAGGAGCATAGTGAACCCAAGCACTCCTTGAGTCACAAAAAAGAGAGACTTGAGAGAAAAACCTCCTGTGCTGGTCCTAAATCTCCCTGGAATGTTTTCTTGCTCCACATGGGCCTTTTCCTACATGGGCAGCTGTAGTGAAGAGGTGATTCAGATCACTGAGAGGACCACTGTAAAATCTATCAGCAAAATGGGGTTAATGTGATGTTGTAGAAGGTTGTATGTTGTAAAAATGTTGTAAAAAACAAGGTTCACTGTTATTTAATATATGGAAGAAATGTACAAAGGAAAACTGAGTTGGAATCAAACTAGAAGGATTTACAGAGAGATGTGAGACACAAAAAGGTAAAGGAGACCCTCCCATTGAATCACAAATTTCAGAGTGGGCCCCCCCTTGCTGTCCAAGATACAGTTAGGTCCAATCTTAGTCTCAGATTTGGGCAATGGTTTATGTCTAATGGAATTATCCTCACGAAGTTTATAATAATCAATACTGAGTACACAGGTTGGCAATATTACATTATTATTAATTCAGCTTGATATCAGCAACTCGCTGAGGATCTGCCATGAGTAGAGATCTCTGCACCTCAGCCAAGGAAGGATCTCTCAGCTAAGGGATCTCAAATGTTGAGGGGTGTCCCTGCTCCAGGGGAGACTCTCCTGGCACACAGTCCAGTTGGAATTCAGGGACATCTCAAATGGGACTCATCCAAAGATCCAATATTGGGAAAAGGTGTCTTTATCTTGAGGAGCAGCCTTGAGAGGTGTCCCAGCTCCAGGGAGGAGATCACTTCCATGGTGGTTCACAGAAGGCTCACTTGGGCTGTCCTATTTATGGACCGAAGTGGTCAGCTCAGAGTCAAATTTTACCAAATGGAAATGTATGAATGAAAGTGCCAGAGGGGCAAGAGCTGGAGATTCCTCTGTCTCTGGTCCAGGGGGTGTTCCAGATGCCTCCTGTCCCATCTGGGCCACCAGAAACTGATGCCTTGTGCAGGCTGACCTAGAACAGAGGCTAGAGGGAGCTGAAGAATAAAGTAGGGATTTATTAGAAGACCTCAATGGATGCACCTTGGGCAGCACAAGAGCCCAGCCAGGGCTACACCCAAGATGAACCCAAAATGGTCACAAAATGCACGACTGGTCACGGGGTCTCACACTTTGATCAGTTCTGGTCCATTTGAATATTGGAATTAATTGTCCAATTACAGCTTTAACTCATGCTGTCCCATCCTTCTTGTTTTTCTCTCTTCAGTCCACGTTGTTTCTGCTCTTGGGCCTGAGATTTGGATCATTTGTCCTTGGTCCCCAGCTAGAGCAGGAATTGTTTTGTCTCCCTACTCTGTGCAGAGAGCTCACCATCCCCTAATATGAAGCTCAGAACTACACACTGAAGCAGCACAGAATCTGAAAAACATAAAAGCTAAAACCTGAGGCATCACTTGTACCCACAAGTTTCTCTGTTCCCTGATAAATGAGCCTTGGAAAAGGCACCTGTTACTCATGCTTTGATCAGTGTTCCAAGCCCATGTGCACCGATGCTCACTGTTTCACTCTGCTCCCCTGTGGTTTTCCTGGAGGAGTCCTTGGCTCAGGCTTTGCCTCCTCTGGGTTTTGGGCCAAGCTGCTGCTGGTTTGGTTAAAGGATTGAGTGAATCCATCAGAGCAGCCCAGACTTCGCATTTTCTTCCATTTTCAGACTCTTCACAGTTTTCCAGCACAGCCATGTTTTCCCAGTTTAGCAACTAAGATATACAAAGTCTTGCATGTGCAATGTACAATTTCTCCATCTCCACAGCATTGCTGTGCTTCATCCATGTGGGATGATGATGAATTTGGAGTTAGAGAATGGGTTGGGTTGGAAGGGACCTTTGAGATTATCTCATTCCACCCCCATGCCATGGGACTATCCACCATCCCAGGTTGCTCCAAGGACCATCCAACCTCTGAACACTTCCAGGGATGGGGAGCCACAGCTTCTCTGGGTGTGCCAGGGCCTTCCCACCCTCACAGGAAAGAATTTCTTCCTAATATCTCATCTTAATCTCACCTCTTTTAGTTTAAAACCAGTCCCTTTGTCCTTTCACCATCAACCCATGTAAAAAATTCTCCTCCCTCATTTTTGTAACCATCCCTTAAGTACTGGGAGGCTGCAATGAGGTGTCCCCAAGAGTTCTCTTTGCCTCGGGACTAGAGCTTGGGATGAATGCAAGGCAGGGCCACAGGGACACAGGAAAGTTCATGAGGACATCAGGAGCCCCTTTCCAAGCTAAACTATCCAGTGACCCTCCCTTGCAGCCCCACCAGTGCAAACCAAAACCACACTGACCTTCTGCACCCACCACCTCTGGCAGTGCTTTCATTTACAGCCCCACAGTGAGGAGAAGTGATCCCTTCATTCCAGTCCCCTTGAGCTGGTTTGTGATCCAAGGTTTGGGTTCTCCTGCTCTCCCAGCCCATCACCTCAGGGAGTGCCATTCCCTTCCCTGATGCGACTCAGTCATTGAATTCTTTAGATTGGAAAAGATTTTTAAAATCACCAAGTCCAACCCGGCCCTGCCACATCCACGAAGGATCATGGAACGGCAGATGTAGGGTGAGAAACACCTCCATAGGAAGGATGACGGCCTGGGGTTCACCATTGAGTGTTGCTGGTTGAAGAAATGTTGGATCCTGGCTCAGGGAAGGGGGGAATTAGGCTAAGAGCCTCCAGGGTCTGCAGTCATTCCAGATTTTTCAGGACATTCACATTATTTCAGCCAGATCAAAATAAATCATTACATCTGAGGACCTACTGGGCTGTGATGGCTTTGGATGAAGGCCCTGGAGGGCAGAAGTCCTGGAGCCCATTTTCCCAATATTTAAGTTTCCTGTAGTCCCGCCTATAATCCTAAAGTCTAAAAGGTGATGGAACAGAGTCAGGGAGATAAAGACACCATTTTTTTTTTTTTGCTGGAAGATTTCAGCCATTTGAGGATGAGCACCAAGGAAGTGAATAATCTGCAGCTCAATTAATTTTTTTCGTATTTTGCAAGTGATATCCTCAAACCCCTGTGCACTGAGCCACGCTCCGGCTCAGAGTCTGTCTGGTAATGCAGGAGGTGCCAGGGAAATCCAGGTGAGGTTCAGTCTTCCAGTACCTGATGGGGGATAACAAAAAAAAAAAAAAATGGAAGTGGAGAGGTATTTCCTGCAAGGGTACTGAGGGATTGGACAAGGGGAATGGCTGTAAACTGAAGCAGGGTAGATTTAGATTTAGATTAAATATTGGAAGAAATTCTTCCCTGTGAGGGTGGTGAGGCCCTGGCACAGGTTGCCCAGAGAAGCTGTGGCTGTCCCATCCCCTGGAAGTGTCCAAGACCAGGCTGGACAGGGCTTGGAGTACCCTGGGATAGTGGAAGGTGTCCCTGCCCATGGCAGGAGGGACAAGATGGTCTTTAAGGTCCCTTTCCAACCCAAACCATTCTGGAATTCTGTCATTGGCTTTGCAGGGATGTGGGCAGGGTGGCATCAGACTTACCATGGCCCTGCTGGAAACTTTAACCCCACACCCCTGTCCTGTAGCAGAAATGCTGCCAGATCTGTGCTAAATCTCAGCTCTTCACATCCTACGAAGGAGGCATCAGGCTGTGGGTTTGAGAAACCTAAATAAAAACAAGCTGCACTGCACAGAAAAGGGGATTCCTCATGTCCTGCAAATGTACTTTATAGGGACATGTATTTTTAGAGGGGTGGAGAGGATACAAAGCTGAAATTTGGGTAAATGCAGCCCCGTGTTGTGACTCTGGAAAGAGCAGAGGGCCCAGGTGGCAGCTATGGGGCCAGGAGAGGTTTCCCAGCCCCCAGGAGAGATGCAAAGCACACATGGGATGCAGGCAGGGGGCACTTTTAAAAAGCAGACAGGGCTGGAGTTTCCACCTCTTTTATTAGAAATAAGACACATTCATTTTGTGCTCTGAAAACTGTACAGAGAGAGAGAGAAAAAAAAAAAAAAGTGTTGACGAACACAGAGAGGAAGGAGGGGAAGGCATGGAAGGAGGGCAGGACATGGGAAAACAGGATTAACCAGAGGAGCTGAGCAGAGAAAAGTCGAATATCAACAGTTCTTAAACAAACATTTATCTCTGTAATTACATAACACCGTTAATGTCCTGAAAAGGCGGCTGCAGTGAATGGGTGAGCCAGGAAGGTTGGAGTGAAGAGGGCAGGATCAGGTGGGCAGAAGGGAAGGGAAGAAGGAAAAGAAAAAGAGAAAATAATTAAAACACAGTAGAAAGATACCTGTATGCTAAAATTCATCATGTGTAATTATAATAATTACAATATCATACAACCCAGCATCTGAGGGAGGCCTTTGTGCTTTCCTGTTTCATGAATAAGCTAATATTGAACAATAATATCACAGTTTTATGAGTAACCACTTTCCCTATTTTTTAACTATTTGGATTTATTTAAGTTTTCCTTTCCATCCTTCATATCCTATGCTTAATGGCAAGATAAATGCCTCTGTCCTTGGAGATCACCCAGGTGGCCCAAAGGGAATTCAAAGCAGAGATTTGTCACATCAAGCATCTCCCCATGGGGGAAACACAGCTGAGGGCAGTGATTGCTTTGCATCTTGTACCCATTGGTCAATTTTCCCTAAAAACGTGAGGTTTGGTATTTTTTAATTAAAAGGAGACACCAAGCACAGTAATAATTCAGACCCTGTTCAAGCTTTGCTGCTGTCTGGCACAATCTGGCCACTCGCAACCACAGGTTTGTCTCCATCCACCTCCAAAACTGGGAGAGTTGGTCCAAACATCAGACAGACAGTGCTGGGAATGACAAAAATAATAATAATTAAAAAAAAAAGTCTGTGTGTAATGCCACTGGTTCGTTTTTCAATGATAAAAATATTGCACAACTTTTTGGGGTGGAATGCAGACACCTCATTTTTTTTTTTTGTAAATAACCTTGAGAAATGTTAAATGAAAAATTTTAAATATTTTTTTTTCATAGTGAAATGAAAAGACTGCATTTTATGAGGATGAATGTCCTGCTCTCCTGATCAGCTCCACCTCTTCCTTCCTGCAGGACCACAAACCTGCTGCTGGCTCTGGGCAGCGGGGAGGGCAGAGAAAAGCCAGTGAGGGGAAAAGAACCAAAACCCAAACCGAATAAAGCAAAACAAAACATTGCAAGCCAGCAGTGAAGGGGCTGTGCATTCCCACCATCCCAAAATTTCCACAGAGCAACTTGCCTTCCACCTTCAGCAGGTGGCATCCTCACCCCATGCCTGAGCAGTCCTACGGCACAGAAAGGCATTCGAAATGACAAGAGGCAAAGAAAAGAAAGGTCTCGGGTTTCAAGTTCTCTTTTTATTGAAGAAAAGAAAAGAAGAAGGAAAAAAATAGATTATTTTGTTTGTTTTTTTTTTTTGTCTGTTTGTTTCCAAGTGGACGTTATTCATGTTGTCAGTTTGTCTCAATGTCCTAAGGCAACGTCTCTGTTTACCAATATCTCCAGGTACAGCGGCAGATCTGTCTTTCCCTTTTTCTCTCTCTGCCTTCCAGGGAGGGGCAGCTTGGAATAAATTTGAGTCCGAAAGCAAGGACAAATAACAGAACTAAAAAAAAAAGAAAAAAAAAAAAAAGAAAGAAAAAAAAAAGGATGAGGCCAAGAGGACCTTTGCAAGGCCCATGCTGAGTTTATCTATTTAACAGTCAATGACATGACCTACATTCTTCTTGTTGGTCTTGTTGTCTACCACCTTCCACCCTCTCCCTGGAGATGGGGCGAGCAGGATTTGGAGATTTGGAGCTGGTCCTTTCCTCCACCGGGGAGGGATGAGAGGAGGAAACCCCACCTCTCCCTTTCTCCAGCTTTCCAGCCGTGGGTGACGCCACCACGTCCCCCTCCGCGGGGACCCGCTGTGACCGTGCGCCAATGCCAGGCCGTGGCGTGGCACCCAGCAGTGGCAATGTCCTTGTGGCCACTTCTTGGCCTGTCCCATCTCCTTCCTTCTTGGATAAGCTGGCGAGGGAGAGGAGGGAGAGCCAGGAATGTCCCTCCAGGCTGGGCCTGCCCCAGCCAGGCCACATCCCAGCGTGGCTCCTGCAGGTGTCCCCTCTTGATGTCTCCTGATCTTCTGGGCCCTCTGTGGTGGCTGCTGGGCATCCTTCCACACCTCCCTGTGGCAGAGCAGGAGGGCTCCTGGTGTGCTGCAGCAACCCAAGAGCATCTTGGCAGGGCTTGTCCCCTGCAGCCCCTCCCCACCCTCCTCCTCCTCTTCCTCCTCGCTCTCTTCCAGGCTCACTCCTCCAGTCCTGCCTGGGAAAGCTCGTGTTGTCCTGAACCTACAGCTACTATACTCTATAAAGTAATATTCCCCCTCTCTGCTGAGAACAATACAAAAGTTATTCCATCTTACCAAAGGTTTCAAAAGAAACCAAACACTTCTCTCGCTCGGTTCCGATTTAATTTAATCATTTCTTTAAAACGTGGTTTTGTTTTGTTTGTTTCGTTTGTTTTCTGGAAAAAAAAAAGTCTTTTTTTCTCCCCTTGCTGCTCAGACCTCTGTCTGAAGGTCAATAATGTCTTGTCCCACCAAGGGGATGGTGGCCCCTGTTTTCTCCCACTCTACAGTTTTTAGTTCTAGGGGAGACTGTGCCACAGGTTCGATGTCCTTTTTAACCCATGATGGCGGGGACTGGACTTTCCTGATGCCTTCCCAGGGTCTCTTGTTTGGTGTCTGCTGTTTTTCTTGCTGCAGGAGGAGGGAAATGTAAGAAAGGAGAGAGAGAGAGAAAGAAAAGTTAGTGCAAAATGCAAGAAATACCATGATTTTACCTCCTCTTGTATCGACAAATCGTTTTTTCCATGCAGCTTCTCATCCAAAATAAAGTGGGGTATCAATGAAAATGACACTTAGTGTACAAACTGTCTATTTTCAGGAAGAAAATGTTGTTTTTCTTTCCACTGCCACTTCCATCACTTAATGACTGGATATTTCAGCCTTCAGCTGAGGTTTTTGCTACTGAAAAAAACTGAGTGCTGTTTTGAGAACATCAGATCTTTTACTACTTCCACAGATGTAGTGACAAGACAATGGGTGATGGCTTTAAGACGAAGGAGGGAAGATTTAGATGGACTGTTGGGAAGAAATTCTTCCCTGTGAGGGTGCTGAGGCCCTGGAATGGAATTCCCAGAGAAGCTGTGGCTGCCCCATCCCTGGAAGTGTCCAAGGCCAGGTTGGAAGGGGCTTGGAGCACCCTGGGATAGTGGGAGGTGTCCCTGCCCATGGCAGGGGGTGGAACTATAGATGGAACTACAGGAACTATAGGATTTAAGATCCTTTAAGATCTGTATGATCTTAAAGAACTGTTAAGATCTTAAAGAACCATAAGAAACTATAAAGAACCTGTAAGATCTTTAAGGTCTCTTCCAACCCAACCCACGTATGAAATCCAGATTACAATGAGCTCTTCCTGAACACCCATTGCATTTGATGCACAGCTATTTGTAGACTCTTTATTGCAGCAGAACCTGCTCCCTGCTCCACCAGGGAACCAAATCTGTGCTGCTTGAGGAGCTGGAGCTCAGCTCTGAGGCTGGAAACATTTCCACCAACTCCACACCAAGCCCTGGACGCTCT
The DNA here is from genome assembly GCF_051311805.1 of Agelaius phoeniceus. Lineage (NCBI taxonomy): Eukaryota > Metazoa > Chordata > Aves > Passeriformes > Icteridae > Agelaius > Agelaius phoeniceus. Next base: position 152,971,346 of record NC_135265.1, on the reverse strand, counting down.
ATTGACCCAGTCTCCCCCCAGCACCCCACCATGAATATTGATCCAGAAAATCTTTCCATGTTTTTGCTGACATACACCAAGACAAGGCTCTGGGGGGGCTGGAAAATGGGTGTGTTCCTCAGTGGGTAGAGAAAGGAAAGGTTTTAAATGAGTTGTTCCACTCAACTTCTCCCCTCCAAACACCAGTGATGCTTTTCACACTTAATTTTCTCCACAAAAACACTCCAGCACTGGGAAGAAAAGGCTTCCCTGGAGGTGACAGAGCCCTTTTGAGCCACCTGCCAAAGGGGAAGCGGGAAGGGTGGGAGGAAAGTGGTTTGTGGAGGATGACAACAAGGAGGGAAAAGCCTGGAGAGAGGGTGAGGAGCCAGATGTGCAGGGGACACACCACCAGGATGTGTCACAGCTCGAGGCTGCCACCAAAATGCATTGACTGAGGGCAGGTGAAGCCACAAAAGGCTGTGGGGCCACTCCAGGATGCTGCTGAGGGCCTGGTAGGAATCCTCCATCCCCATCTGCTGCAGGCTCACCCAGCAGCCTCAGCTGCTCAGTTTGTCCTTCCCGAAGATGCTTTTGCCAGGCTGTTGTTTGTCCCAGCTCCACACTGCAGTGCTGACAGGAAAGCTGCTGTGGAATTATCCCTGCAGCTTTTGCTGGATCACCCAAGCCAGGAAATTCTGCTTGTCCAAACTTTAATGTAAAAATAAGATGTGGCCTGAAGTTGGTCCTGCACCTCACTGCTCCCAGGAGGAAGGCTCTGGGTGAGAGTTTTTGGTGGGTTAGAAGGTGGGGAATGCACAAACCAGGTAAACATCTCCAAGTGAAATGAAAGCATTCTGAAATTATTTTCATTCAAAGGGAGAAAAATAAGTTTTTAAATCTTTTTAAAGAGAATTGTTGTTTGGATTTTTTAAATGAGGTTGTGTAAAAGTATTGCTCAAAAGAATGTAAAACACTAAATTTTCAATTTTTTGAAATCTGCAGCTGAGTTTTTCATTAAACTCTACAATTCAGAGCTTTCCTTATGCTGCTGGTGTTTTTCTTACTTTATTCCACGATATAACACGACAGTGATTAACACTAATATGACAGAAAAGGTGATAAAATTAATTATTTATTCCATTATCTTTTTTTTGGAATTTATTTTAGAACCACTGCCACTAAAATTAGAAACTTATTTAACTCTTGTGTGTGTGTCCTGATGAGACAAGCTGGAAGTTTCCTGAAGGGAAATTTCCACCTACAGTGTTTTTTGGAGACAATCAGTCTGCCTGAAAAGATACAGCAGGAAGGAACACAGACAAAAAAGCACAAATAGAGCAAAAATTGAAAAGAAATTAAGTTTCCCAAAAGGTGAAGAAAAACAACCTTGGTCAAGACAGAATTTTTTTCAATGGAAAGCAATTTGTTTTCTCCCACCACTGCTGTAATGCCACAAGTTTTCAAAACTGCTGATGTCCACAGCTGTATTAGAGAGCAGCACAAGTGATCTTATGCATGAAGTTCATAAATAATTCGGTTTTTCCCCTCAAACAAGCACCCTTTTTGATGGCATTATTTATGGCCACCTTCAGCATCAGGTTCTGTTTGCAGCCAATGCCTGTTTTAGCAGTCTCTCTCCATCTGCCACACTCCTGACCTTCAGCCTCTCCTTCATGCTGGGAGGATGCTCCCAGATCTGATCATGCACCCTGAACGTGATCAGCAAACCTCAGAGCCCTCCCTGCCATGGGCCAGTGAGCAAGAGGAGCTGCAAAGACAGGGAGGGAACAGAAATTGAAGGGAAAAAAATCCCAAAAACCCGACAAAATACAAAAATGATGAGCTCAGATCTACAGCAGTGGCCTCTGATCAGCCCTGTCACTGGGGAACACCACCTAAGGGTGACAATAATTATTCAAACCCCAGACATTAAATGCTGTGAGTTGTTGAGAAGAGAATAGATTAAGAAATGAAGAGAGAATGAAACAGGAAATATTATTCTGGCAGCGAACAGCTCCATTCTGCACCTGCATCTTGAATATTCTGGGCACTCCATGGGCTTCCTGAGAGAAGGATAAAGGGAAAATGATGAATGTGGCCAGTTTCCAGCCATGGATAAAGTTATAGAGATGTCCTGTGGGAGGGAAGATTGCAAACTTCCACCTTCAGGCCTTAGAAGAGATGATGACCGGATGTAAAAGAGGTTTGTGAATCTCTGTGAGGCTTGTGGATGATAGGAATGGACCGCTGATGGTGGGGATTGGGACAATCCCTTCCAACAAAGGAACTCCAGAGCACCAGGGAGTGAGCCCACAGTGCCCAGCCCTCCTCCAGGCCACCTTTCCACAGCTCTCTGTCCATCCTGAAAACTTCCAAACTCATGAAAAGCACATGGAAACACTCGCAAAACCAGCATCCATTCGGTGCTCTCCAGTGAAGCGGCACCACTCTGCATCAAGGGGTCTCTGAGCACAAATTCCTGCAGTTTTGGGGATCTTTTTGAAGTTGCACCACCACAGCCTGGCCCTCTTATTTTTCCAAGCTCCTTTTCACTCTGCCATGGAGAGGAGGCAGAAACTGCCCTTGGGTCTGACCCCACATGGTGATTTCCATTCTCTTTATCAGTGCTATAGGTTTACCTGTGACTGTGGTGGGCTTAGTGACTCCAGAGGTGTTTATTCACAGTTAGAAGATGAAAAAGAGCTCTGGAAAATGAGGAAACGAAGAAGGGAGACTTGCTTTTAGTTCTGCATTTCTCAGGGAAGGATCAGACTTCTCTGGTGAGGCTGTGACTGCAGGAGGACTCAGTGCCCACTGGGATCTCTGAGCAGGTTAATCAGCCTGGCAGAGCTCTGGGAAGGATGCTGGGAGACAAAAGAAAATCTCCTCTTGGCACAGGACACCCTGGGAACTGGTAGCAGGCTCCTGGGAACAGCTCCCCTTTTCTTTCCCTCCATACGGAAAAAAAGTTTTTATGGGGTCTGGGCCAGTTGAGCAGCACAGAGAAACAGGCACTGGGCTCATGCTTCAACCCTGGCATTTCCCTCCAGCTTCACTGCGGGGTCTTTGCAATCCTTGCAGACAGGAGGGGAAACTGAGCTATGCACAGGAAAAAAAAGAGAAATCCTGGAGAGAGGGATGTGTAATCTGGCTGGAAAAGGCACTGGAGCTGGCTCAGTGCCTCTGAGACAGCCAGGGCTGGCCCCAGACAGGGGCTGAGAGCACCAGGAGCCAGGGACAGAGCCATCACTCTGGCCTGACACAGCCCAGGAGCTTCTGGGAAGGAGGGAAATGTTTATCAGTCCCTGCCTGGTGCCAGGATTGTGGAGGAAAAAAAAGGGGTGGGGAAGGAGGGAGCATCCACACTCAGAGCTGGGGTAAAACCAGCCCCAGACTGGAGGTGTTCATCATCCTGGTGGCACTGGGACTCTCCTTCATTCAGCCCTGACTTTCAGTGCCAACAAAACCCCCAAATCTCTGACAAGGACAGAGGCAAAGTGCATTGAGATAATCCACATATCCTTCTGCTGGAGCTGGTCCTGGCAGAGTCACCAGTGCTGGACTCGTGGTGGGTATGGAAAGGTGATGGTGGTGGGTCCTTACCCTGGGTCTTCAGGGAATCATCACAAAATCACAGAATGCTTTGGGTTGGAAGGGACCTGAAAAAACCATCTCATTCCAGCCCCTGCCCTGGGCAGGGACACCTTCCACTATCCCAGGGTGCTCCAAGCTCTGTCCAAACTGACATTGGACATTTCCAGGGATGGGACAGCCACAGCTTCTCTGGGCAGCCTGTGCCAGGGCCTCACCACCCTCACAGGGAAGAATTCTTCCCAATATCCCATCTAACTCTGACCTCTGTCAATTTAAAACCATTCCCTCTTGTCTTGTCACTCCATCCCTTGTGCCAAGTCCCTCTTCAGCTCTCCTGGAGCCCCTTCAGGCACTGGAAGGGGCTCTAAGGTTTCCCTGGAGCCTTCTCTTCCCCAGGCTGGATAATCCCAATTTTCTCAGCCTTTCCTCACACCAGAGCTGCTCCATCCCTCTGATAATCTTGGAGCTCCACATCCTTCCTGTGCTGGGATCCCAGAACTGAACAAAAGGTTCCAGGTGGAGTCTGACCAGGGCAGGCTTGAGGGGCAGAATCCCCTCCCCTCACCCTCAACACTTTCCTGTGCTGCCTCCAGGAGTTCTGGCTGGCTCCATCCCAAGCTCCTGTGTCCCAACTCCTCTCCTTAGAAGCAGCATCCCTGCACTGCATAAAAGCAGCCCAAGAGTCTGCTCTGAGGCACAGCTTGGATTTCCCACTTCGGCCAAAGCTCATGAACTGCTCAGGCTGTTCAAGCTGCACCTTCCTGTGTTTGTTTTGTGGAGTTTTTGTTTGGATTTCTGGAAATTTATATTTTTTAACAGACAGTTTTTATGGTTACCCTGAATATCCTGAGGAGCAGCTCAGGGCCTTCCACTGAGCTCTTGGTGGTAATTCCCCTGGAACTCCCTCCCGTGCTGTTTCCCTTGCCTCTAGAGTCAGCTTGAAGGATATTTCATGACCCAAATGGTCTCTCCCCACAACATGGATGACTGCAGGACCAGGATGAAGTTATTTAGAGTGCAGAGCAAGGAATTTGAAGGATAAATGTGGCTCAGGCTCATCTAATCCATCTTCAGATCAATGTCGATGAAAAGTGATTAGAAAATGGGAAAGCTGTCTTGTTTGTTTAGAGAATGATAAATTTTCCTTTCCTTCTCAGAAAGAAGTAGCTGCAGTTCTTTCATTTTATGCTACTGAACTACAAAGATTATGCTTTTTCTTTTTTTTTTTTCCTTTTCATTTAGGAGAAAAGCAAAATAAAAGGAAGTGGCTGGCTTTGTTCAGAATTTCATTAAATTAAATTGGAAAAAAAAAAGTAAAAATAATTTGTGGTTTTAACTTGGAGATCAGCTAGGAAACTTGAAATACCCAACATTTTCTGGGCTATAAAAATATGTTTTCTGCTTCTGTATTTCCTGAAGTTCATCGATCCTGAAGGGGTGGCTGTGAGACAAATTCTAGCGAGGCCAAACAGCTGAAGGTGAACAGACTCTGGATCAAGGAGGTCTTTTATTGACTCCAGAAAAGCCTGAAGGCTGCACAGAACACCTGTGGTCCCAGCAGCATGAGGAACAGGCTGCTTTCCAGAGCATCCTTGCTGTTAATCCAGCTGGTCCAATCCCAACCTTTTTTGGGACAATGCTTATGCTCTGTGAAGAGCCCACCTGGAGGACTAAATTCCCTAAAATGCTGAAAGCAGTCAGAGCTGCCTCATGGGGGCAGCTGGGGATCCAGGAGGGGATCAAGAGCACCCAAAGCACTGTTTTTTATAGAGTCTTTTGTTTAGACTCTATAAAGAGTTATTAATACCTCAGAGTATAAAACCCCAGGAGTTTCAATGTATTGGTGTTGGAACTGAGCATACAGGGAACAGATTTCTCTGGGACAAATTTTGTCCTCTAATTGTTGGGACAAAAGGTGCTGGATGATCTGCAGGAGGAGGTGAACTTCTGATTGATGGTGTGTTTTGATACCTGGGAGCTGGCAGATGGTTTATGGCTGACTGAATTAAGATTTGATGTCATTTTCATAACAAAATTTATTGTGGTAATTATGAGACTTTATGCAGAGCTCCTCCCTATAAAAGCTTCATTAATTGGTCTGTTAAAATTTGCCTTTAAGCAGTGCAGGGAGGATTAAAGATGTGACACAGAGACACTCTGCCCAAAAGTGGAGCTTCCCTTGCAGAGGGACACCCAGCCAGCAGATTCCCAGTGTTCCAATTCCTGTAGCAGAGCACACCAGGGAGACACAGCCCTGCCTGGGAATGAGCTGCAATATCCATCAATATTCATAAAATCATAGAATTATAGAATCAGGGAATGAATTGTGTCGGAAGGGACATTAAGATCATCTCATTCCACCCCCTGCCATGGGCAGGGACACCTTTCACTGTCCCAGGTTGCTCCAAGCCCCTTCCAACCTGGCCTTGATCTATTCCAGGGATGGGGCAGCCACAGCTCCTCTGGACAACCTTGCCAGGGCCTTACCACTTTCACAGGGAAAAAATTCTTCCTAATATTCAACCTAAACCTGCCCTCTGTCATCTTCAAACCCTTTGCCCTTTTGCTGTGACTCCATGGTCCTTCTTTCTCAACACTCCATTAGGTTGCCAAAGCCAGTGCTGCTGGAATGGGCAAATCTCCAGATGCCCAAAGAGGAAAGCTCAGAAAAGTCTCATTGTGAGAAAAGAAAGTGAGGAATCAAGACAGAAGCACTGTCCACAATGAAATAAGAAAAAGTTAGGCAGAAAAAAAAAACTTTATATCTTTTTAAAATAGGATTTGGAGCAGGCGCTTTTCAGGATCAGTAGGGATTTGGGATGGGATTTGAGAGTTGTGTTTTTTTTCCCAGAGAAGCTGTGGCTGCCCCATCCCTGGAAGTGCCTAAGGCCAGGCTGGATGGGGTTTGGAGCAAACTGGGATAGTGGAAGGTGTCCCTGGCCATGGCAGGGGGGTGGGATGAGATGATCTTTAACGTTCCTTCCAATCCAAACTATTCTGTGATTCTATGAATTATAAACTGAGTCCAGATCCTGCATGTGAGCTGCAGGACAGGAGCCAAAGCCAAAGCCATTCCAGCTGCAGGGAGCTGAATGTGGCAGGGAGCTCATCAACAAGAAGGAGAAAATCCAAGGAATTTGCAGAGCTCTGTCCAGCGCTGACCTTGGCACAAGCAAAGAGCTGCTGTTTAAAATGAATGCCAAGCCAGATGCATTGCAGAAAAAGAGGAATATAGATGTGATTCCAGCTTCTCTAATGGAGCTGGATCAAAAGGATTCCTGCTGAGGGGGAAGCAGGAGCACCACTTCCAGTGCTATCAAAGCGTAGGAGAAGCAAAACCTTGGCTTTTTTAAAAGCCTACAAAACCACAGACCCCTCTCAATGTCCAGCCCAAACTCAGGAATTTCTTTAGCAATTAACTCCCAGGGAGCAGCAGCGTTGGAGATGTTAAACCCTGAGAACACAGATCTGCACAGGAAAAATATTTCCTGTGTAGTACAAAGCAGCTTGAAAATAACCACTACCCTGCTTTAATGTGAAGAACTCTCAGCTACAGGAATTCAAAGCTGGGTAACTCTGTGTATTTGGGAGGAAAAAGGGGAAGAAGTTGAGTGGTGGAGCCTGCAGTCTGCCAGGCAAAGGTCAGGCTTTGAAAGGGAGAAACAAACTTGCAGCACGGTTTTCCAACAATGGGGTTTTTTTTCCTTTTTTTTTGGTAGCAATTGGGGAGGTAAAGAAGGAGTCAAAGTGATGGGACTGATTAGGAAGGAAGAACTCTGCTGTCTGAGTCAATCTCAAGCTAACATTCCAATATACACCCAAAACCTCCCTTATAGGAAGTGAGATTTATAATCCACGTGGAAGCCACTCACTGCTTCTTGCAGCCTTAAAAATGAGGGTTTGGGGCATCCCAGACACCAAAAGAGCTTTAAATTTTCATCAGGATGCCTGGTGGGGGTGGCTGGGTATTTTGATGCAAATCCTGCTGTGCTTTTCTCCAGCTCTTTGGTTCTTTTGATGCTTCCTGGTTGCAAATAAGCTGTCAGGGGGATAAATATTCCACACACACTGAGCTCATTCAGTTTTCCTCCGAGGGGCTGCACCAGCTTCCAGTTTGGGCTGGGATTAAATGGAAGGGCAACAGTGTGAAACCTCCACAGGTTTGGGAGGAGGGTGAGCACAGCAAAACAGCTGCTCCTGAGGTGCTATTTTTGGATTCTTCTGTCTCTTCAGGTGGTCAGAGGACATCTGTCCCAAATTCCAGCAAAACATGAGCAAAAAATTCCTGCCTACAACCCCAAAACTTCCTTCTGAGATAGGAAAAAATCAGTTCTACCTTCCTTGCCTCATCTGAAGACTGCAAGGGAGAAAAAAATTTACCACAGAACATCCAGAGTGGGAAGGGACCTGCCAGGATCATGGTAAGGTCATACAGGGATCCATCAGTGCATTAAAAACCTGACTTTTCAACTTGGCTGTCATCAGATCTTGCTGGATGTCATCCTGCTCCGATCTTAATGCCTTAGCATGGAAAAATTAACTTTGGGAAATAATGTCTACATCCCTGATCAGTCCATACAGTCCATAAGATCCCTTCCAACCCCAACCTTTCAGGAATCACAGAATCCCTGAAAGGTTTGGGTTGGAAGGGATCTTAAATATTGCCTCATTCCACCCCCTGCCATGGGCAGGGGCACCTTCCACTATCCCAGGTTGCTCCAAACCCTGCCCAACCTGGCCCTGGACACTTCCAGGGATAAAACATCCAAAGCTCCTCTGGGTAACCTGTGCCAGGGCCTCACAGGGGTGAACTTTTTCCCAATATCCCACCTAAATGTCCCTCCTTCGGCTCCTAAATCGTCAGATTTTAAGGAAACGCCAAGAGAAGAATGGGATGAAGGAACAGATTTTCAATCTCTTAGGAAAAAGGGTGGAAAATTCTACCATCACATTTTATATATTGTTGAGAATTTCTCCAGCTTCGAGGGTAAAATGATTTTTAGAACCCCTTTTAGAGGGGTTTTCAGCCATAACACAAAGGTTTATACAAGCAGGTGTTCTTCCTTTTTAGAAGGAGCACATGTGGTCACAATCAAAGCCATTTTGGTGTGACCACGTTTTTCTGCTGCAGGGGTGAGGTGGCCAAGGCTTGAGCACCACCTGGATGTGTGGTCCTGTGTGCTTTGAATGTGGATCCTGCTGGAAAATGTGATTTGAATCAGGAGTAGTTGAGGGTGCTTCCAGTGGGAGCATTTTAGAGTTGAGGTACAACTCTATGTGTCACGTGGAATAAATTTTACGTAATAAACTGGAAAAGAAAACATGGAAAAATCCATGTTTATTCCCCAAGGAAGGGCAATTCTTTATTATTGTACTCTGAAGCCCAACTTAGTTCACCATTAGGAATGCTTTGGTTTCCAGCAAAATAACTGCAGTGAAAAAATAACTGTGGCCAGTGCCACCTACCTGGAAATGCCTGCAACATGAGCAAGATTCAGACCTGACTGGCATTCCAGGAATTATCCTGCTTCCCATAATTCTCTGACATACTAGCCCCACTCATTAGGAAGCTGATGGGAGTGGGAACACCCCAATCCCAGCAGGATGTGGATTAGGACTCCTCAACCACAGGTTGATGGAAAAGCAGAATTCATCCCCGAACCTGTCTCCATTTAAGATTCCCTACAACTCAAGTCTCTCTTCCCAAAGGATTGGACAAGAGGAAATGTCCCCAAGTTGTGCCAGGGGAGGTTTAGGCTGGATATTAGGAAAAATTTCTTCACTGAAAAGGTGGTCAAGAGAGCTGGGATATTGAATATTGGAACAGGTGCCCAGGGAAGTGGTGGAGTCACATTCTGGGAGGAATTTTTAGCTGTGGCACTTTGGGACAGAGTGTAGTGGTTGGACTTGATGATTTTAGAGGTCTTTTTCCACCTTAATGATTCTGTGATTCCTTGATTATGTTTCCAGCACTGTCAGTTACTTCTCTGGGACAGTGAGCAAAGGACATTTTTCTTTATCAAGTCTACATAGCACTAACATTTATCCCAAGCTTCCATCTGTCAGGATATCTAAAAAGAGGAACACGTGCTTGTATAAACCTTTGTGTCATGGCTGAAAACCCCTTTAAAAGGTGTTCTAAAAATAATATTTTACCCTTGAAGCTGGAGAAATTCTCAACAATAAATAAAATGTGATGGTAGAATTTTCCACCCTTTTTTCCTAGAGACTGAAAATATGTTCTTTCATCCCATTCTTCTCTTGGTGTTTCCTTAAAATCTGACAATTCAGGAGTTCATGTGAAAGGAGCTTGTGTTTAGTGTGACATGGTAAATGCACTGGAGTACTGTGTGGATGGCAATTTACAACAAAATCGCTAAAAAACTGATCCCTAAAAATGTCCAGCACCGTTCCTAGGAATCCACATGATGCCTGTCCTGTGCAGACGTTTAATTCCAGTTTCATCAGCATTTTCTGACCTTGGAGCTGAGGGAGGAGAGAGGAACAGCAAGATCAGGACAAGCATTGTATCCTGGAAAGGACTGAGGACAATGGGACATGCTGCCAGGAGAGGCTGGGAAAATGCCAGGCTTGGAGAGAGACTTGGGAGCTTGACTTTGTGGTTGTTTATTTAAAAGGGAAATCAGAGAGAACAGCAATGCAGGCAGATGGAGCAGATCCAAGAAATATCCCTTCTGCTCTAGGATGAGGAAGGGTTCAGGGGTACTCCAGGATCCTGTCATGCCCTTACTCATGGCCACAAGGCACAGAGCTTTCTGCTGGTTGAGGAATGTTTGGATTCATGTCTGTCTTAGGTTGAAAGATTTAGCTGGGGGTGTGTATTTTGTTTGACATCTGTTAGAGGTGGGGCAGTTATTTTCTGTTAATTGGGCAGGATTTTTTATCTCTTCCACAACCAATCCTCCCTCCAGGAAATATCTTCTGTTCATGGGCCAGTGAGTGTCACTGCATGGCTGATAAAATTCCATCATCCCACGGGGAGATGCTCCGCCCAGGGGGAGGAGCCAAGCATTCCTACCCAGATATAATCTGAGGTTTTGGAACACCACAGCAGCCTTTTCCCACTGGATTCCCAGAGGAGCAGCTTTCTTCTCCACTGCATTCCCAGAGGAAGACCAGGCCCATCTACACCACCACTGGACCTTCAAAGGAAAACTCCACCCTCCTCCAGGATCCCTGCTCCAACAGAGCCACAGCTGGCACTGCAGGAGGGCTGAGCCACCATGGAATGGGACTGCAGCCACCACCCTGACCCACAGGGTGTCAGCTCCTGTTCTGACTCTGTCAGTGGTTTGTTTTCTTTTTTGTATTTTTTTGTAAAAATACAATGCAATAGCATTTGAATTTTTAATTTTCCCAGTAAAGAGCTGTTATTCCTATTCCCATATCTTTGCCAGAGTGCCCCTTATTTTCAAAATTATAATGATTTAGAGGGAGGGGGTTTGCATTTTCCATTTCAAGGGAGGCTTCTGCCTTCCTTAGCAGACACCTGTCTTTCAAAGCAAGACAATGTCATGGAAGGGGTTGGGATGGGTCCAGGATGCTCTGCAGTGCAAATGAAAGCCAGACTTACACTAAGGTTTGTTTTATCACTGCCACCAGAAGAAGCACTCCATCGTTTTATAACCTAAATACACATGAAAGGGAAAACATCCTTTTGTTGTTCCTTTAATCCCTGTTATCTGCTCTTTGCCTTCTCAGGGTGAGCTGAAGATGGGGCCTGAGCTCCAGTGGGGTTCTCAGCAACAAATGGTAGAAAAAAGGCTGGAAAAAACCTGTTTATTTGACTTTGTGTTGCTTTGGATATTTTTTAAACAATACCCACTCTTGACTTGCCAATCCTGCTCTTCACAAGCTCCCCCTCTCCTGTTACATCCAAGAGAAAATTCCCAACTTGAAAAAGATTCAGTCAATATGCAAAAGCCACCTTCAGAACCTCCTTCGGCAGCTCAAAGCTCTTTGATGCTGACAGCGGCAACTTTAATTCTACATAGATGCATCTCTGAAATGCTAAAACCTTCCCAATCTATAAACCCCTCCTGCAAATAGACCACAGATTAGCTTTTACACTGCATTTAAGCATTTTTTTGGGTTTACAGCTGCATCATACTAAAATTACTGCAAAAAAAAAAAAAACCAAAACCCCAAGAGGTGACACTGAGTGAGACACATTGGGATTCTGGGCCAGGCAGGATTCTTTGGTCTGAACCTGTAGAACCCACTGCCTCTCACTCTGTTACTACCCTGGGCAGCCCATAATGACACCTTGCCACGTGCAATAAAAGTAGGATTTGCTGGGGTAACATCTCTGGAGCTCAGCACAGCAATGCGGGGTCGGAACACATGTAAGAATGTACCCCCTGTTGACAGTGACAAAATTATCCTTTGTCTCCTAAAAAAAGGAAAAAAGCCCAGACGTTTTTTAGATGAATTTAGTCATCTAAAATTAGAAAAATTAGATGAATCTAATTTTCAATTAGATGAAAAGACACCTCATAGGTGGGGAGTTCACCTCAAACTTAAGGATAGCCAATTGGACAGAAGCCAAAAAGTCCCACCTAAGCAATTTACTAGAAAAAGAAGAGAACAAGGAAACTAATTGCTTTTGTGAGGTGTTTTACCAAGAACAAGAACCTCTTGCCCTGGCTCAGTTTTTCTCTGTAAAGAGCTTTGTTATTTTGCCTTTTATTAAAACTTTTCTGTTTCCAACACTGCCACAGAAGCCATCCAGCTGATTTTATGCCATCTGAAGTGACTGAGCTATCTCGGGTGTGATATAAATCTCCAAGAGCTTATAAGACCTAGCTTGAAGATACCCTTGTATCAAACACTGACCAAAGCCTCTGTAGTGCTCTGCTTCCCTCCAAAAAACCCCAAACTTCTTGTTCCATCACCCTCTGAGCTCTGCTCTTGCCCTCCAAGGGAGTCCCATCAAAATAAACACCACCAGTGCCACATCTGCCACGTTGCAGGGGGTGATACATCCTGGATCTGTTTTAGGATCATGGAATCCCTGAGGTTGGAAAAGACCTCCAAGATCACAGATCCAAGTGTCAACCCAGCACTGCCAAGGCCACCACCAAACCATGTCCCCAGGTGCCACATCTACATGGTTTCTGAACACTTCCAGTGATGGTGATTCCACCTCTTCTCTGAGGCAGCCTCCTCCAATGCTTGGCCACCCTTTCACTGCAGAAATTTTTCCAAATATCCAACCTGAACTTCCCCTGGTGCAACTGGAGCTGGTTCATCTTGTTCTATCACTTTCTACCTGGGAGGGAAGACTGACTCCCGCCTCCTGTCAGGGAGTTCTAGAGAGCAGAAGGTCCCCCCTGAACCTCCTTTTCTCCAGGCTGAGTCCCCCCAGCTCCCTCAAGTGCTCCTCACCAGACTCGTGCTTCAGACCCTTCTCCATCTTTGTTGCTGTTCTCTCCCCAGCCCCTCAATTTCTTTCTTGTCATGAGGGGCTTTGATTACAAATCACCAAGGATTGTTACAATTAGCTCACCTTGCCTTTCTCCTGGAGTGCAGGAAATTTAATTTCTTATTGCCAACCTGGCTCTGCTGCTTGTTTTTCTCTTCAGCTGGAGCTGTAAGAATTCCTTGCAGCCCTTCAGTCCTTGCCCAGCTGGCTGGAAGTTGCCATCTCCCTGCTCTTCCTTATTTTATTAATGACAACACCAATTATTACAAAGGCTGCTGATAATTTTTTCCAGTCCCGGATCTCTGCCCCTATGAAAGGCTGAAAGGTGCTTCCCTAAGTCTGTCTCCTTAAAAGGAGGCCCCTTTTCCCTGGAACTTTGCTCCTGGATATCACAGGACCCACAGAATGGTTTGGGCTAGAAAAGACTATAAAATCATCTCATTCCAACCCCCTGCCATGAGCAGAGACATCTTCCACTTTCCCAGGTTGCTCCAAGCCCTGTCTAACCTGGCCTTGGACACTTCCAGGGATGGGGCAGCCACAGCTTCTCTGGGAAACCTGTGCCAGGACCTCAGAACCCCCAGAGGAAAGAATTTCTTCCCACTTTTCAATCTAACCCTACTCTCTTTCAGGTTAAAGCCTTTGCCCCTTGGTGGCTGCCACACTCTTGTCACTCTATGACCTTGTCAAAGTCCCTCTACAGCTCCTGTAGGGACTGAAAGGCCACAATAAGCTCATCTAGAAGTCTTCTCCAGGCGGAACAATCCAAATTTTCTCAGCTTTTCCTCATAGGAGAGCTGCTCCAGCCCTTGGAGAACCGTCATGGCCTTGTCTGGACCTGCTCATTTCTACATGCTCATATCACAGGTGATCAGCTGTCACAAATAACCTACATTTAATAGTCTCCATTCTCCAAAATGTGCTCCCAACATCACATCTTAAATCCCACTGCTGTGGCCATCCTAAATATCCCATCACTGCCACCTTGGCCTCTGCCTCAGCCCCACAAGGGAGGGGAGATGCTTCCCCTCTTTCTGCCCTCTCCTTTCCACCCAGATTTCCTCATGGTCATCTCAATTTCCACTTCCTACCTAGGAGTGGATGAATAGGGCACAAAGGGATGACCTGGAAGGGAATGCCAAGGACAGACACAGGGAAGACAAGAACATGGACAGACATGGGGACAGACATCCTCCTCCTGGGCTGCTGTGTGGTGCATGTGTATTTTTTGCAACATGCATGGTTGAAAACCAATTTCCTGCTGGTTCCCATGCTCCTGCTGGCACCAGAGGGCTTCTGAAGTGTCTGACTAACCTTGCTGTCCGTTGTTGGAGACTCCTTCTCCTTCTCTGCGTGCTGGAGTTTTCTGTTCAGGTCCTGGAACATGTCTTGGTGACGTTTCCTTGTGTGCATGATTTTCTGGAGGAAACACAAAGGGCCACAGGTCAGCAAACCCCATCAGGAACACGTTCTCCCCCCAGAGTTACATCATTTAACCCCAGCTCTGTCTCGCTGCAGGTACCTGAAATAACTTCAGCATTTACTGAGGACCCACTGCAGCACTGCCTTTATTTTCAAGATAAGATGGTGGGAGAAAGTGGAAAATACTAATTTTTGACCTAAAAAAAAAACCCTTAAAATTGCAACAATCAAATTTTTATGCTGCGGAATTTGAGCTTGACTGTCAATGTCCTAAAGAAGGTTTGCTGCCCTTCTTTAACTGATACCTGTCCCCACGGCCAGCCTTTCCTCAGTTTGTCACTTCTGTAAATGTGTTCAGAGCTCACCCAAACATGCAGAATTTAGGTAATTTCATTAGAAACTGTTCCGCAATCTCATTTTCTTTTTAATTCGACCAGTCTCCATTTCATCACTTCTATCTAGTGCTGCCCAGAAGGAGAGGCAGGGCAATTTCTAGAAGCATTTCCCTTTCCATGTATAAGCAGGCTAAATGTGGATTTCGTGTGCTCTGGCAAGGTGAGATAATTGGAGAGGGTGGCTCAAAAAATTTGGGACCAACATTTAGAAAGGGATGCACTCACCTCAAAATCTAACTCTGCATACCGGGATTTCCGCCTCTGGGTATTCAGGAGAGAAAAAGATGGGTGAAGGTTAGTAAGAGGATAAAACAGGAAAAGTCCTTCTCCTTTCCTTTTCCCTTTTTCTACACCTTTAATGTGTTTTTCTGGCTCTTCATGATGGGAAGTGCCAAATATTTTGAGTTATTGAATCATCTATGTTGGAAGGGATCTTAAAATCAGCCACTTCCAACCTCCTGCCATGGGCATGAACACTTTCCATTATCCCAGGCTGCTCCAAGCCCACTCCAGCCTGGATTACTGGGGTCTTCTCATCGTGACTGAAACCATCAAAATGGGAAATAGGCCAGATAGGGCAGAGGATATAAAGGGCAAAAGATAAGGCAGGCCATGTGCCTGGCATTAAAATGAATAGCTTTGATAAATTATCTTTTTTTTTTTTTTTTTTTACTTTGTAGCACCTGTAGGGCTAAAAATAGTTGATCCAGAAATGGAATGTGCTCTGGAAGCTGTGACATCAGATTCCAAAATATGACCTCATGCCACTGGTCCCTCAGGGTAATATGACACTGGCATTGCATCCTGGGCTACAATTTCCCTGAAGTTCTTCTTTCCAACCCCCTGGAGTGGCGGGATTGAGGGCAGAACACCACCCTGGGTTGAGAACAACACCACGATCTCCACGCTCACCTCCAAGGAGCTCATGGAGAGGGTGGAGACGGTCTCGCTCTTGGACACCACACCCGAGTTCCCTGAGTCACCCGTGTCACACAGGCTGTTGGGAATCTGTGACTCGTTGGAGATGTTCTGTGGAGCCAGCTGCTGCTGCTGCTGGATCATGGAGGAACCCTGCACCTCACTGCACGCCATGGTCACCGGCTCCCGCGGGGGACTCTTGACCACGAAGCCGGGGTCGGTGGCCATGCTGAGGTGGATGAGCCGTGTCTGAGGCATCTGGTCGATGTTGATGCTGTATTTGCTCTCATCTTTGGGTTTGGCCCTCAAGGTGGACGTGTTGGTGGGCAGGATCACGTAGCTGGTGTCCATGGTCTGCTCTTGCGCCCGCGAGAGCTCCGAGTCCAACTTCTTGAAGATGTCCCCGTCGCAGATGTAGATGGATTTCGGCGGCTGGTTCTTGTCCTTCTTCAGGGTGAGGGAGTGGTTGCTGAACTCGTTCAGGTTGATGGCCCCCAGGTAGTGTGGGGAGCCCTGAAGGTGCATCTTGGAGACGTTGGCTGGAAGACTGTTGAAGTTGGATGAGCCTTTCTGGTGGTTGAGTTTCAGTTTCTCCTCGTCAGGCAGCGACGGGCGCTTCAGGGTCCCCGTGATGGTCGAGGTTCTGCACGTGGTGATGTCTTTGTTCAGCACTGGGGAGACAGAGAAGTGTCCTCAGCACCTCACCTGGGGTTTTGTTGACACATCAAGACACCTCCCACAGTCACTCCCCGCCAGCACCTCTCCCAAAGAGGCACAACGGTGTTTAACGTTATTTCTATTTTTTAAAATCCAGGATACCGAAGGCAAAATTAAAGCTAGGGAGGAAAACAATTTTGTTATTTTGGGAGAGTTCTCTGTGATGTGAGTTTTCCAACACAGCCATGGCCAAAACTCCCATCTAGGCCAACATGTTGATAACAATACCCTGAAAACCAAAGAGATTTTTAGATATTTAGTACATCTACTATATGCATGTATATAAGAAATCTATACATTATTAGCCTGTGGAGTAGAATTCTTTAAAATAAAAGGTTACTTTCATGTAAAAAGATTATTTTGATTCAGGAAATGGCTGAAATACAACGTTATTAATGATTCATAGAACTATAAAATCATCAAATAGTCTGGGCTGGAAGAGAACTTAAAAGATCATTGAGTTCCAGCTCCCTTCAAATTTAATTTTTTATATTAACTCACTGAAATACTTCAGGTTGCTCTTTTCCCTTAACAGTTCCAGTGTTAATAAATTGGTATTTTGAAACACACCATATTTTGTTAAGAATTTAAAACTGCTCTCCATAAAATCTTACATCCCAGTAATCATGGTAAGCCTTTGTGAGAGCTCATTATTTAGCAATTTTCAATTTCCCTTCAGGAAAGCAAGTGCTGATGGGAATATTCCTTAAAAAGAGAGGAACACTTTAAACGGAGGAGGAAGCGAACATGTCATAAAGGACATTTGGACACTCATTCCCACACAACACTGTCTGCAAAAAAAATATTTTGCCCCTTTTCCAGGCATAATAATCTATTGTTCAGTTGATTTCAGGCTGCAGCAAAGATCTTGGGAAAATAATGATGTCAACCTTGATGTCTCTGCTGGGTGGAAAATCAGAAAATCATGGAAATCAGACTGTGGGGCAGGGACAAAGTGTTGTGGGCTACTTACCCAGGACTTCAGCACAGCAAAAGAGAAAGAAATGTATGTTCCCCTTTCAACCACCACAAGGAGGAAATAAAAATAGGTAAATGGATCTTTTTTAGGACCAGGGAGAAGGATTTTTGGGGTGAGCTGACATTATTCAGCTGCTCCATGTGGGATGGGGTGGGATGGGCATCCCATGGCACTGAGGACACGCTGATTTTCCTACCAGCTCTGAGTGGGAGTGAGGGAAGATCAAACTCCCCCCCCCAAGACTACAGAGCACGCAAGGCAGCATGAGCAGGGCACCAAGGAGAATAAAAAGAGCTTGTAAAGAGCTTTTAAAGCTGAAAACTCTGGTAGCCATGAACATCTTGGCATTGCTGGGATAAATCAGAGCAAGTCAAGCCCTTCCCTTGGGAGTCCCAGCAAGGTTTATTGATCCAGGCTCTTCTCCATGCTCACATCAGTTACAGAAAATAGGTTTGGAGAGGTTTCCACTTGGCAATCTCCAAGCAAGGAGCAGAGTGAGCCTTCAACACCGAGCCCTGGAGCAAATCCTACCAGGGGATCAATGTGTGAGGGTTCTGAGTGGTCTCAGCCACATCTCCAATCCATCACAAGAGGGGAGATGGTGCCTCCAGGAGAAATGATGGCCAGAAACCATTGGACAGGTTCCTGGATTTTATTATTCAATAAGCAGAGTGCATGGGATGATGCACCACTCCAAAAGGTCTCTGAAATGAGGTTTATTATTAACTACTTATCTTGGCACAATCTAATGGCACTTTACGAGAGGAGGAGAATCTCCAGGCAGACAAATACAAATTCTAGAGTTGGCTGCTGGCAAAGGAGGGGAAGCTTAGGCTGTTGGCAAGCTGCTGATCCAGGGGCTCCTGCCATGAAATCACGTGAAACAAACCAGCTCCTTCCCTTCCTCTGGGAAACTCAATTTGGGATGAAGAGGTGTGGTGGCAGATCCAGAAAGGCTCCTCTAGAGGAGGAATCTGTGTCTGCTGGGGTTTACAGCTGACTCTGCCTGATCTGATCATCCCCTCAATTCAGACATGGCCCCACACACACATTTTTCATACATGACTTCTTGGGACTGAGATATTTGGTGTCAAAAGAGAAGGAGGGAGACAAATGAGAAGAGGCTGACAGCTAGAAATTAAATTAGAGAGTGTGAGACAGAAAAACGGAAAGGGAAAAAAAAAATGGAGAGACCCTGAAAAGAGATAAATGGACAAAAGAGACCGTGAAATAAGATATCACAGGGGTAAGTGAGATAAATATACTGTGACTGTGATAAGCACAGGGAGAGGGAGTGAGGCAGAGAGATGGACAGGAAAAGATAAATAAGATATAGATAGATATTAGACAGATAAATGATAGTGACAGTGATAGACAATGCACAGAAACACAGTGACAGGGACAAATGTTGACAGATAGAAATACATAAATAACAGGTGCAGCAAGACCGACAGCTGAGGACAGAGATAAATAAGTGATTGTGAGACAGAATGAAAGAGATGAATTATAGATAAATACATTAGAAGCAGATAAATAAATGATAGATGAGATAAAGAAAAAGATAAATGAAAAGGACAGGTAGATGTTTATAGAAAGGGAGAGAGGAGGGGAGAAAGAAAAAAGGCAGTGCAGGGAAAGAAGGAGAGAAAGAGAGAAGGAAAGAACACAAGAAAAAAGGAAAGAAGGAAGGCAGGAAAGAAAGATTAATAAAAAAATAGAGAGAGAAGCTTTGCCATAGTGGTAACTGAACACAGAGTGTGCTGTCCCTGGCTTTGGAAGATCCTGGTTTGGGAGATATGAATTATGCAATTCCCAAGCAAGCTGGTATTTCTCTTGCTTGGCAGAGGGGAGAAGTCTGTGAGGGCAAATGAAAGCCTCAGTATCTATAAAGGGTAAGAAAAATAACCTCAGCCAAAGGTCAGGCATACCAGGACCAGGAGAGGATGAAACCTGCAGAGAGGAACAGGCAGCCAGGGAGAATCCAGGCAGCACAGGCACCCCTGGGATTATTGGGAAAAGGGGCTGTCAACTCATGCACATCCTCAGGATCCAGAGCAACCTGTGTGATGAACACACAGCAGAAAGGAGCAGGCAGAGGAGGAGAGATCCAACCACTTCCAGGTGCACAGAAGAGCCTGGAGCCAGGTGGAGTAGTGGGAAGGCTCTCCAGATTCCAGACTTTCTACAAAGACACCCTTCATGAGCACAGAGCTGCCTGAGGTTGGCATGACCCCAGCAGAGGTTGCTGGAACAAAGAAGGATCAGAGTATGAAGAGATGGATCCCATCTCTTCTTCCTTGATGCTCTTCTCTGCCACTGTGTTACATGGCAAAAAACAACTCCTCAGGGGCGAGGCTTGATCTCAGTTAAAAGACCAAAAGAGCTACAGGAAAATAGGAAAAGCAAAGGGAAAATTCAGGGTGTTGCTTTCTTTTGGCTGGGGTTGAAAGGAAGGGCAACCCACGTGAGGACATGCAAGGCACCAAGACACACACAAAAGAAACAGAAAGGGAAGGAAAAAAAATGGCCTAGTTCAATCCCCAAACCAGGTCACTTGCTGATTCTCACCTGTGATGTGCTCACCTGATCTACAAGCCATGTCCACGTCCTTCTCGAAATCGGTCTGAAAGACAGAGAACAGAGAGGAAGGGGTCAAAAGGGGGTAGTGAGGGACAGGAAGACTTGGAAATGCAAAATCCCCACTTTATTAGTGAGGTGGGCACAGCCTTTGCTGGGAGAGTGGAGGGGAGAAGTTTGGGTGGATTTTCAAACATGGAAAACACACCATGTTTTTCCACCCGTTGGCTTTTGAATTTTATCACTGATAAAGCTGGAACATTGCTTTTCAACTGTTCATCTGCTCATCCATTCACTCATTCCTGGGCTGCAGATTAAAATATCTCGCTGGAACACATTTATGCACACCCCTTAAAAAACAGGGAACAGGTTTCTGGCCCAAACTGTTTTGGATGTATCACTCTACACATAAATTTAAGTGGATTCCCCACCCTTTATTAAAGAGATCTGGGGAGCCTGCTGGGATTGCTCAACCCCCACTGGGCTTTTTTGTGATCTGTCACCAAACCACAAGAAGTGGGAACAAGTCTCTGCTTCTGAAACTCTTAACACATAAAATCAATGGCTCCCACAGGCACAAAGGTTGAATAACTTTTTCAAGTGGTGTGTGCAGCCAAAGGGAACTCCTTTCTTCTCCCAGGAGGACTTAATCCTTTTTCTGAAGCTTTGAGCAGATAACATTTCAAAGAACTGGATAAACTGAGTCACAGCAGGCCGTGAGCTTTCATGGAGTAACGGGGAAGCTGCAGACTGGCAAAAGGTAGAAGAGTTCACTGATTATTCCTGGTATCGTTTCAGAAAGACATTTAACATAATTGTATTAATGTGACAAAATGAAATCCATTTGAATACTGAGAAGAAGGTGGGAAAAATCCCCATCCCCCTGGGATAAACACTTAAATATTAGCAGGTTGAGAGCCAAGAGTTTTTTTAGCTATCTCAGCCTTCCTGGTATTAATTTCCCAGAAAATTCTTTGGGATATCAAACAAATCTGAAAAGAACAGAAGACAAATACGATCGAACTAACATTCAAATGGGCAAATGGGACAACACAGGAAAATATAATCTCATTTTCATGATAGGAGTTCCAGAAAAAAATGCAGCTGAACAGCCTGCAGTAGTTCTGCTGATAAATAAATGAAAGACAGGTTTATATTTAATACCAGTCAACAAGATTTTGTGGGGAAAAAACAGTTCTACTCAGCTAAGCTCCTTTTCACTAGCTGGGCAGATTTGGAGATAAACAGAAAAGGTAACAGCAAAAATGTCATCCTGCAAAAGCTTTTGATTCCTTCGGTGATTTTACAACAAAATAACATTGTACCCCTCTAAAAATACCAGCGAGGAGCCATCACTCACAGCCAGATTCTGCAGCTTTTTGTGCTGGAATGTGAGGAAAGTGATTGTAAGCTCCCTGCTCCTCCACACACCCTGCGCTGCGTCAGCAGTGCAGGAGGAAATGCAACATTGCTAAAAAACTCATGGCTGACACAGAATTTCCCAAGGTGGCTGATAAGGGATGGAAATGTGGAGTTGTACAGGGATGCAAAGCCCTGAAACTTGGGATGGCGACAGCAGACTGACAATCACAGGATCCACCTTTTTTTTCAGGTTGCTGAGAATCTGGAGGGGGTTATGTAAATAATTTGAAGGCACGTGATTTAGAGAGGGAGAATAAGAAAGCTCTGGGTGTTAATTTATGGAAGAGACTGGGTTTGATTGTGGTGTCTGTTATTGAACAAGCCAAAGCACCAGGCATGCAAGGGGCTCTCTAATTACCCACAATTAGGCAGAGCGAGAACATGTCTGAAAATAAGAAGACTCTGCATTTAAATGAGAAATGAGGCACCTGTTTTTTAGCAAACACCACAAGGTGTGGTGGAATTAAAGCTCTGCTGATGTCTTGACTCCAAGATTGTGCTGTTTGAAATGAGGCCTCGTACCCAGGCAGAAACTGCTGGAAAAAAACATCACTGGGTTGTGCTGTAGCTCTAATATTAACCGGGAGCTCTTGGAAGTTGCTCAAATAATCTGATTCTCCTGATATCTATATCTTAATCTCCAAAATTAAATGTTTCTTGCATCAACTACATCGTAACAGTGGATCAGATGCAGGGCAAAGGCCCACAGCCTACTCCTTTACTGTTTGCAAAGGACTTACACAACAGGACCACAATTTACAGAGATTAAACTATTCCCAGTGAAGCAAAGTGTGCTTTTGAGAGAAAAAAATCCCTCTGAGACAGCATTTTTTATGACAGTAACCCAACAGACTGTAATTAAAACAGTATTAAACTACAACTTCCTAGCTCCAGCCAGGACAAGGCAGCTTGATGGGGATTAAAAGGTCTGGAAGACATGGGAGGTGTATTTTGGTTCTTTATTTTTCTGGGAAAGAAAGGATCTCACCAAGATGTCTGAAAAACCTGGTGTGTGAGCTTGAGAACCTTAAAATTAAAATGCAATGCCCCAGATTTGTGTGAAAAAGTCCATTTTAAGGGCTCTGTTTGCTGAAGCAAAAGTTTAAAGGAAATGAGAATGGTGAATTCAGGATCTGGGATGGACAGAGTCCTCTGATTATCAGTTATGAGTTAAAAATCTCCAAAAAACCCCTACTAAAGGGGAAGTAGGAGATTTCCCTACCATGAGCTGAGCGTGTCCGTTCTGGAATGACCCCCCTGAGTCTCCATTCCCTTCCTCCTGACGATCCACAACCCGGCACTTCACAGCATCCTGGACCTGCAGGAACAGATTGGCAAAGGTCAGAGTCAGACTGACCAAACCACCTTAAATTCTGCTGAAATCCAAAATAAAAACAGCCCTTGTTAGATCAAAAGGACATGGACCCTGCTTTAGCAGCACCCAGGCATTTCTTTCACAAGGTTTGTGTATTACAGATTTCACACACTGAAGAGCAACTCAGAGTTTTTCCAGCAACCCCGGGTCACTGCCTAGGTCACTTCCATTTGCTTGATTTATGCAGTCAGGAATAAAAATGTCCTTTATTTTGCAGCTTGCAATATGTTTTAAATGAATGCTCCCGCATTAATCATTGTATTGGTGTCTACAAAGTCTGATCAGGATCCTGTAATATAAATCTGATCCCAAACTCACTGAAATAATTGAAAAAAAAAATCCTGGTGACTGCAATGGACTGTGAATGCAGACTCATATTCATAATGCAATTAGTGGAAGGAGTCTCAGCCAAGCCAGTGGTGTAATTCCATTGATTTCATTGGCCTGACATAAGAAATTAATCTGTTTTACTGAATTTAAAGGAACTGTAAGAAGATAAAATTAATATTGAAAAAAAAGCCCCTTCCTGTCTCTGTTATTAATAGTCTCTCCACTCTGTAGGATGAAAAGAATAAAAGAAACATAAAAGATTTGTTCTTTTCTTCCCTGATATAATTCACCATTTTAAATCTCCACAGGGAGGCTGAAGAGAATTTCCTCAATTTCCTTGCCTGATTATTGCTGGCTGCACTTCCTAGCTGGAATATCAGGGTGTTAATGCCAGCACAGATTTCATCCTGCAAACCTCAGTGCATCTCGCCTCTCCTGAAATCACACAAATCACTTCTTTAATGTGGCATCTTTTGGAGGAGGGGTGTGAACATTCTGGAAATGAGAATTTTGCTGGTAAACAAGCAAAGCCTGACATGTTATCCCATCTCACCAAACTCCACCCTGATTCATTCCTCCTTCCCTCTGACTGAAAATGTCACGGCCATTTTTGTGGTCACGATCTCCCCCAAAGCGAAATTTGTAGGGTTAGAGAAGTTACCAGATGGTTGGGCACTTTTCCATGTGGTTTTTATGGGAAAAAACATTAATTATGTAACAGATAATGACTCCTCCCTCTCACCTCCCGCCTGAGGATGCAGTGGACCATGACGATGACGAATCCCTCCAAGGAGTCGAAGACGGCGAAAAGGATCTGGAAAAGCGCCGAGCGCCGGTCGGTGATGGCCAGGACTGCAGACATCCAGGTGAGAGCCAGCAGGGGCAGCACCACGCAGGAGCTCCAGAGGGATGCCCTGTCAAGGGAGAGGAAAAGGGAACTCAGCTCCACCTCACCCACTCCCAGGTGGGGGTTCTAATTCAGCCTCCGATCCCACTGGGATGCAGAGGGTTTCTCCAGCCAGCATCTCCATGAGGGAGAGCTTTCCTGAGCCCCTCTCCCAGGGAAGCAGGAGGAGGCTCTGCACACTCATGCCACCCAAACAGAGGGGACAACTTCCCAACGGTGCAGTCATGCATAAAACTGGAGGTGGGGAGGAAGGATGCGGATCCCTCCCTCCCCTTTCCACGCCCTTCCCGCTCTGCCCCTAATCCACCACCACGGCTTTTCCCAAGGGAAGGAGACAAAATACAATCACTGCAGGTTGCCAAGGGGAAGGGGAACAGTTGCAGCAGAGACTGGTCTGTCACGATGGCTGTCGCTACTCGGGTCACAGACACTTGGACTTCCACAGCACATGGAAGACACCAACACTGGGACGTGTCACGCTTTCGAGTGACTCAAAACGGACAGGCAGAGAGCTGATGTGCAGACTGAAATATCTGCATTTCTCCTTTTAATCTGCAGATGATGGTCCCCATGACACCGGGGATTAAAACCTGACCTGACCTAAAACCTTTCATTTCCCCATGGTCAGAAAATTTTCAGCTTTCTTGTGAGATCTCCACAGCTGATGCTTTTGGGAAAAAAAAAAACCAAAAAAAACCAACTTTTTTGTTCCATGTTTGACCATTCTTGTAAGTTTATTCCTGCATGGACATTAACTGGAGATTCAAGCCACATCTCCATTCACAAGACAGAAAACTGGACAAAACAAGTTTTCTGTGATGCTGCCCCAGGAAACTCCACTTTAGCTGTGAATGATGGCCCTGCAAATGGGAAAGCAGCTCTTTTCCCAAGGACTCTTCAGGCATCCATCTCTCCAACAAAAAAAAAAAAAATCCCAAACAATTTTAACAGCTGACTAGGGAGATTTTAAGCTGTCACTCATCCCATCTATTTGGCACCAAGAATATGAGGAGAATGTCCCTGTGGGCTTTTACCTAACAAACCAGAGAAGGACTCGAATAATAAGAGGAGCTACAAGAAAACCTCCAAATACAAACAAATACAGGCAAGACAAGAAATTACAGGACAGATACCATGAAACACGTTCAGCAGTACTTACATGGGACTTGCTCACCATTTCCTGATCTATGATCAAGGGTTTAATGTTTACTTGCTGGTTAGCTCACAGACCTCAGTGAGAGTTTTACCTGAACAAAGCTGGAGCTTGGATACAGGTTTGGACATCAGGATAGAACGCCCTGGCTTCATTAAGGGTTTTTGAAGTATTGTTAACATCAGTTCTGCAATGACCACACACTGAAGTGACAGTTTATTTTATAGTCAGGATTAGACTCTGCAAATATTCCTACAGCCTGTCCACACTTGGATCTGTTCCTTCTTGGTATTATTAAGGAATTTAATTGACCTAAAGGAGCAGGGAAATGGAATTATTTTTCTTTTTAATTAGAACAAGCATTATGAGACCTCTTTGTAAGGTAAATGCCATGACATAATCTGATACCTTGTAATTTTATCTTGGATGGCAAATGCTGTTCTTTAATGCCCAAGACAAACTATGATTTTGAAGTATTATTAAAAAATACACAAAAAACCAGCCTGCAACCAAACAACTCCTAAAGAGAAATAACTTATTTCAATTCTCTAAAATCTGCCTCATTACACTGAAATCTCTCTTTGCTGTCATTTGTGGTAGTGCCTTCATAAATCTGGCTAAGCAGCAAGTGCATAAAAGAAAAAAATCAGAGAGGCAGAAATGCTGAATGGAAAGTTAAGATTTGGTTGAAAAAGAACCTTTCTAAATGTGTCTTCCATGAAAGTGTCAGCCAACACAACATGGCTGAATAGATGAAATAATTCCAGCAGCAAGGGGAAACCATAAAATTCAATAAAAGCTGCTGGGAAAGGTTTGTAAGAGACAACTCTGCTCCCTGGAATTATCTGGAGTTCCAGAACACTCCTGGTACCCCCATTCTGTGGATGCTACTGCCACCAATGTGCAACCTGGCAATGGATGTGAGCCAGGTCTGAACCAAATAACTGAATCTGGGTGGGTTTTCCACTCCTGAAAAGAACTGCAGGCTCATAATAACAATGATCTGGATCCAAGACTTAGATGTGGATCTGGGGTTGCAAGGGATGCTGCTGAGAAGGTGGATTATATGTAAATTAATGTTTCTCTTCAGCAAATGGTCAGATTTGAACCCACTGGTATCAAAACCTGCTTTAAGAATTAATTGTTTGAGTCAATTTGCTCCGCCCTTCCAACCAGATGATGAAAACAACATCTGCCCTTCCAGCTCAGCTGATAGCCACATATTCAGCTGGATCAAATCAGGATTTTCCCAAGCTGTGATGACTTACATCAGCTCAGAGTTCTGCTCTCTTTGTGATTTACCTTCCTGGTGCCTTCTCAGCAGCATTCATCCCTTACAAAATTGATGGAAATTCTGCTTGCTACTTAAATGCATCATCTTTATTCTCAGGCAGCAGGTGGCAACAGGTCACAGGAAATGGATCTCACTCTAATTTCACTTGCAGGACTCTGCTTAGATTTTTGAAAATATTAAACTCCAAATTAAAAGCTCCATTAAAGAAATCTGGTACAGGCTGAAACTTCAGGTGAAAACTCATGGGGAAGACAAGTAGGTTTTCTGTGAGACTGCCCTTAATTCTAATTGCTGTGAGGTGAATTCATAGCAGGACTCATACTTCAACCACCTTCCCACCTGTCCCTTTTTTCAGGAGGCACAGTGAACCCTTAGAAGAACCCAGAATTATTTATAGGATTTAAGAAATATCACATTAGAGTGCTTATCATGAGATGTGATATGAAATGATCAATTGTTATACAAAGACATTGTGACCACCTAATGGCTTTTCATGGATTAGCCATGATCAATAAATCCATTACTTTTATTGCTTGGGACAAAGGAATTAGCTGGCAGATCCTCTTATTTATCCCATTTATGACAGCCCTCAGGACAAGTGACAGCAGCATCCCATCTGAGGTTGGAAAAGACCTCTAAGATCAAGTCCAAATCTTTTCCCAGCACTGCAAAAGCCAGCATTAAACCATGTCCCCAAGTGCCACATTTACACAGCTTTTAAATCCTTCTGGGATGGGGACTCCAGCATCTCCTGGACAGCTTGTGACAATGCTTGATCATCCTTTCAGTGAAGAAATTTTCCCCAATATCCAACTGAACCTCCCCTGGTGCAACTTGAGGCCATTTCCTTTAATTCTGTCACTTGATAGGAGAAGAGACTAACCCCAACTTGGCTCTAACCTCCCTCCAAGGAGTGATAAGGTCCTCCCAATCTTCCTTTTCTCCAGGATAAACCATCCCAGCTCCCTCAACCACTCCTAATGTGCTCTAAAATGTGGGATCTACCAGGGGAAACACTCAGCCTTATGGAAGCACACACCAGGCCCTGCCCTGGCAGCAAAGATTTGGCCAAAATGACAAAATCTATCTGTGGCTTTGTCCTTTTCGTAGCTGGAAGCGTGGAGAGTCTTTGTCTTTGCAAAAGAAGCAGAATAAATGGATTGCACTTAGAGGAAAGCAATGGAAAGAGCAAAAGAATGGCTTTGGAGATAAAGATCTACATGAAGAAAGATGAAGAGTCCTGCACCCTGAGAAAAGGCAAGTGCAGGGGGACACACAGGACATGCCAATAAAGATGTAAAGGGCCATTAGAAAGGGCAAAGTGATCAATTATTTTCATTACTCAACCCTGACAGAGCAGCAGCAACTTAAAGCAGCAGCAGAAGGTAAAAAAATCACTTTATAATTCAAAAGCAGCTCTTGGAGAGGAGCTCTGAAAAGGGAATTAGTTACTGGACTCAACAAATAATGGATGGCTCCTTACACACCAGCAGTTCTGCTGCAGGAAAATCACAGTACAGGTATGTGCTTTATTTATTCTCTCATGCTTCTCTGCTCCTCTGACCTGTATTCACAGAATTACAGAATCATGGAATGGTTTGGGCTGGAAGGGACCTTAAAAATCATCTAACTCCACCCCACTGCCATGAGCAGGGACACTTTTCAGTAGACCAGGCTGCTCACAGCTCCATCCAACCTGGTTTTAAACACTTTTTAAACATTTAAAAACTGTTCCTCCCAAAAGCAAGAGTGTTGTTCCAATTTCAGGGGCACTTTCAGAGCAAATCCCTGTAACTCAATGCCCATATAACCAAGATAGAAAACCTGTAACCACAAAAGAGGGGAAACTCTGCTTGCTCTCCCCATCACAGGCAAAAAAGAAACACCTGCTGTGATTTCTATTCTCCCCTGAAAGATGATTCCCAGTAGCCACAATATAAATAATAAAATTAGGGGAACAGGAAATCGAATCCCTCTAAACTGCCCTGAGCAGCCTGGTCTGGTGGAAAGGGTTCATAGTGGGGGTCTGGAATGAGATGAACTTTAGGATCCCTCCCAACCCAAACCATTCTGTGATGATTTTACAACACATGAAACAGGCAGGTGATGAGGCAGCTGTGACCAGACTGCTTCATTATTCAGCTTTAATTAAGGTAAGGTGTTGTCTGAGAGTCCAAGAAGGACTTGCAGGATCCAGGTGTTATCCCCTGGTAAGGATAGGATTTCAAATTCCTTGAACCATGAGGACAACACTCTCCTGAGGAACAGTCTCCCTCCTAGACCAGCCATGCATGGAAGCACTGACTCACATTAATCCTGGAATTACAATACAGGCAGAAATTTTGACATCCAAAACTCCCTAAAAGGATATTGAGCCAAGAAAAAGGGCAAAACCCTTAGATGGGAGATTTGACACATGAATCCTGAGGATTCAGAAGGAATGATGATGATAAGGGTCACAAGGAACCCCTGACATTGGCTCTTGGGTGAGATGCCTGGAAAAAATACACTGTGCCAGGGTTTTAGTCTTGGGCCAGTCCCTTCCCACTGGTCAGAGCCTGAGAGTTCACATTTCCAATGAGCTGCTTGGCAAGGGTTCATAAAATAATGGAATGGTTTGGGTTGGAAGGGACCTTAAAGATCATTAAGTTTCAAACCCCTGCCATGGGCAGGGACACCTTCCACTAGAACAGGTTGCTCAGAGCTCTGTCCAACCTGGCCTTGGAGACTTTCAGGGATGAGACATCAACTTCCATCCGTCCATCCGTCCGTCCATCCATCCATCCATCCATCCATCCATCCATCCATCCATCCATCCATCCCCCAGCACTCCCTGCTGTCTGCAGTGGATTCCCTCGTTCACAGCCAGCACCAAGAAAAGCCAAGCCCCTGAGACACGCTTTCCATCTCAGATAAAATAATTTTCACGGGTAGCAAAGACAAATTAGGTACAAGGCAACATTTCACTGGCTGAGGGTGCCCTGCAAGCAGCAATAAATGGGAGGAAATGTGGGAACATAGGTCTTCCAATGGCAAAACCTGCCCAAGATCTTCTTCAGCACAGCCTAAAAGAAGAGATTTATTTAACCCACACCTGTCAAGTCCAGCTAACCCTTAACAATCACAGACATCCAAAGATTTCCATTTATCATTCCCCAGGTCAAGAAATCACACATTTTCCAGTACTTATTTTTCCACTTCTGTCACTTTTCTCTCCCATCAGTTCCCTCTGTTTTCCCTCCTTTGCACATCCCCTTCTCCAACCACAGATCTCACCACAAAGATTTCTAAAATCCAAGAAAAACAGTCTAAAGGACCTATTTCTCACTCCATGCTATCCCAGAAATAAACCTCTGGAATCTATGGGAAGGAAGCTGGGGTGGGCATGAGCAACCCCAGCAGGAACAAGGCAGGAACATCCTTGATGTGCTCTGCACTAAAAAAATTATGGCTCATTCCAGGTCAGGGAGGAGCCAGGAATCCTCATGGCATTTAATCCACATTCCAAGACTCCAAAACTGAATGGCAAAGCTGCTGCAAGGTCTGGGAGGTGGGAGCCCAGCAGAAGGGTGGCAATGGCATGAAGAATGCCATTAAATCAGAGTTTTGCCTTTTTGGCAACTTCATTTACAAGAAATTTGGAGGAGGAAAACCAGGAACAGTTCAGCTGCAGGATGAAGTGGATCACGAGGGGAAATGGGTGAACCTATTTGTGTACTCCTCAGTGTTCCCTTTGCAAGGATAAGAGCACAGGACACTTGAGGACAAATAACAAAATTGATACTGGACACTGTCATCTGAGGTACCCAATCTGCTGGGAAACAAAACAGAAAAAAGTCCTCTTACAAGAGCCCTCCAATTTCTGTCAATCCACTTAAATTAGAGAAGCAGGATGAATAGGAGATCTGGCTTTCACATCCCTTTTTTCTCCTGATTTGGAGATGAGTCAGAATTTGTGATTTATCACAGACCAAAGTCAGACACTATTGGAGAGGGACTTGAGACTGTTTAACTTTTAAAATTAATTTACTATGAACAGAAAGCCTCTCCTATTTAAGAGTCTAATTTATTAATAGTAAATCTACTGCTGGTTTAACATTGCTCTGCAGTTACAGGAATCCAAGAAGCAGCAAGCTGCTCATTCCAGACTTGTGGTACACATGTCTGGACTGATTCCATCTCACCATCTCAGCTGGGCACTGCTGCAAAAGGTGAGTAAACGACCTTAGCAGTGAAAAATAAATCAAATTTTGTTCAGTTCTTCGTTTCACTGAGAAAACCACAGAACCATAAAACGGTTTGGGTTAGAAGAGGCCTTAAAGAACATCTCATTCCAACCCCCTGCCATGAGCAGGGACACCTTCCAGGTGCTCTTGAGTTGCTTTTCTTTTATCTTTCTACATTTTGAGATCTGGCTGCCTCTTTTAGTTTATATTAATTAAAGGTAGGAATTTTCAAACTGCAAATGATCTGAGACTGTTTCCCTCACACGTTTTGTATGTACTAATTCAGACATCAAAACCAAAGTGTAGCATCACTTGGATGTGATACAGATAATGAAATTTCCAAAAGGGAAGGAAGAAAGACAAACCTTCCCTCATGACTCTTCCTCCAACCTCAACCTTTGTGAAAAAAGCCAACCACATAAATAGCAATTTCTCCAGCAGAACAAAGCTCTAGAATGATTTTTTTTCTTTTCTTTTTTTTTTTAAGCTAACTCCAGTGGCATCTAAGAAGAGATTTAACAGCCTTTGACTTTTGTAACTCAGAGCTATGAAACGCTTAAAGATTTTGAGAATTAATTCCAAGTGCTTTCAGGGGTCCAAAAGAGGCAGTCAACACTTATCAAATCAGACCTACAGGCCTACGAGGTATTAAACTTAACTTCAGCATTTCATAAGAGGAGAAAAAACCCACTTAGAAGTGATTCACCAACTCATGTAAACCACACTCAGTGCTCTGCAGTCTCTGGAGGAAAACACTCAAGCAGGTGCTCAAGTGGTTGACAAAGCTGGATTTTGGAGTCCCTGTCTACCACCAGAATTACTGGGAATCAGTGCAGATTTAAGTCTGGAACTCCAAGAATGGAGCATTAAACAAATTAAACATGGCTTGCAACAAATGCAAAGTCCCTTTGTCTTCCATGGGCTGGTCACATGCTTAAATCTTAAATCTAGGCATGTCAAAAAAGTGCTTTTCAGGATCCAGCCCATCAGCTCCAGGGGTGTTGCAGGAGCCCTGCTCTACTCATGGCCCACAGAATGAGGTCGGGGAGAGCTGGGGGATGTCAGGGAGGTGGGCAGGGACATGGGGAGAGAAAACAAACACGGGCTGGTGAGTGCAGGGAAATGGAAGAGGGAAATAAAAAAAGGAACTGAAAAGCGAAAATCAAAACGAAAAGGAAAAAAATAAAACAAGGAAAAAAAAAAAAAAAGAAAGTGGAAGAAAGAAAGAAAGAAAGAAAGAAAGAAAGAAAAGAAGTTGAAATTAGAGGAACTAACATGGCGTTACTGGTGGCTGTGGCCGAAACTTCAGCAGAAGAAACTACTCCACACTTGGAACATTTGAGCGTCATGCCGTAAAGGGGCACTGCCATCTGACTGCAATTAAAACCAAAAGACTGAAACAAAACAAAACACTTCGCTCATGAGCACAAACGTCGAAAGGAAAGGGAAAGAGAAGCCGAAAAGAAAGGAAGGAGAGAAGGGAGCCAACCAACCATACCCAGTTTGGGAAGAGAAATGAAAGACAGGCAGGAATTAAAACTCTCTCATCTGTACCACTCCAGATGCGGGGAACGGGGGGAAATGGACAACTCAGATTCGTTGGTGCTGCTGGAGAGGGTGGAACTGTGTTGGTGAAAGTCTTGCCAGATTCAGGGTGTCTCTCTGGCACCCAGGGAAGGAGAAACCAATACTGCTCTCCCAGTCTCTACCTCCTTCTTTTCATTTGTTTTTTGTTTTTTTTTTTTGAGAAATTACTCTTTTCCCTCCTGGCCTTTTTGGTCCAAAACAAAAAAGGTGGCAGGGTTGTGCAGTAGAAGGCAAGAAGTAGGGCTGTGGGGGCTGTGCCTGCTTATCTGCTGTCCTAAAAGCAATGCAAGGGATAAGTCACTTATTTTCTCTGACTGGGAGCTGGTGAGACCAGGACAGAGGCCACTCTTTGGTTTTTGGTCAGAGGCCACGTTTTGGTTTTTGGGTTCCCTCCCTGATACAGGATGGGACTCTTCTACGTCCTGAAGTTAATCCTGAGCTTGGGTGTTTCCTTACTCCCTAACCTGCCCTGAGAGGAACCCAACTGGCTGATTGCTTCCTTCTCCCACATCCTGTTCAGGAGCCAAAAACATCTTTGGGATGAACCCTGAGGATTATTCCCACCTGCTGCTCCCACTTTTTTTTTTTTTCCTGGATGGGACCAACCACAGAAACAGCCCACTGGGGGCTGCTGGTGTGAGGGGATCTGCTAAAGCACATCCTTGGGATTTTAGCAGCTGATGTGTGGGAACCACCCCCCATCCAGCTCCTCCTCAGGAGCCCAGAAGCCACATTAACTTGGCACTGGCCCTGTTTCTTCCCAGAATTTACTGGTTGTGTGCTCTCCCTGGTCTGCACAGATCCACACCCACGTCAGATCTGGCTTGGAAAACAGGAAGGAGTCTGCAAAACATCCCCTAGACCTTCCTGCTGTGCCTGGCATCAGAAAAGACACGAAATCGCTGCCAGAGGACGGCACAGGGTCTGTCATCCCTGGCTGTGTGGTGGGGATGCTGCTGAGGGAGGTTTGCCCCAACCAGGAGGGGTTTTACAGCCCTGCCCTGCCTAGGAGAGAGATCAGGGGGCTCCACAGAGCATTTCTTAGCTTTGGTGGCTCTCTGTTCCGTCTCACTGCAAAAAGACATCCTGATGAGCACCAACACAGCAGCAGCAGTGGGCCCAGTGGCCCCCTTTCAAGTGGCTATTGATTGGTCTTTTCATTAATTACAGTGACATAAATCATCATTCCCATCCAGAATAATGACTAAGGCATCCCACAGAAGCTTTCAGACACAGAGGAACTTAGCTCCTGTGTCCACAGATAAGTATCTTCCAGGAAGGATGGTGTAAATCCTGTGAGGACAATGGCTGAACCAAAGATAAAGTGGGTCTGGAGAGGCATTAGGTGCACGACCCTTAAAAAATAAAAAAAAAAATACGACAGCTTATCCCCAAATCTATAAGCCACAAAGAACAGATAAGCAGAGAGACAGAGAGAGGCAGAGATAGGCAGCAAAAAGAAAAAAAGTAGATTGACTTGAGGAATTTGATGGGAAACTGTACCAGAAAAAACATGAATGACACTGAATCACAGAGAACTGGCCAAAAGACCACTGTAAACACACAACTGTAGCTGCTGTTGGGTGTGTTTATGCAGAAAGTTGCAAGCAGTGGGCACTGATGTGGGTACATTTATCTCCTAATTCCTTCTGGCTGGGGGCATGAGGTTGTTAATATATTGAATTTCTGTAGCAGGTTTAGATTGGCGCCTGTGCATATGAAAGGGAAGCTAATTAGATAATCACAGTGAATAATGCCTTCATTTAATTTAGCTTTTTCTGCTTCCTAAACATCCACAAACAGCTCATGGGCTCATCTGGTGTGTTCACTGGAGCCTGGACTTTGCTACCTTTTTATTGAGCAGTGCTTTCCACCATCCACAGCCTGAAGAGCAGGAGCACTGCTTCCAACAGGAACCATTCCCAGAGGAAGGGCAATCCCAATCCCTTCCTGTCTCAGTGGAGTTATCACCTTTCCCCTCTGTGTTCTGACAACCCAGCTCTGTTCCACCCCATCAGGACACCTGCACAGAGATGATTTCACACAAGGTTTTGGGGCAAACTCATCTTGGGTGGTTTCTGTGATCAACAGAGGTAAAAGAAGAGGTCCTCTAAGGGGGGACAAGGCTCCTGTCTCTCCTCAGGAGTGGCAGAGGAAGCCCAGAGAGATTAAACCCAGCTAAAATTAGCCCTGGTGAATATCCCTGATGGTCTCAATCCTCCTCTCTGCCTGTGTGAGCACACAAATGTGGAATAAATGCTGGCTGAATACATTTGAAATTCATTTTAAAGGCTCCTGACATTAAAACATTCATTTTTTTGGTAGTAATCCCTTCAAGAGAGCTCAAACACTGGTGGTGGAGTTGGCCACCAATAGAGTCTGTTTTCTGGGATGGTTCTCTCCATTCCCAGACAGGTTTTGGCTTTTCTCCATCTCTCCAGGTATTCACACCCCCTTCCCTACAGCCTGGTTTTGTGATCCACCCATAAAATCACTGCCACTAGAAAATCTGCATTTTCTGACAGATGTGACAACAATAATCACTGCTATTTCCACTGCTAAGTACAGGGCAGAATTCTTGTGTCTCAGGTATTATTTCATGAGAACTGTTGGCGCTGATGAATTTGTGACAACCAATCTGTGGAGTGTGTGCTAGGCTCCTCTTAACATCCAACAGCTCTTTCTTTTTTTCCTATTTTGGGGGGATTTTTTTTTCCCCCCACTCTTTTTAAAAATTGTTTTTGCAACACTGAACCATACTTCTTGCCTCTGCTAAAGGAAACACAATGTTTCTTTAGACCATCTCCTCAGGTCCAAACATCTCCAAGGCCGTTACTCAATTCTGATTTTCTTCAGATCTACCTTCCAACACGGTTCCCAAGCCCAGGCCAGAAGCAGAGAACTAAAGGGAAAGGGGCACCAGGGCTCTCAAAAGTGCTCCCACACTCTCAGCAGGGGCACTTGGGAAGGGAGAACAAAACCATTGAGCACAGATAAGGCTTAAAAGTGCTGCACACACACACACGGACACGAAAGAAGGGGGGAAAAAAGAGAAAAGAAAGAAAAAAAAACAAAGAACATCAGAAAAACGACTTTTTTGGTTTTGTTTTTGTTTGTTCGTTTGTTTTGTTGCCTCGCAGGTTTTGTTTTTAAAGCCCAACTCTGAGTGTGATCAATAACCAGCTGCTGTGTATTAAATAAGGTCACTCCGTGTGCAGTTTGGATTAGAGAGGGAGGGACTGAGAGGCAGCAACTTGCTGCTTTGCTAATCCAATAAACCACTTATTGCAGTGCTGACTTTCAAGTGCAATTACCCTGCTCCAGACCCTGCCTTGCAGCCTGGGTGGTTTTTTTTTTTTGAGTTCTCTCTTTGTCAAGAAGGCATCATCCAGAATGAAGCACTTGCTTGTTAGCAGCTGCTCCAAGCAATGCACCAAGGTCACTCCTTCACTTATTTTTCAACCCAGCAGCAGCTGGTATCTCTGATCACCCAAATCTCCTCTTGTTTTATGGCCATGGCACTGCTCAGGCACCAAAATTTCCCTTTGCTGCACCCAGGGACCCCAAGGCTTGGTTGTGTCAAAACTGCTGATAAACCATGAGCCTAAACAGGTCCCTGTGTTTCTCACAAAATTGTTAAGGTTGGAAAAGACCTCCAAGATCGAGTCCAACCTTTGACCAAACCCCTCCATGCCACTAAACTCTATCACAAAGTTCCAGGTCCACTTGTTTCTGGAGCATTTCCAGGGATGGTGACTCCACCATTTCCCCAGGCAGCCTGTTCCAAAGCCTGGTCATCCTTTCAGGGATGAAATTTTTCCACATATCCAACCTGGACCTCCCCTGGTGCAGCTTGAGGCCATTTCCCCTTGTCCTGTCACTTGTTACCTGGGAGTAGATTCTGGCTCCCACCTCACCACACCACTCCCTATTTCAGGGAGCTGTAGAGAGTGCTGAGGTCTCACCTGAGCCTCCTTTTCTCCAGGCTGAGCCTCTCCAGCTGCCTCAGCTGCTCCTGGTGCTCCAGACTCTTCCCTAGTTCTGTTCCCTTCTCTGGACACTTTCCAGCCCCTCAAGGTCTTTCCTGGAGTGAGGGGCCCAAAACTGAACACAGGATTTGAGGTGCTGGATACGAGCTTGCCTTTACCATGGGTTTTGCCTCCACCACTCAATTAAAAATCACTTTTACCCCAACTACTCAATAGAGCAGTGTCAGGAATATTGAACCTTATCCATATTATCCACCCCTGCCCTCTGAGACTCAGTGGAGCTCCTTTCTCCCTCCACTTGGACAGGCAGGATATATCCATGCATCCAGCGCTTTCTCCAGCAGCCTCCAAAGGTTTCAAACTCTGCCTCCACGCAGAGGAACCAGAACAGCTTTTGCTCTCCTCATTCCTTTGTGAACAACTTCTTCCTTCCAGAACACAGCTGTTACCCACAGTGACAAATCAAATTCCTGCAGTGGACAATTGGGAGCACAGATCCCTGTCTTTCGCAGCAGAGCTTCTCTGACTGCAACAAGAAGCCAAAAAGGGCAGGGGAAAGGAACACGCATCTGACCTGGTCATCTGAGGAGACTCAGAGTGTCAGCCTGCCATTTCTGTCCCTTGCTCAGGGATAAAATCTGAGCAAACTGCAGGTTTGCTCCTGGAAATTGAGAGAAGGGCAAAATTTTCACTACCAAAATTTTGGGAGTAACCCAAGAGAGAGCCCTGCCTAGGAGCTGCTGCCCTGGGCAAAGCCCTGGGAGACACCAGGGTGGGGAGAAATGTGGAGTCAACTCTTGGATTTATACTCCAAAGGAAAACAGGTAACACAAACCCTCTGGATTCAGGAATGGAGGCTGTGGAGAAGATAAAGAACCTCAGGTGGCAGCAGAATTTTTTCTCCCAGCAGAGGTTCTTAACTCACCTCTCCTACTGCATCCATCTGCTTCTCTGCTCCCTGCCAGACCTCCAGAACCCATTCCCTTCCATCACACACCTCTGCTGTCCCTGAGACACCTGCCAGCCCCCAGACACGGCCCCTCTGTCCCCCAGCTCTTGCCACGTGCCACACTCAGCAGTGCTGAGTCTCTCTCTGCTGTCTCCAGGAGTTAGTGACAAGAACCACTTTGCTCTCCCTCATTTCTGGGAGGATGTGCCAGCCTTGGCTGAAGCCATTTTAACAAAGAGATGAACTTTTATCCTTCCTCCACAGCAACACAGGGCTGCTTCTTGGATTTTTGTGTCCTGCTGCACTAAATGACAGTGCAAAGACATTAAATCAAGTGTGTTTTTTTTCATTTTGTTTAAATCTGGTTTTGCTTTTTTTTTGTTTTCATCCCCAGTCTCCCTTTTCGCCCCTTGCCTGGTTATTGATCACAACCTTGGGTATTTTTGGTTTTTATTTTCACTCTTTACTTAGATGTATTGATAAGGCATACCCTGCCCGTTCCTTCAGTTTCTTATCTGTTATTCCATCTTTGGATACAAGTTTGTTAAAAACCAGAATGCCAATAACCATGTTCACCTGTCAAAAGAGAAACAACACGCAAGTTTTGTTCTCAAGTGGGTCAGGTCAAGCTCAGTAACACAGAAGGGTTTCTCCCAAAGCCAGGTCACACCACTGCAGGCCCCCACCCCTTGTGTCCCCTGTCCCACCTCCCCAGGCCGTGCATCAGTGAGTTCAGGACAGCAGAATGCAGCTGGCAGCAGACCAGGGAGGCTGGAGAATCATTAAAATTGGAAAAGACCCCCAAGGTCATCAAGTCCAACCCTCAACCAGGTCTCCATGAAGCAGGAGAGAATGGGAATTTCTCAGATTGCTGCAGGGCTGCTTGAACCCCAACACTGCCTGAGGTCCAGCAAGGCAAACTCCAGGCACAATAACAATTTTTTGGACTAATCCAAATAGAGAGTGTCCAGTACAGAGAAGAGCAGTGGGTTGACATTGGCTGCTTCCCAAAGCACCTTCAGGAGTCAGAAGCAGCATTAAGAGATGCAGACAACGTGTCACAGATCTTTCCTGGAGAAACACCACTGCTGCTCTCAAAATAAGAGGTGGAAGGGTGCTGGAGCAAGTAGAAACATCATCTGCTCTGGTGGGGTGTCTTGGGAGATACTGCAGAAGGCACAGCACTGAAAATTCCCCCAAAAAATCAGTGGGTGATACAATTCTGTGCAGTCCATTTTCCTCAGGATGAGAGTAGGGATGTCTGTGTCCATCAGAAACAAAAATCCACAGTGAAACACAGGCTGGACAGAGCTGAGATCCTGCAGAGTGACCCCAAACTCCTCCCTGTGCCTTTCCACCTGCATCGACTGCTGCCAGCTGCATCTGCTGTACGAACGCCATCCCCAACACGTTAGTGACACGCCAGCCCCACCCCTGCGTGGAGGAGGTCATGATGGTGGAAAAAGGAGACATTCTCCTGGCTTTGCTGTCAGTGGAACAGCTGCTGGTGGCAGAAACATGTGGTCAATGCTGTTTTGCATGTGGGGCTTGCAGGGAAATGTTTTTAAGGCCAAATTCAGAGATGAATTCATGTGGCTTTATGTGTTCGTGATTTTAAGAGATCCAAAGAGTCACCTGACCCAAAGGAAGGGACCAAGCCTCTGCCTAATTGCCTAAATCACCCCCAAAACAATGATCAATCTTTCTGCTGGTTTCACCAGCTCACTGATGTGGAGCCCACAGCTAGGAGTTCACAGAAAATCGCATAATTGCAGTTATTTTTGTGTGCATCAGCTGCTGGGTCAGTGGACAGCTGAGACCATTTCTGGAGTTCACCATAGCATTAATTCAGAGAAACAACACTGGCAAGTCAGGCACAGTGACACAGCCAAGGATCAGCAGGAAATCAAAGCCTGGTTATGAGCCTGGAAAGAGAGGGAGCGCTTTGAAATCACCGATCCTTCACTGTGGAGGATCCAAAAAGGTTTTCCCTTGAGGTGCAGCCGGGCAGGAGGAAAGGTGGGGTTGAAGTGTGGCTGGATCTATCCTAGGGCTGGCCAAAGTGTGCATCCTCACTCCTAAGGAGCAGGGGAGACAACAAAGAGCAGTTCTACACTGGTTTTAATCAATCAATCAATTAATCCAGTACATTGATCACTACAATCAACACCCTGCTCTGATCCTGGCTCCACTTCTTTCCTACATCAGGGATACCACATGGATATTCTTCCAATAACATGCAGAGTAGCTTTACTTCCTTATCTTTGAGATAACTTCCAGAAGCAAAGCCTCAAGTCTGAAATTCATGGAGATGACCACGACCTGACCATTGCTGACCCTGTCCTCACTTTGTTCCATGAGCCTCCCCCTGCCTTCGGCCTGCACAAAACCCACCAGGCTGCTCCACATCAGCTGGGTGAGCAAAACTGCTTCCAACAGCTCTGTGTTTAAGGCAGATCAGGATTTTTAAGAATAAAGGTCAGACCTTTATCCTTCAAAGCTGCAGCTGTTCAGTGTCAGTGGCCTGACTGTGAGTTATGAACATTGCTGAAGCTGCAGGCCAACCACCTTCAGAGTATTATCAACTTTTTGAGCCCATCTTTTTGCAGGTTCCCATTTATAAAAAGGCTTTCCATGCTTCTTCTTCTTCTTCTTCCCCAAGCTCTTTGGTGGCTCTACCTGGGCAATATTCATTTGTCACTTTGGCCAGGAATGAGTCAGGAAGTCTAAATGAGGTGTGAGGCCCCTCTCTTGGTGCTGATCAGGGCCAGACACCCCCAGAGATGATTCACCACCAAATATCACCTGCAGGAACCACCATTTGCATGTGCTGACCCCTCTGTGAGTACATCTCATTTCCTCTGCTTGATGGTGAGGCAAATCTGAGCTGCCAAATGGAAGCAGGCTCCTGTGTTTTCCTCACACTTTAAAAGAGGAAAAAGGGAAAGATCACCTCCCTCGTTGCTGGCACAACAAAAGCAAGGTGCTTTGAGGCAGCAGAGTGACTCTGGGCGCTACCAAAGCTTCCTCCCTCGGAATCTCTGTGTCACAACCCCACATGAAAGACCTCAGCTCATGCCAGTTTTGATTTCTTGCAGAGGAGGGGCCACTGCTGGCTCTCCTCTTTGTCACCCTGATGGAAACGATGGCTCTGAGGTGGTTTGATGTGCAGTGACAGCGCTGAGAACAGAGGCAGCCCGAGCTTTTGTGGAGTTATTCTCCTGTAAGCTCCCGCTGCTGCTGCGGGGCATTTCATCCCCCAGGCACTGCACGGAACAAAAGCCTGAGCTGAAAAAGGAATTGGGAGTGTCAACAACCCCATTCCTGCGGGGCTCTCCAGAGCCTCAGAGGGCATAAAGCTCCTCCACTGGATAAAACAGTGGGCTGGAGAGAAACTGCATGCAGAAAGGTGTGGGGGTTCAAACGTGGCTTTAAACCCATCAGGAATTGCTGCAGGAGGGATTTCCTGGAGGTGCAGCAGTTCTCAGATTCTTTCAGCCCTGAGGTTTGTCATGAGCAGTGAGGCCTGAGGAGCAGGGAAGGAATGTCACCTTGAGTGACACCTTAAATTCAAATTATAACTGGCCAAGGTTGGTGTTGGGGCAGTGCTGGACAAAAGAATGGATTCCCCATGCAGGAGCTGGAGTTTAGAAATGCCCACTTTAACCTTGCCATCTCTTTGAATTCAAAGCAAACGTGACATTTTTAGGGTCAGAAGGGATCCCCACAGCGTTGATTTGAAGATTTTTAACTTCAATTTCAAACAAGGAAATCTGCACACGTGCACTGGCTTGGGATGGACCAGGAATAAAAGCTGGCTGTGAGGGCACAGCCTGGTGTGAGAACCACCAGGAACAGCATTTTCTGAAGGAGACAATGTCAGAGTTTTCCACCATCAACCTGCACTTCCATCCAGACACAGCAAAACCAAGGTAAAGCATTAATCAGATGTTGGGGGGCTCCAGTGAGGACAGAGGGGGAAGGCTGAGATCTGAGACACATTACATTTCAGAATCAACCCCATCCCAAATTATTGGCTTCATTATTCCTGAAGGAGGAAGCTCTTTGAAACGCAAGTGGAAATAAAGAGGGGCATTCTTGGGTTGAAAGAACAAGGAAATTGCTATAAGATGTGGAGGAGAAAAAAAGAAATCTTTCAGACAAGCTTAAATACCAAAACGACAGCAGCCGCCGGTCCCACGAAGGCATAGAGGAGTCCTCCCTCTAATGACAGCCAGCAGCTGGAAAATGAAGAGAGAAGAGAAAGTGACCCAGTGGCAAATGTCCCCAACAGGCACATGTTGGCTTCTTCCCTCTGCCTGCCAGAGTTCACCCTGGGAGGTGACGCCCCATGGCAAAAAATAAAAAAATTAAAAAAAAAAATTCTCAGACTTTAAATCAAACAAGTTTTGCTTCCCATCTCTCCTGAACTTGCATAAAGGCTCCTCTGCCTCGGGACCTGCCCGCAGGAAGACATTTGGCAGGGGAATTCATGCAAAATTAAGGAGAGTGCTCTGTTTCAGACCAGGTCCTGGAAGCAGCTGCAGCATTTGGCTGGCAAGATGATGCTGCTCTTGTCCTACTTACATGGGAGAAGGAGTGGAAAGAGTGGAAATTTTCCTCTGCTCATTTGCTGATCCCTGTATCTTCCAGGGGTGCAGGACATTCCTTCCCTCCCTTTGAGATTGCCTCCATGGGGAAATTCAACAACACAGCAGCAAGGTGGGAATTCACAGCATTCCCTGAGTGGAATTTCTTATGGGATAAGCTGAATGTGAGGCGTGTGGTGCCTCTTCTCCCTCACACCACATAACCTGAGAAGGACATCTCCCTTCTGCACTGACCAGATGCGGAATTTGGGTTCCAGAACTGCCTGGTGCCTTCCCAAACTCAGGGAACTCTCATTTGAGCCCTCTTGGATGAGGCCCTGGAAGTGTCCAAGGCCAGGCTGGATGGGGCTTGGAGCAACCTGGGACAGTGGAAAGTGACCCTGCCAGGGCAGGGGGTTGGAATGAAATGACCTTGAAGGTTTCCTCCAACCCAAATCATTCTCTGAGTTTCTGTTTTTCATGTTTGACTGTGAAGTCAGGAAGGAAAAGCTTTTCCCCCTTTCACTTGTAAAATCTCCATCCTTGGAGACATTCAAAAGCCACCTGGGCACAGCCCTGGGTCACCTGCAGGTGACCCTGCTCGAGCAGGTGCTTGGACAACAAAGCCCCCTCAGGCTCTGTGACAGCCATGAACATCCACAGCAGCACCAGCACTGGAACTGAAATTTTCCTTTTTTTTTTTTTGTTTGGTGGGGAATCCAGCAATTCAGGGCATGGACACACAAATTAAGTGCTCCAGGATAGGAGAGGATGGGAATTTAGAGTGTGTCAGCAGCCCCTGGGAAAGTTTGCATGCTTTAACAGGGCAGAACCCTGGAGAAAATGTGGGATGGAGTAATCCTGTTTCAGCAGGAAACGAGCGTGCACTCAGCACAGGAGAAGAGCAGGAAACCACAATGGAGAGGGGAACTTTCTCCAAGCTCTTAACTCAGCCCACCCTGCAGGAATTCACTTGCCCTGCCCTCAGCAAGATGCTTTCATCCTGCATCAGGAGCAAACTGATGCTCCCAGGGGAAAAAAAAAAAAAAAAAGTCTTCCTGGAAACATTTCAGCATATGTTTTTTAATTAAACCTCAGTTGCAAAAAAATGTTAATTTTTTTTCACCCCAAAAAACAAGGACCATTTCTGAAAAGGCAGCCCAAAAAGTGGAAGTGTTTCAAACTGAGAATTAAAAGTAGGATATTCTGGTTTTCTCCAAGGTCTGAATCTTGTTTATGTCTAAATTAAACCTGTAATGTGCTAATTTAATCAATTCTGATTCCTTCCTGATAGCAAGTTGCTCTGTCACAAGCTGTCTGAGCAACTGTAATAATAAAATGAATAATCAGCTGAGGAGGGAGGGAGTAAAAATGAAGCTCTGGAGCTCTGTAATGACTGGAGGTCTCCCAAAATGCAAGAGGAGGGCTCCCAAATCCCAGTCCTTTGTCCAAACCTTTTCATCCAACGCTCTATCCTGATTTTTGAGATTTTTTTTTTCTCAGTGTCTCTTCCAGCTGGTGGCTCAGATGAAGAAATCTGACAGTCGTGCACTGCAATTAGTGATGAGGACTTGGTGCACAGAGGGTTCTCATCCCTGCGGGGTCCCTGGCAGCCCCTGCTCCCCCAGGAGCACCAGGAATTGTCAAGGTGAGCTCACACATCACCAAGCACCAGCCCTGATCCCTCCTGACTGCCTGACCTCCCTGCCACAGCACTTCTTCAAAGCATTTCTGAGGCTGTCAGAGGCGCTGGCTGCCAGCAAGGGAGAGGAAAGGGTGAAGGGATATCTGAGAGACAGAACTGACAGCAAACCCCAGCCTGATGGAGATGCTTTTAGCCTCGTGCCTATGAGGCACAGAAATATTTGCATTTTGCTAAGAGGTTCCCTTGTACTTTCCAAGGGATCTCTTCAGTGATTTTTGAAATAAAATTATCACTGGAAGGGAGGAAGTGAATGGTTTAACAATTCCTTAGCAGTGTTTCCTTGACTGACAGCAGCTTTTGATTTCAGCACAAAAAAAAACAAAACCTTTTTTTGCAAACAATCTGATCTTTTTGTGACTCTGCCATGGCACAGATGGGAGGTGGTGGCTTTTGTCCTGGTCCTGGGAAGGGCTGGCTTCCACTGAGCCCTTTTTCACACTGTCCAGGCACAGCTCTCACTTCGACCCTGTGTAAGATGAGCCAGCACCAACAGAACATTTTGTAAAACTGAGGTTACAGTCGGGAATCAGGGCTGGCCCACCAGTGCTTATCCAGAGCTTAACCCAGGAACTGCTGAGATACCTGTGGGTCACAAAAGCCCCAATGCAGTGACACTCCAGGACCCTGAGAAATCTGCTGTGTGCAGGCTGTGCTCTCAGAAAACTTCTGATGAGCTCTCTGGTGGGGAAGGATGCGAGCTCCCAGCACCAGTGGCACAACCTCAATTATTCACTTCAAGCTTTAGGAGGTTGTTTGTGAAGCTTTAGAGGTC
The DNA here is from genome assembly GCF_051311805.1 of Agelaius phoeniceus. NCBI lineage: Eukaryota > Metazoa > Chordata > Aves > Passeriformes > Icteridae > Agelaius > Agelaius phoeniceus. The sequence continues at coordinate 152,927,019 of NC_135265.1, read as the reverse complement.
CAGAGGCAATCCCTGGAGCACCAGCTAAAAGCAGAGTTATTATTCAGGCACTCAGCCTAATCTAAGGAGGTGATCAGTGCCAGGTCCTTTAGACCTCTGGTACCCCTCAGACTTTGAGACTGGAACTGCAGCCTCTACCCTGCCCCAGCATGCTCCAAACAACAGAAAAATGTCCTTTCAAATGCAGTTCAGACAAGAGAAAGGAAAAATCCCCTTGTTGGAGTATCCTGAGTAATAAAGGCTGAGTGAATGGCTGCTGGGAATCACCACTCACAGAACAACAGACACACTCCAAATCCTGCAGCACATATTCAATTTTTAATCTGAACCTCTCTCTCCCTCCTCAACTCGTGACTCAGTGCAGTCTGGCCAGCTAAATGGTAAATATTAAACATACTACAAGCTCCCTAAACTTACCACAGGCTCTGATCTCTCTGCATTAAGAGCTTGGAGACACAGCCAAGGCTTTGATGGGACAATTCTTGGTGGGACAGACCCCTGTCCTGCTGCTGGGTTGTGTTTTCATTGTTAGAAAAAAGCTTCATCCCATGTACAATAAGAAAAAAAAAAAGGACCAAACTGGGTGAAATCCCTGCTGAGGACTCCTGATGGAGTTTGTTCCAGTGTGGTTGGGCCACCTTTGGCACATCCTGAAGATCCAGCCTCAAGACACATCACACATTTCACACCCTGCCCCTTCCACCAGCTTTGCTCTGAGAGTCTTTAACATCAAGATTAATTCTGCAGGGCCCTCAACACTTGCAGCTGTCCCCAAAATGCCCTCATGACCATGTCCTGCAGTTGGATGTCAGGGTTTTTTTTAACCACTGGGAGTGGGATGAGAAAAAAAACCCTGCTGTTGAGTGTTAAATTCTATGCTCACCTAAATATCAGAGCCCTGCTTTGACTTCATGTCCACCCCCACCACAGGAGCTCATGCACTGCTCTCGGGATCGAAAATTTTAGGATTGAAGATGCTTTAAAAGGCTCTGTGTGGTTTTTAAAAGTCCCTTGTGGTTTATCTTATCAGCTCTTGTCCCCTCCTTCCAGGGAGGAATGTGCTGTGATTAAAGCTTTTCCTTCCTTCTGCAAGATGGAAATATTGGGCCTTGAAAATCTGCAGTGGCCACCTGAAATGGCCCATGAGTGTCCAGTGGAGACAAAACTGGGCTGAAAGGACAAGATCATCTCATTCCAACCCCCTGCCATGGGCAGGGACATCTTCCACTGCCCCAGGTTGCTCCAAGCCCTCTCCAAGCTGGCCTTGGACACTTCCAGGGATGGGGCAGCCACAGCTTCTCTGGGCAGCCTGTGCCAGGGCCTCACCACCCTCACAAGGAAGAATTTCTTCCCAATATCCAAGCTAAACCTCAAGTTTTGGAGTTCAGCTCTGGAATTGCTGCTGTGCAGTGCTGACTTTGCTCTGGAGGAGAGGTAAAACCAAGAGCCTCCCCACACAGAGCTTTTAAGCCTTTTTGAGAAGGAAAAGAGGCCTAAGTGTGAATGCACTCCAGTCTGTCGGGGCACCCTGCCCAGCTGGGCCCACAGCAATATTGGTTCCACGTTTTAAAAGGCACAAAAGTGTAAATGTAAATCTCTCATTACAGAGATGCTCCATTTTATTCAGCATCAGGGCTCGTGAACCCACCACTCAATGCAAGTGAGCTCTGTTCAACTCTGGCTCTTGGGAAAGCCAATTCCAGCAGGAATTCAGAGAACCATGGAATGGTTTGTGTTGGAAGAGACCTCAAAGATCATCTGGTCCAATCCTCCTGACATGGGCAGGGACAACTTCCACTATCCCAGGTTGCTCCAAGCCCTCTCCAAGCTGGCTTTGGACACTTCCAGGGATGGGGCAGCCACAGCTTCTCTGGGCAACCTGTGCCAGGGCCTCCCCACCCTCACAGGGAAGAATTTCTTCCCAATATCCAATCTAAATCTATCTTCCTTTGGCTCAAAGCCATTTTCCCTTGTTCTGTCACTACATGCCCTTGGAAAAAGTCCCTCTCCAGCCCCCATGTCTTTTAGGTACTGGAAGGTACCAAAATTACAACAGGATGGCAGCGTTGGGGATGTCTGATGGGATCTTTGAGCTTGAGAGGAACTGCTATTCTTCTCATGACTTTGGTGAGACTCACCAGCTTCACCCCACACTGGGAAATGTGGAAAGGAGGCAAAAGGAGGGACCACAGAACCATGGAATATCCCAGAAAAGGCACACAAGGATCACTCAAACCGAACTCATCAAAATTGACTTGCTGGTCTGTGAAGGCCCCACCAAAACCAGATGTTTCTGGTGAAAAACATCCTGATAGCAATGCTGAGAGCACGGGATCCCCTTCCATCCCCTGGCTGGATATCCAGCCCTTGGATGCAAGGAGTAACAGAGCCTTTAGGGCTGAAAGGAGCCAGAGCATTGGCAGCCAAAGGAGGAGAGCTGGAGTGACCAGGCAACCCCTGGGAACGCTGGAGAGTCAGCCCAGCCTCTTGGCCACCTCACCCTGTGCCAGCTGGAGGGCAAAGCAGGAGCCCAGCAGGTTTTGTCACATGCTGACACCCTCCTGGCTGCAGTCTGTGGGGTGGGAGGTGCTGGCACAGTGGTCCAGGGCAGAAAACAGGGAGAGCTTTCCTGCACGTTCCTCCCCTCACCACCCAGGCACTTTTGTGTGGTCAATGTTGCACAAAAATCTCTTTAACATTTTTGACAGAGCCACAAAGCTTGTTGAACCAATTCCCACCAGCCCATAAACAAAAAAAGAGAAGCAGAAATATCCAGGACCTCCCTCCCATCTCTCTGAGGCTTGTTCATTATGAATTATCCTCATGGATGTGCCTGGAGCAACGTGCCAGAAGGCTGACCCACGGAAAATCCAAAGGGAATTTATTTGGGATCTTGGTGATGTTTCTGCAACCCAGGCTGTGTTTTCTCCTCTCCTGAGTCAGACAACAACCACTGGGTCCCTCTCCACCAGGACACACTGAAGGTGGGACAGCCAATGCATCCTGATGTCAGCACAGACTTCAGGAATTCTGTCTGTGGATTTGCACTTGAGAAATCCACAATCCTGAGCCCTCCGCCATACAAGAATTCAGGTTGCAAAGCAAACAGAAAACGCTGCTGTGCTGCTTTAATTCTCCCCTGCAATTAAAATGCAAACCCTGGACCATTTGGCCGTGGGTGTGCAGGATGTAGTGGGAATTGAGGGAGAGCAGGAGGTTCCACATGACATTTCCTCAGTGGGATGAGCGGGGCTGCATCTGCTGCCGGCCACATCAACAGCTCCAGTCCCAAACATTGCCCATGTGGGCTGCAAACCCCTGCCCAGGAAGGCTCTGGAAAATTATGGGAGGCAGTAGGGAAGAGCATGACTTATTGCTACATAAAACATCATCCCTGAACTGTCACTGTGTGTGAAATTTCTAAGGTTTTTCACAACAGAGGGAAAAAATATTTTCTCTTTTTTCCTTTTTCATTTAAAGTCGTACCAACTCTCAGCTCTGAGTGATGCATTTTTTACCTCTCCCATTATTTCTTCTCTGTTTTCCTTCCCTCATTATGAGCATATAAAAGCTTCCTAAAGACAAAATCTGTGGAATTTGGAAAAGAGTCAAACACAGGCTGCTGTCAAAACCTTGGTTTGCACAAGTCAGGCTCATTCTGATGCCTAAAACTGAGCTGAACAATTTTGAAAATTTGGAGTCAATCAAGCACAAAAACAGATTAAAAAAATAAAAGGTGGTTAGCTGGTTTTAATTTTTAAACATCCTAAACTTTAAATATTCCACATTCATCCCCTTAAAAATACATTAAAAAGCTCTAAGTAAAAGGTATTTTGATCAAAGTGATGTCACAAATACAGCATAATAATTCGTCCCTATGAACTTGTTTTTAAAGGAACACACAATCCAGCTTGTTCAGATGATGGATTGAGGAGGCAAGGGTGCAGGAATTGTCTTGCACATGGAAATTTAGCTCCCAGCCTGCCTCCTGAAGTGACTGGGTTTTGACAAAAAGGATGGAAAATAAAACAAGGAGAAAAAAGAAATCCTTTACTCACTAGTTCACGGTGCCGTATCCCTTGGCTTTAGTAAATCCCACAGAAATGGCAACCACCAAGGCAGGGAGCCCTATGGAAATGAAACAAGAGGATATTGGTCATTTCATCACATGTGCAGCCCTTCTCCCACTCAATATTCCCCATTTTTCCCAGAGTTATTCCAGCACCATCCATTTCAGCCTGGCTCTGGGGCAGAGACTGAGCTCAGGACCCTCAGAACTAAAAGCAAGAACTTTAATTACCTCTGTTATTTAAATAAATACCATGAGCTGCTATCAGCTCCTGCCCTGCTGTGATCTCAACAGTTGTGGGGGGTCTTTTAGTAGATTCAGATGCATAAAATTGATTTAATTTATACTTAGGTTCTTCATGGTGTCTCTGAAGTTGGAATATTCAGCCACACCCCAACTCCAAGAACCCAAAGATTAAGAGCTTTGTTTGCACACAGTGTAGGATGAACAACCCAGGTTCAAATGAGACGGAAAAGGAAACTAAAACGGAGTTTCCCTATCCCACACAGGTCCCCCAAGATCTGTAATGGAGCAGATTCCTCTGAACAACAATGAAAAAGGGGTTACAGGTCTCTTGCAGGATCTATGAAGGTTCAAAGTTCAGCTCTCCCCTTTCCCTAAAGAAATGTCTGGAGATCAGCTCATAACATCAGGTTCTTCAGCTCTGGAGGTCTCCATGTGGCTTTTTATAGCCCTCTTCTTTGTGGCAGGAGGAATTAAGCTGTCTCAACACTAAAGATGGGAAAATCCCATTAGGAATCAGCAGGATCAGTGGCCAGCTGGGATTAGTGCCCCTTGACAAGGCCCTAATTCGTGAGCTGCAGAGGTCATGGCAGGTGACTGCAGGAGATCCAAGGAATGTCCAGGCACAGCTCCCAGACAACACTGCTCTGGGAAGGGGGTCCCTCAGCAACACAAATCATCCCAAGGCTGATTTACAGTGAGGCTCTGCAGCAGCTGGGAGCCACAGGGCCAAGCTGGATGGAATATGGAGCATTTGAGGGTTATCCTGCAGGGAAGCTCATCTCTTCCCATGTGAGATTCCCAAGCACAGGTCACATTTCATCAGCGCAAACCCAACATGCAGTGGGTTTAAAAAGCGTCTCTTTTAATATTAATTTCTGTTTCCATTCCCTTCCCTTCCCCCTTCTCTTCCTTCCCCCTCCTCCTTCCCTTTCCGCTTCCCTCCATTTTTCCTTTCCTTTCCTTTCCTTTCCTTTCCTTTCCTTTCCTTTCCTTTCCTTTCCTTTCCTTTCCTTTCCTTTCCTTTCCTTTCCTTTCCTTTCCTTTCCTTTCCTTTCCTTTCCTTTCCTTTCCTTTCCTTTCCTTTCCTTTCCTTTCCTTTCCTTTCCTTTCCTTTCCTTTCCTTTCCTTTCCTTTCCTCTTTTTCTCATTTTTTTTCCCCTCACTGACTCTCACTCAGCCTCCTTCACACCTCATCTGGATAAATCCTAGTTGCTGCATTCCCTAGGGTGCCATCCATACAGCATCCCATGGGAAGAAACCACATGGGAGGGGACATTTTCAGGAATACAGCTTGGTGCAAGAGACCCTGGGAAAGAGGAAATTTGGCAAAGACTCCGTCAAAAATAGCAACTTGTTCTTCACAAAGTGCTGCTCCGACGTGGTAATTATGCAGAAATCCAGAGTGGGGCTGTGAACTTGGCAGCTCCAGGGACTGGCTCATTCCAAGGCTGGGTGAAAGCCTCAGCTTGGGCTGGGAATGGGTCTGGACAAGGAGCAGCTGCTACAGGTGGCAGCTCTGTCGTGGTAGTTCAGCCAAAGAGAATCATAATGAGAGGTGCAGCCCTGGGCGAGCTGTCAGTGCTCTAAGGAAAGTTAGATGGGATTAGATTGAAAAAATACCCACCAAAAAAATCAGATTTAATCTATTTTTTTTATTATTATCAAGACATTTATTCCTAACTGGCCTGTTCCATATACCTGGTGTGGTACAGGCAGTACCAGCAAGGCTTTGGGGGCTTTCTGCACAAAGGGAATTTAACACTCACAATTCCAAGTAAACCCATTCAAAACCTCTTTCAAAGAATTTTGTACTTCCAGGTCACAGGAGAATCAGGCCATGTGTTAATCATGTTCCACTAGAGAAGATGTTTGCTAATAATTCCCAAGAGCCATTCTTGTTATAAACAGCTGAAGACCCACTCAGAGGCTGAGCTATGGCAGCATTAAAAATCCAGCTGTGGAAACTATAACAGGGTCATAAAAATCCTGACAAAAAATATTTCTTCTTTATTGGGGCTAAATATGATGACTGAGCTGTTCCCAGGGAACAATTTATCTGTCTATTCTAAACCAGAGAATATCCTGAACTGGAAGGATCCACAAGGATCATCAAGTCCAGCTCTTGACCCTGCACAGGATCACCCAAAGAGTCACAGCATGAACTTGAGAGCATTGTCTAAGCACGGACAAGAATCATTAATAATAATTATTACTAATAATAATTTAAAAATTGAATTGCAAAGTTGCACATCCAAGAGGAGACCAAAGAAATATAAAATAATCCTCCCTGCTGCTGAAATTCTCTGCAGCTTCAATGAGCTACAGCTGAGAGCAGCTGAGAACTTGGCAAAGACATCTCCAACGACGGCTTAGAGAAATGCAAATGTGCAAAGAGGGGAAAGGGGGGAGAACCAGCCCATGACAAAGTGAATTGTGCTAATTATTTCAGATTATGCTCTTTAAAACATATTTTCGGCTTCTTTCCTCTTACAAGTGCCATTAATCCCAGCTCTACAGCTGAAGTCTAGCAGGATGCTAAATATCCAAAATTCCCTTGCCGCCTTAATAGGCAAGAGTGTTCTTCATTTCTTGTCCTAACCTACTCCAAATGGTTATTATGCATCATTTATCAGCAGTGCATCCTAGCTCAGAGCTGACTACATCTTACTAGCAGTGCAAATTATGCTTCTACACATGTAGGGGGATTTTTTTTTTTTTTAATCTGCACAGACTACAAATGTGAATGCTGCTCATCCAAAATTCCCTTGGCTAACACGCCCATCTGTCCCAGCTTTTACAAATCAGGGGGAAAAAAAAGTTCCTTTTTACTACCTAAAAAAGCTATTAGTCTGTTACATTTGATATCCCTGATGTTGCTGGAGTCACCAAGGAGGTATAAACATATGCATGAGCACACCCAGGCTCCTGCAGCCTGTCCTCTGCAGGTACTGTGGTTCTGCTCCTGCTAACGTGCAAACTGTGGATTTTAATAACACAATTTATTCTCTATTGTAAGCAAAAGCTTAGGAGGGAAAACTTAAAGGGATGAAGGCGCTGCGACGAGGACGGCTCTTGATGTGCCAGAATAAATCACATCAGGGTGCTTGGTAAGCACCAGAAATCTCTTGCCTGGGGTGAATTGTGAGACTTCAGTAGTAAAATGAGGCACTAATAGAGCTCAGCCACACTCCTTTCTTTCCTTTGCCTGCTCACTTCTCAGCAACTTTTTGTGCCGCTGCTCCTTTCAAACACAGCCTTGTTATCATTTTGAAAGCCCAGGTTTATGGGTTTGTATTTGTTTTCTACTACAGAATGCATCATTTAAGGCTAATAAATTAAACATACGGCAGAGGCAGAGGGAGAAAAATTAGTTACAAGCATCTGCAGCAGTCTCGCAGTTTATTTGTCTCCGAAAGGCGCTGCTGCCATGGAGACAGGATTTCAGAGTTTGCTTCGCTCCAGGTTGCTCTGCAGAATCTTAGAACCATAAAATCACTGAGGTTGAAAAGACCTCGAGGATCATCGAGTCCAACCAGGTACACCACTAAACCATGACCCTAAATGTCAATTCTTCATGGGTTTTTGAGCGCTTCCAGGGATGGTGATTCCACCACTTCCCTGGGCAGCCCGTTCCAATGCTTGGCCATCCTTTCAGTGATACAATTTCCCCTAATATGCCATCTAAATCTTCCCTGGTGCAACTGGAGCTGATTCCTCTTGCTCTATTACCTAGGAGCAGAGCCTGGCCTCTCTGGCTGCACCCTCCTCTCAGGGAGCTGTGGAGAGTGAGAAGGTCCCTTCTGATCCTCCTTTTCTCCAGGCTGAGCCTCCACAGCTCCCTCAACTACTCCAGGTGCTCCAGAGCCTTCCCCAGCTCCACTGCCATCTCTGGACATTTTCCAGCACATCAATGACTTTCTTGTAGAGAGGACACCAGAACTGGAGGTGTGGCCTCAGCAGTGCCCAGCACAGAGGGACAATCCCTGCCCTGGTCCTGCTGATCCAGCCAGGATTCCCATGGCTGGTATCACGTGCCAACAGAACACATCCAACACAAAGGGAGACAGAGAGAGAAAAGTAGAAAGCAAGAAACAGACCCAACCCCAGGAGAAACCACCCCTGGAGCACCCTCTGACACCTGAACTTGATTCCTCTATTTACAGGTGTGCTGGGCAGGAGGCTCAAATTATCAATGTATATTTTTAACCATTTCAGCCCTTCTTGAAACCTCTGGAAGGGTTCCAAGCACCCTCTGCCAAGCCTCCTGAGGAGCACCAGCCCCTCCTGCAGCCTGGCCCTTCTCTGCTCCGCAGCCCCCGGATCCTCACCCCATCCGAGACACAAGAAGCGCTTGCGGATGATGCGGTTCCGTAACCGGCCCGTCACGGCCATGTAGGACTGCCAGGCCTCGGTCAACACCCAGCAGAAAGAGGAGAGGAAGAAGAAGTGCAAGAAAGCCGCCACCAGCGTGCAGATCACCTGCAGAGAGGAGGAAAGGAGGACACGTGAGAGGAGCAGCAGGCAGAGAGAGCAGCAGGGAGCAGAGAGGAAGGAGTGGGGAGACGATTCCAAACCGGGCTCTGGAAGGAAAAGTCATGGAAGTACTGCCTTAGAGGGGGCAGGCTCCTCCAAAAGCTTTGACTCAGCAAAGATCAAATGCTTAAATTTAAGTACTATGTGGAAATCATCTGCTCTTAAGCATAAGCTTTAGGATAAAGCCATGGTTAACACTTTAGAAGAATTGTGGAATTATAGAATTGTTTGAGTGGGGAGGGATCTTAAAGATCATTTAATCACAACCTCCCCAAAACAGGCAGGGACACTTTCCACTGGAAGTCTGAGCACACATTTCATCCTGGTGCTTTCTTGGCTTCAGCAGGATATATTTAATTTCCAAAACATCCAAACTATGCTATGATCCTTACAAGGCAGGGGGGACGGAGTAGTTAGTAAACAGTGCACTAATCTCAGCTCAAAAGGTTTTCAAAGCACCACATCCCTGGCAGCCCAGCCATGGAAATGAAATCTGAGGAAGGTAATTTGGATGGTGCCCCTGCCAGAACAACAGGGCTGAGTGAAAGAGTTAAGCTGTGAGAGCTGGGTGAAACCACGGCTGCCAGGGGCTGGGAAAGGACTGCAAACATGAGGGCACAGTTGTCCAAGAGCACATAACTACCAGCAGACAGCAGACAAAAAAAAAAAGAAAAAAAAAAAAGAAAAAAAAAAGAAACTCCCCCCTAGATTAGAAGGAATTTCATAATGGTGAGCTCTGCTACTTGGTGGGGAAATCTCACAGGGGAAATGCAGGCAGCTTAAGCCATTTAAAATTAAACTGGGGAAAGAACTGGCAAATGCATTATGAAGAACAATCCCAGAGTGCCAGGGAGATGGACTGGAAAGCTGACAAGCTCGTCTTTGTTTTAACTCAGCAAGGCCAAATCTTTCACTGGTGCAAATTGGTGCCGCTCTGTTTCACTCAGCCAGTTTTCCCCCCATCTGGGAGCTGAAAACTGTGAATCAATGTACTCGAGAAGAAAGTGATGGGAAGAAACTCCAGTGGCTCCTGAGGAGAAGGGAGAGCAAATAGATTTTAAAAGTGACTATGGATGGAAAAAATATATGGCTTCAGGCATTTGGGGGAGGTTTATAATCAAGAATTTCTTTGCTTTGAGTTATATGGGGAAACATGGACTTGGTTTTACGGTCAATGAACCTTTCTCTTTTTCCTCTTTTTTTCAACCACCAGCATCTTTCAAGCCACAGCTCTCATGCACAGAGTGGCTTTTATCATGATTTTATCGGATTGCTCTCGATTCATCCACTGGCACCACCCGACGTTATCAGAGGCTGTGAACAAAAACAAGACCGTGTGCTCTCTGAGATAGGAACTGTCTTTTTTTGTTCCAGATTTGCATTTGACACCAAATCCCTCCATATTCTGCTTAAAAGTGGATTCGGGATGTCAGTTCAGTACAAAAAACACAGCTCAATATGATAATGTCCAGTAATTTTCACATTTTACAAGAATTCTAAAAAAAGGTCATTCTTATCCATCAGCTTACAAACCCTTTATGAAACAGCTACAAACAGAGGATGCTTTCTCGAATGGATTTCAAGAGATTGCTATTTTATAACCCTTTTTTTTTTGACTGATATCAGGTACAACACTGCTCACATTGACTTTTTGATTTTGTTTCAAACCAACACAGCTCTTCCTTGTAAAGGGGAGAGAAAAGCGTTGCTTTACAATTTAATATAATTTTACACAGAGATACATTTGGGTTTGTTTTTTTTTTTTTTCTCAAATGAGTAGCTTTGACAGAAAGGGAAGAAGAGAGGAGGGGAAGGCAAGAGAAATATGCACATTTCAGATGGACCAGGATGAACTCATCGCCTCAAATGAACTTGGCCAACTGATAGGCAGGCAAATATTTGCTTCTGCAACCTCTGCTGCAGGTTTTCCCTTCCTTGTGGGGAAAACCAAACATCCCCATGAAGGGCTAAGCACAGGGATATGATGTCCCAAGATCCAGCAGAGCCTGTCAGTCTGTCAAGGCCATTAGTCCTTGTTTTCCTTTAAGAGGAGAAATCTGTTCCCTTCCAGCACAAGCCTTGGAGACACGGCCACTTCCTGCAGCATCCCTTCCCTTTGTATCCCCGGATTGCTGACTGTAATTTTTTTTTTTTAGCCTTTTCCCAGGCCTTTCATCTTCAAAAAGCTTAGCAAATCCAGGCATGGAATCTCGCCTTTGAGGTTACACGGATGGAAATCCAGGGAGAATTTGACATTTCCAGGGAAGCTGATACCGCAGAAACCTCCCGGAGAAGCCTCAATTATAAATCACCAACATTTTAAGGCGCTCTATTATCGATAATTGAATGTGAATAAAATCTTAATTTACACTCCTTCGTCTCTCCTCTGTATAGTTTTCTCTCTCTGTTGCCTGCCAGAGACTGTTTACTAGATGGCTGAGAGGAAATCCAAGAATAACCTTTCTATTTCTGGGGTTTCATGCATATGGATGTGCAAAGAGCTAATCTGCCTCCTGCCATCACTGCCGGGAGCTTCAAATCCCCACCAACAGCTCCCAACAGTGAACTCCCAGAGTCACGGGACAAAAAATCCACCAGGGAGAACCTGGGTTCATAACTGTGCTCTGGAGGAGGCGGGAGAGGAGGAACACATCCAGCTCCTGTCCTGAGGTGAAGAAGAACCACCAAAGAGGAGGTCCAGCTGTGGTTTGTCCTGTTGAGCATCCCTCAGTGCTTCATCCCACGGAAAGAAGCTCCCAGCACACGTTTGGTGTGGCAGAAAACACAACCAAGGAAAGCAGGAACTTGGGTCTTCCTCTCTCCACCGCCTGCCAACTATGGAAGGTAACTCTGCTTTAGGAAGGGATTTTCTGAAGGGCACTTTGTGGCAGGAGCAGAGCTGGCTGCTTGTTTCCACACTTCTCTGCACACACAGGGCTCCAGCAGATGGAAAGCTTTTCCTAAAACAACCTAACCCAAAGGGCCTTCCATAGAAATTAATCCCTGATTCACTAAATACTTCAGCTTCTCTGCAAGAATCATAAAATCATGGAATGTGTTGAGTTTTGGGAGGCACCTTAAAAACCATCTCATTCCAACCCCCTGCCATGGGCAGGAAGATTTTCTCTTTGCTCAAAGCTCTGTCCAACCTTGCCTTGAACACTTCCAGTGTTGGGGCACTCACAATTTCTCTAGGCAACCTGTTCCAGTGCCTCACCACCCTCACAGGGAAGATTTTATTCCTGATAAGCTTCTAGAAGTGACACCACACTCATGCTGCCAAAGCAGGGGCTCAAAAAACCCATCTGGTCACTGGTTCCTGTTAAGCAATAACTAATTTTTCACTTCTGATTGTGATTTTGGCAGCAGGAAGAGTGGAGGGGGCGTCTTGATTCACGTTTTTTGGCTCAACAGAGCTATGATGGTCAGAGCATTTGGGAAGAGAGAAAAATTTACAAGAGGAAAATTCTAATGGAGAGCTCTGATTTGTCATGCCAGACATCAACAGGGAACCTGAAAGTGTTTGAGCTGGAAAAAATTCATGGAGGCAACACACGCCTCTCCAGCTGGGTCTATGGGAAGAGAGCAACCAGTGCTCATGGCTTGGAAAACCACGCTGGGTCTTGCCTGGGCTGCTGGAGTCACTCTGGGATCTGCTCCGAGTCCCTCGAGGCCCTGCAGTGCTCACGGTGCATCTGGCAATGCTTCCCATCCCCAAAAAAAGGTTGGACAGTTTTGTGCCTGTGTTCATTAACATCTGCCAAGCACTTTCAGCTCAGAGTATAAAAACTGCCGGAGAAATAAATGTAAAGCTGAGAGGTTGTTTGTTTGGGGTTTTTTTTTAAAGCCTTTTCTCAATCTGTCTTTGTAATTTTTTTGAAAATAAAATGGTTAAAGCCTTGCAAATCACCACGCTTCTTCACCGTGCCATGTGCCAGCTACTCTAGGCAGATATTCAAAAATATCACATTGGTTTTAATCAAAGCCCTGAGGATGCTGACAAATTATCAAAGAGAGAGCGAGAGAGAAAATTGAAATCTGCCATTTAGCCGTGTCTTTGACATGTCGCTAATTAACAGATGGAGGAAAAAATGAGGAAGCGCTGCCTGAATGGATCATTTCAGTGCTAAATCAGGGGGAAAGCAAACAAATAAACAAAGCCCCAGTGGATCCCTTACCTTATTCCGGGTCTGGGTCTGTCCGATGAGGATGAGGGCGTTGGAGGAGATGATGGAGAGGCAGAAGTTGATGAGGATGACAGAGCGCTCCGAGCGGATGTACCTGCAGCAAGAGAAGAGGGGAGGGAGACCCACCCTGTCACAGCCTGCCCGGGGTGACCTCTGCAAAGCAGCAACCCAGGCCAGGCTCTACAGAATTGCCAATTTCCTGAAGATTTTATGTGCTGGACAGACAAGAACGAGGCGGGAAGGGAAGGGGAGAAGATGTCTCCATCATCCCCATCAATGCTGGAGTTAGGAGCCAACAAACGAGGGGCCAGCCTAGTCTGAGCCCCTCCTAAAAACAGTAGAGTGCTGCAAATCTTCTTCAGCTCTGCCTACTTGAAGCAGGGGCTTGAAAAGGAGCTTGAAAGAAAACAAACAGGCAACACACGGAAAAGATTCCCAACCAAGAGCCACAGGCATGCTGGCGATGGAAGCAGATTACAAACACATGCACCTTGACAACAAAGTGTGTGTGTGATTCAGCATTCCACTTCCTTCAGCCTAACAACCCCTCCTGGGGTGAGAAGCATTGAGAAGCATTTCTGGCTTTTATTATTTTTTTTCTTTTAATTTTTTTTTCTATTTTTTTTTTTTGTACCACTTCTCCAAACTAGGCCAAATACGTAACTGCAGCTGTGGGTTTGGGACATCAGGGACAGCAGTCTGGGAGTTGTTGCTGCCTTCAGCACCTTGCAGGAGGCAGCTATTTGTCATTTCTGATTTGCAGCACAGCACCAGGCTCGCTGCCGAGGTAAGTGCACCACAATTAATTCAAACCACTGGCCAGGGAGGGAAATTTCTTTGAAGGCACTTTTATGTACCCGATAAAACAAAAAGGGAACTGCAAAGGTGAAAGTCCTCAAGGATTGACTCAATATCTGACCACACCAATGTTCACACACGTGAATTATCTCAAAGATGCTGCAAGTGCCCTGCCTGAATGCCAGATGAGTGAAGAGGAGATGCTGATGCTTATATAAATTAGAAACAGATGTATTAATCAACCAGCTCATCCCTGGAGGCTAATGCAGGATTATTTCCTATATTCCAGCACATCAACTATTTATGTTGGGAATTTAATTTCATTAATTAATTTTAGCCAGAGTGAGTTGGTCGTGCCTTGGCTGCAGAGTTTTGAGTTTCTGATGAGGAGGGCAGGATGGGTTTACTGCACACGTGTGTTCTGCCAAGGGTAAATCTGTGCTTTAGACCTAATGAAGGCTGTAAGTTTTGATTTTTCAACTTCCCCTTGAGCTGTACCTTCAGACAAACGTGTATGGTAAAGATATGCTTTCCTGGATGAAAAAGAAAAAAAAGCAAAGGTAGCATGAACTCCTACCTAATCTGTTGGAAATCTGGTTTATAGGAAGTTCTCCCTGAAACACTCCCAGCCCCAGAACAGGCTGGAAAATGTAGGAACCCTCCTCAGCAAGAAACTGGGTTGACAGGCTGCAAAATGAACTTCTGGTTCCTTCCGCAGCCAAGATGAGCCCAAATTTTGTGATCTCTCTGGGCTCCATACAATGCTGGGCACCACCTGAACCCTGCTCCATTTGTGACTGGAGACCTCAATCTTTTCATGCTTTGACTGTGTGAAGTAAAACCCCAAATCTCCAGTCAGGAGCTTCTATGGGGCAGAAACAGAGATTTGGACTCTGTCCTGATGGGAAGGAGATGTGATAAATCTGTGTAGGAACACTATGACCCCACTGCTATTAACATGAACTTCTGAAGTCTCCACTGGTCAGAAAAAGGTAAGAAATAAGTTGACTGTTAATCTGCATTTTAATGTAAAGGGAGATAATCCAGCTGTCTTAAGACTTTTTCCCCCTTAAGCCCCCTTAAACCAACTCTCCTTTTTCCCTGCTTCCCTTCACACCCTGAGAATTTATCTTGTTCTCCATATCCCTGAACCTTCAAATAACAAGATGTGGGTTGGCAATGAAAAGAATCAGAATAATTTAGGTTGGGGAAAAAAAAACAAAACCTCTCAAGTTCCCAGTCCAATCCTATGCCCAAAAAAAGGACTGATTTCAAAGTCAGATCAGGTTTCTCAGGGTCTCATCTGACTGAGATTTGAAAATCACCAGGAACAGGAATGCTACCACCTCTCTTGGCTGACTTATTACAGCACTAAACTGCTTAACTTAACTGCTCTCCTGGTGAAGGATTATTTTGCTTTATATCCAGCTGGGTCTTTTCCTGCTGCAGCTGGTGCCTCTAGACCTTTCCCTGCCTACCTCTGAAAGTTGTTTGGCTTCTCCATGACTGCTTTTTAACAGCCTCCTCTTCTCCAGGTTTGTTCCCTTCTCCTCCCCTGGCATTCTCCAGCTCCCTCAGCATCCACTGGACTTGCTGGGATGTGCTGGTATCTCTGCTATTGGGGGGACCCAAAACTGGGCAGCTTCTCCAGGTGTGGCCTCAGGAGTGTCCAGGTTGTTAAAGAAGACATTAAACAATGCTGACCACTCTACCAACCCTGACCAGCTCTTGATTAGCCTCAAACCTTTCACCACTACCCTCAAATCCTGCAGGAATATCATCCAGATATAAAGCCACCAATCCAGTGCATAATTCCATGATCATGGATACAAAAATGCATTTGGAGACTGTGTTAATGGCCTTGGTAATGTCAAAATCCACACCAGCTGCTTCTCCCCACTGTCCATGTAAGCAGTCATCCCATCCCAAAAGGAAAACAGGGCAGCCAAGCACAACCTGTCCTCCACAAATCCTCACTGTCTATTCCCAATCTCTTCCCTGTCCATCATTTTGCCTGGGAATAACCTTTAGAGCTACTTGCTCTTTCATCATCCCAGGGGCCGTGTAGGCTGACTGGTCAGTTGTTCTCTGGATCCTCCTCCTTGCCCTTTCTAAAGGTGGGGGTAACATTTGCCTTCAGGAAGCCCCCCAGGTGACAGAGAGTGGATGCACAGTCACACCAAACATCTCCCTCAATGCATCCCATGGATTTAAAAACACCCAGATACCTTAAACAGTCCTTGTCTCTCTTTCCCTTGGCAGTGGGGAGCATTTTCACCTCTGGATTCTGCCTCTGTGGAGGAATTTGGGTGTCTGGGAGCAAGCCTCGCCAGCAGAACATGCCAAAAAGGCACTGGGCACCTTCACCTCTTAAACTCCTTATCCACTTAGGCTATTTTTCCCACTCAACACCATTTCCTGGGAAAACCTTTGATGTTGACATACCTCCAGAACCCACTCCTGATGCCTTTCACATCCCTGACCACTTTCAAACTCAGCTGAGCTCTGACCATTCTAATTCAATCCTGCATTCCTGGGCAATTCTTCCAGAGTCCTCCTTGGTAGCCTGACCTGGATTCCAAACATCTCCTTGTTAAGTTTCTGCTCAGTCAGAATGTTAAGAAGACCTCCTGCCACGCTTGCTTTTTTTTCCTTCCATTTCCTCTTCTCCAGCACAGGATGCTCCACAAAAAGAAATCACCATTCCCCTCCAGACCCTCTGGCCAAAGAAATCAGGAATTTGTATCAGAGGGGGAAAAAACCCATAGAACTTGATGGGTTTTGCCCAAAACCACATCTGCAGCAAAGACCGAGCTACTCCAGGGTGTTGCCTTGCTACACCTCTACTGATACATGGATTCTGTCTATTTATCAAAATATGCTGTACTCAGCCACAAAACTGGGGGAAACTCACTGCTAACTTAGGGAACTTCTGCTCCAGCCTGTGCCCTCCAATCACAGAATATCCTGAGTAGGAAGGGACCCACTAGGATCAGCAAACCCAACTCCTGGCCCTGCACAGGACACACCAACAATCCCAACCTGTGCCTGAGAGTGTGTCCAAACACTCCTGGAGCGCTGGCATATTTGGTGCTGTGACAATTCCCAGGGGAGCCTGTTTCAGTGCTAAACCACCCTCTGAATTAAAAAATATTTCCTGATACCCAACCCAACCCTCCTGACACAGCTCCAGCCATTCCCTCAGGTCCTGTCACTGGTCACTAGCGAGGATCCCCACATGCTGTGAGAAGCCCTGCACCAGCTGAGACAGATGGAAAAGGTGGGAAAAGCCCACAGTCTGTTTCTCTGCCCCATTAGACTCCTCTTCTCTCCACAAACACTGAGTCACCGCTGCTTTCTCACCGTGTGTACACACATCCCTCTCCACACAGCCACTTACTCATCCCTGCCGCCTCCCACCAGGGCCAGGAGTGCCTCAGCATCCCCAGCACAGGCAGAGCTCCTGGGTTTAAAGCAAGCCTTAACAGCCCCTCGAGAACTCATTGACAGCCACTCAATCAATCCTCGGGAGTGAGAAAATCCGGGGCTGTTCTCTTGCAGTGATGCAGCACTCACCCAGCTGCTGCCAGGGACAGAGCTCTGCCCGGCCCCACATGCTGATGGGCTGGTGGATGAGCTGCTCAATAGCAGGGATTGATCCCATGCTATGGAAAGGTCACTGATTCCAGAGGCTGTAGAGCTGCAATGAGTTCAGGGATGGAAAACACATCGGGGCACTCCTGAAATGCCAGTGTGTCAAGGAGCTGCTTGAAAAGAGGTGTCATTTCACCTGCTCTGACCCCCGAGTGGTTGGGTTTTCCCCGCAGTTTTTCATTTCTACACCAGTTTTCAATTGTTTTTCTCAATTCCCCCTCTTTTCCCACACGGGTGGAGGAGCACGTGGCCCACACACAGATTGTGCCTCCAGCTGTGACCCAGGACAGGCAGTGCAGAGACAGAACAGGGTCACTCCACTTCTGTGGCCCACTGTGTCACTGACCCCTCTGTCGAGCCTGCTAATAAGACCAGAGATGCACCATCTGCAGCAGGGATTTTTTGCAGCCATCTGTCTGCTGGGAACTGGAGTGAGGCCACCAACAGGCCACCAACAGCCCTCGAACAGAAACAACTTCCAGTTTCCAACGGGGCCGTGCCAAGTTGGCCGTGTCTGAAGTGATCACTTGCCTCAGAAAAGCTCGTGCCATTCATGCCAGTGGCTGAGTAGGTGCCACCAAGGAGCAGCCTTTATTTGGGGGTTTTGAATGGGGAGTGAAGGGGAAATTAATTTCCTCCCTGATATGTAGCTGGGATCACCTCCCTGTTACTCTCGCCCCTCTTTTCTTCGCCGTGTTCCTCTCCCTCTTTCTCTCCCTCCCTTCTTTTCTGGTTCCCATTTACACAAACAAACCCTAGCTGGGCAAAATTCTGGGAAAGCTTCCAGATTGTCAGCCTGAGCGAGCTTATTCATCAGAAGTGTTTCATACTCAAGCTGGGTCTATGGATGCATGCTCCAGATGCCTTTGTCCAGAGTTCTGAATGGGAAATTTTCCGGCCAAAGCTCCACAAAACAGCTGAGCTCTGGTGAGTGCTCTCCACACAAGATCAGGCAGCCAGGACATGAGGAGTTTCTCTCCAGCACGGTGGAAAAGAACCACTTTGATGCTGCTCCTGTGTTTTGGAGACAATAATACTGCTGATTCCATTTCTAAGCACTCCTCCAGCTGCTGTCTATCAGAATATACAACATTTAGGGCAAAACAAAGTGGGAGCCAGGAGATAATGTTGAATACAAAGTTCCTGAGGCCATTAATAGGAAAGCACATTCACGTCCAGCAGCTATGCCTAAAATAAAAAGGACACACAGAGCGCTCAGGGCTCAGCCACGGGAATGCTGTGAAGTTTGGAAAACATGAAAACATGATCTACAGAGAAGAAATGGAACAAACTCAGCGCACCAAAGAGAAATTCTAGAGATCATTCATTCATGCTTTACAAATATTTACACAGAGAGACTCAGGATAGAGAGCCCTTCAATCAAGATATAGCTGGTCTCAGGATCACTTGGAAATGCATGTCCATCCTTGGCTAGCTCAGAAATACCCATTCAAGCCTCCCTTAAACGTGTCCTCCCATTCCTGCTGATCGTTTTGGCCATAGGCATAAGGCAAAGAGTGGAATGAGAAATTAAACAGAACATATTTGAAACAGGTCAGGCAATTTACTGTCCTCAATAACAGTAAATATTGGAAGGGTAGGGAGGGGAGCACAGTCCTGGAAAAAAATACATCATGTTATTCCAAATGGCTCTGGCATGCTCCAAACGGATTTAGCCTCATGTCTGAGCTTGGGCTTCAGATCCTGACCCTGTTTCTGATAGGAAAGAGAGGGTGAGGCTCGAACGCTTGCTCTTTAATCTTCTATCCTAACTTTCCACTTGATCCTGACACCAGTGACCCCAGTAAGTCACCTACCGGCGCTGCTCAGTGCCGCCCAGCCTGAGGAAAAGCAGGAGAGGACAAGGACTTGAGCACATCCAATGATACCCCAGGCACGGAAAAACCTGAGTTCTAGATAAATGTTATCATGATCAGTCTTCAGCTGCCAAAATTAACCAGCCACTATGTACTGTCACAGTATCAACAAAAAAAAAAAAAAAAGGCATTTTTGCTCAGTTTTTACTCTCTTGTTTCCTTCCTCTATCAAAGCGCAGAAAAAAGTTATCTCAGTTCAATCTCTAAATGGAATTTACCCTTTCCTTCCTGCTGAGAAGAAGCACTGCACAAAATAAGAGCCTCACACTGATCCCTTCTCCCAAAAGGATCGCCAGTAATACCCAACTGTACTCCCTGCAGCCACTCCATTTGGATTTCACAGATATTCACCTGGTTCTGATTTGTCTTTGCTTGGCCTCGAGCCATGTGTTTGCCATGGATTTAGGAGAGACATGGATCTCACAGGATAAACTCAGACCTTGTTCAAGGCAATACAGGGAGAAAATCCCTTGCACACCTCGGGTCCTCCAGCTTAGAGTCACCAGAATGTATCTAACAGGGGCATGGGCCAATTGTTCATTAAAGCTTTGCTTCAAAATCCCTTCAGCCTCCATAAATGACACAATTTTAGGTTCCACCCGACCTGTGTACAGGAGCTGTCAGCAATGGGATGTACTGAGGGATCCCATATGCACCTGAAGCTGAAGGCAAAAAGGCTGGGGAGTCATTTAGATGATTTAAGGTTTAACATCCTTAAGCTCCTTAAAAGTCCTGCCAGATCTTCAGGCCAGATGTTTTCATGGCAGGTCACGGAGGTTTGGATGTTCCCAAAGAATTCCCTTGCAGCAGCATCTGCCTGCCAAGAGGCCGTGTGCGTCCACCTCGCCTCTGACAAGGTTTCCTGGGGTACACAAAGGCATCGAAACCAGCACGAGGCTTTTTGGAAATGGAACAATGTCCCTACATGAGGGCATGGCACTAATTTCACTCTGCTAATTTCTCTGGCACTGAAAGGAGAGAATAATGCCAGCTAAGCCACCAGGACGACTTTCTGCAGGGCCCACTCATTCCCAAACAGTTCCTCCTCAAGCACCAGGCACCCAAAACCACAGAGCAAACATTCCAGGATCCGTGTAGGTCAAAAGACAATTACTTTCCCCAAAAAGAAGAGAAGAGAATGAAAGCCATACCTCCAAACAGAGACATAAATGATAATCAACAGCAAAAGTGTCAGCGAGGATACTCCACAGCCTACAATTAACGTGACAGAAGGGACCAGCACCTTTTCCATGTTCTGAAAGAGAGAAAGTGAGACATTAAAAAGTAAGTTCAGCCAGTTCTACCACAAAAATTCCATGGCAAGAACGTTCCTGTTTGTTGGTGTGTCCACTCAGCTGACCTTCACATCACAAACAGGGAAGGAGACCAGGATCTGTTTCTCCTTGACCCAGACTTTTTTTTTTTTTTTTTTTTTTGGACCTGATTCTGCTCCCACAAACCAGTGTCAAGCCTGAGCAACAATTCTGATATCCATGGAAGGCAGGCATGTGAAAGGTGTTATGAGAGGAGGATCAGGCTCTTCATATCCAGTGTGAAAGTGGGAAGATAATTAATGAAGCAATAACAGAACAATTACAAATGAGCTCTTCTGGGACAGCGGTGATGAAGGGTGGAGGATGAAAAGAAGGTGAAAATTTTCCACCAACCACAAACATTCATCTGGAAAAGGATGAAATGAAGCAAGGGAAGAAAAAACAAGATGTGTATCCTCTCCAGGGATCCACCATCCATCAATTCACTGCTCTTACACCACTGCACAAGGCATTTTTTCATAGAAGGGGATCACACAGGCTGGAAAACCTGGTGTGGAATGGCTCTTTTTTCTGACTGAATACAAAAGAACATCAGCTCTTGCAATATAAAGAGCAAACACACGCTGTAACCTCTCTAATGGAGCTCTCTGCATCCTGTGACTGTAACTACCCAACATCTGCCACACTGATATCACTGAACTCGCCCTGTCCTCAGCTCAGAGCGAGAAGCTCAATCCCACTTGGCTTTCTCTGCTGCAGGCATTTTTTTTTCCCCCCCTGGCACGTTTCTTATTTCCACATCAGTGATCTCTGCTGGCAGGAAGGCAGAGAGAGGCAAGGGCCCCACGCAGAACAGACACTCAAGAACCCTCTGTTTGGGGTCACACCGTTTGCAGAGGACAGGGAGCCCAGTCGAGGTTTGTCATTAGGTTGGCACAGCACCAGCACCTCGCACTTCACTCATGGAGATGAGATGGCTTCTGACACAGCAAGGGCTTAGCACAGGAGATAAAATAAAAAAAAGAAAAGTAAATTATGCATGAATTTGGGAATGAAACAGGCAGTCCTCTAAGGACTTGACTACACCGTTTTTTTGGCAGGCATGAGGCTGAACCTCCAGTCAGAGGGGTGCCATGGAGCTGAGGCTACAGCAGCTCTGTTCCAGGCTACTGAGCCTTCAGGCTCAGTACATCAGGCAGGGCTCAGTGCTGGGTTTAAATGGAGCCTGGCCAGCTCAGCACATGGCCAAACCAAACCTGTGTCCACTTCCTCAAGGCCCACAGCGCCTACAGGGTTACTCCACAAAAAGAGAGGAACAACCCTGATACACAGAGGTCAGAGCTGAATTGTCCCTGAATTTTTGAGGGCTTGGGAAAACCCTCCTTATTTGCTTATTTTGAACATGGACACGTCTCACAGCTGAGGGGAATTAATGAGGAACAAAACTTTCACCACACCACTGCAAGGAAGCCCTCAGCAGCTGTCGGGAAGGATGGAATAAGAACTTCCAAAATTTAGTGACACACTGTAGAAGCCTAAAAATGAGGGGATTAATGTGAATGTCTCAAACATGAATGATCATGGAGCCAACCAAGAATTGCTGGTAATAACACACTGTGAGGAAGAACAAGGTATGGCTAGAAAAGGGGCCATGCACAGGTAGGGTAGCACTTTTCTGGGAGGAAAATCCTTGCTCTGGAACCTGGAGATTAGCAAAACTCAGCACAGTGCAGGCACAGGAATAAGGTTGAGAATTGGGCATGGACTACGGGATGGATCAAGACCACCCAAGATCCCTGAAGGCTCCAACCCACTTCCAGAAAGGTCTAGAAGAACAGACAACTGATTTGCATGGAAAGAGAGAGACTTATCTCCAAAGCAGAGAAAACTGATCTATATAAAGGTACTCCCTGGGCTCATGGGCACCCCAAGGACCCTGGACACCCCATCAGCTGGATCAATACTGGAGCCAGCACTGGTGATTTCTCTTTTTCCCTTTCCTTGTTTCTCTTTTGTTTCTCTCTCTCCCTCTTTAATCCATCTCCTTTTTCCCTTTCACTCTACCCCTTTATCCAAAACCCACTGCTGTGTGCTGGCACTAGACCAGGGACTAATGTAACAATTTCCATCTGCAATTCGCTTACAAAACTTGGGATCCCTCTGACTTCTGCCATTCCTTTTAATCAAAAATTTGGGGTGCTTCCTTCCCCTTAAGGGTGGAATGTCTCACACTGTCAATGCCTTGAGTACCCAGCTGGCACCAAAAGGAGAATGGGTGGTCTGAAGGGTCTTCACTGCATGCAGACCAGCTACAGACAAGAAACCTGAGCTCCACCAATTCCTTCTGCATCTCCCTCAGCTTTGAGGTTCCCAAGAAAGAGATGTTTCAGGCCTCCTGTGGATTCTTTCCCTAAGCCTTTACAGACACTTGGGTCACTGTGATTTTTTACATCAAACTTCTCTGACTATGCTCCCACCCTGAGAATTTACTCCTGCCAAATCTTCATGCAAGGTTAGAAGCGTGTTTTTGGGAACGAGGTAAACATAAATTTCAATGAAAATATCAACGCTTTGATTTTGTCTTCCATCAAACCAAATTGAATTTGGACATCATCCAGGCAGAGTGAGTGCTGATATCGCATATTTTGCTCCTTATAAATTGAAATGTGGAAAGGACTCTGATTTAGTCAGGTAGGGTCTGGCAGAGATGGATACAATGTCCTGTAGGAAGTCACAGCTTTGTTTGTCCCTCCTGCAGAATCCTGGTGGGCAACAGCCCTGTCCCGGGGCAGAGGTGCAAGGCTGTGATAAAAGCACTGTGGAACACAAGACACTCAGCCATGGATGGCTCCTTGCTCGCTCCCTTCAAGCTCTTTCCCAAGCCTTTCCCTCTCCCTGCTCCCCCCTCACGGCAATCTGAGTTCGCATCGCACAAACGGTGGCCTGGGATGAGCATCGATTGTGACATTTGATTTAAGTAGGTCTCATTTCGCTGACTTTTCATGGGTAACTGGATAAAAGTGGGGGAGGAGCTCCATTAAAGCAAAGAAAGCTCGACATGTAACTCATTCCTAAACCATCAAGGGAATGGAGTTTGGTTTTTAAGAGATGAGCAGGCCGCATCCCTAAATCCCAACACTGCAACCCCAGCCGCCCTCCCTTCCACATCCTCCCTGAGATCCCTCCACCTCAAAAGACCTCAAGTTCTCTCACTGCCTTCCCCATCCACTGTCCCACATCATCCATAACCCTCTCCTAGATCCTGAAGCTAATTAAGGATCTTCCACATGTACTGGATCGTTCCTTGCTCAGATGTTTGCTCCTACACAAGGCATTACACAAATGATGACTGGTGAAGCTTAAGCCAGGCTTTAGGGTAATAACTGATCTCCATCTGCAGCCCATCCCACAGGAAATACTCTGTACCTCCTTCTTTGTCCTACAAAATATCACAAGCCCTATGTCCAGAAGAAAGGCTTTTGCGGAAGAGATGCCATGAAGCTCATCCCTTCACTCCACAGGAAAGGAAGGATTGATCCAACCCTGACAGGATTTTTGTTGGCATCAGGAAGGAGGATAACCACAAAAATCACTGGCTGCAGGAAGAAGAGGAGCTTGCTTCTTTGGGAATATTCAAATAATTAAGGTCGGAAAAGACCTTTAAGATCAGCAAGCCCAACCATCAACCCAACACCACCACCACATTCACCATTAATCCATGTCCTCCCTCAGGTGCCACATCCACATTTTTTTATCACTTCCAGGGATGGTAACTCTGCTATTTCCCTGTTTTCAATTCTTTACCACTTTTTCCATGAAGAAATTTTTCCTAATATCCAATCTAAACCTCCCCCGGTGCAACTTGAGGCCATTTACTGTTATGTTAAGCAAGTCCTAAAGACTTAGGCCCCAATATCTTAGGATTCTGCTTTCTTCCTTCGTTATTAAGGTTTCTTTGTCCTCCCCACCTTCTTTCTTTATCTTTATTCTTTTTTTGTTCAGCAAAAAAATCATCATTTGTTTGGTTTTTTTCTGACTAATTAAACCCCCTGACAGAAGGTGGTCAGATGCTGCAGGATCTGAGCCTTGCGAGGGAAATTTCCTTAAAGAAGGAAAAATGGGAAAATCAAGGTTGGTTTAAAAAACAAAGATGCTATCAACAGAAAAATGTGAAAGTAAGAGAAGGAACAGTCCTATGGGATTTTCACAGCTTCAGAGCTGAGGAAAAAAAACACCTGGTTGTTTGCAGAAGACAGGCCAGGAATAGGATCCCTACCTGACTGGACTGGAGAGGAACTGCTGAGAGGGGCCATCCAAAAACCCCCTGAAACACAGAAAAAGCTGTTCCTGTTTGGAGCTGGAAATGAAACTTTTCCCTGGGCCAGCTGGGAACAGAGCAGGTCGTTCTGAGTCGCAAGGGCTGCGATTCTGTCACCAGGCATGACAGGGGAGGAGGGAGGCAATCAATGACATCAGCCAGGATGGAAATAACGAGCGCTGCTGCCTGGGGCCACTCATGGCTGTCCTGCCACCTCATCGTTCTGCCTGGCAGGGCAGAAGGACACTCCTCCTTCCCTTTACAATTTCACCTTGCTTCCTTCTTTTTCCTCCTCTTCCTTTCTCCTTAATTTTTTCTCTCCTTTGTCTTCTCTGTCTCCTTTCCTTTGGCTATTTCCCACGGCATATTCTGCCTTTTCTTCTTGCTCTTAATGCATTTTTCCAGCTCTCCTCCTTTCAAATTCTCTGCATTTCTCCCCTTTCCTTCTCTGGCTTTCTGCAGAACGCTGTGAAAAGCAGCTCCATTTGAGTTGTGCTTTTTCCATTACCCTGCTCTGGCTCCAGGGTCAAACAGGCTCCAATTAGAACAAAGTATTTCTTAATGCTGTGCAGTTTGCCCCAGACCTTACAACCAAGCTGTTCTTTCTGCTTTTTCGATCCTTTATTCCAAGAAAGGCTTGAACAAAGTCTTTATAGGCACAACATCACACCAATAAAATAACTGAAAAATTAAACCATTTATTCTGCTCTGAAATTAAACACAGGCACACGAGTTTGGAATTTGGGGGGGTTGGGATTTGTTTGGTTTTAGAAACGTGTTTGCTATTCATAATAGTTGCCTTGAGCCTGACTTCCCGCACATTTGAAATTAAAGATTCATGAAGTCAGAGAATTGCAGGAGCTCGGGTTGCAAGGGACATCTCCAGCTTTACAACCCAATTTGCTGCTTGGAGCAAGACCAGCACTAACATCAGGTGAGGCTGGTGATGGCTTTGTCTGGATTTGGGAATTCTCCAAGATGGAGAGCTCCCGTCTCGCAGGTGCCCATTCCAGAGCCACAACTCTCTATGGGTGATGGGGCTTTTTCTGAGGTCGCACAAGGGGAAGTTTAGATTGGCCAACAGGAAACACTTTTTTCACTGAAAAGCATTGGAATAGGCTGCTCAGGGAAGTGGTGGAACCTGCATCCCAGGAAGCGTTAAGGAAATACCTGAATATTGCACTTAGAGATGTGGTTTAGCTGTGAACGTGGCATTACCAGGTTAACACTTGGACTCTCTTGGAGATTTTTTCTAACCTAAATTATTCCACGCGCCTCCCGAGCTACAGTTTGTCTTTTCCCCCTTGTTAAACCACCAGGCACAAGCCAGAGGAATTTGGTTTTATAATTTTTGTAACTGTCCCACAGGCTGTGACCAGAGCGCCCTTTACATCTTTGCAAGACCGAGCAAGTCCCTCTCTGTCCCCTCACAGGTCACAGGCTCAAAGCAAACAGGCTCATTCCACTCTCCTGACACAGACCTGGACCAGTTGAGTGGGATTTATCCCAAGAACCGCACAGGAATGGTTTTGCTGTGCCACTGGCCCAAAGGCTTTTTATGACTCCTGTGAATTTTTTTTTAAGCTACACTGTATTGATTTCCCTGCTGGTTGGACAGCTCTTGTCAAAGCAGGGAGAGAGGTGTCAAAATTGCTGGAATATAATGCTTTTAGCAGGGCTTACAGAAGCAAACAGCTTCCAGAACAAAAGGTGTGTGTCAGTGCTGGAGAAAACAACTCAGGAGGGTTGAATGACCAAGAGGTGAATGTGCTCTTGTCAGCTGCCAAAAAAACACTGACTTTTTTAATGCCCAATTTGGTCAGATTCAGGATTTCTCATCCAGGCCCAGGCCCTGTGGATATCACATTTATACTTTGTTGGGATGGGAAATTTCCAGCCCCATGTACCCTGGGCCTGCTCAAGGGAAGGCTCAGTTTCCTCTCCCTGGACCAGCAATTTCCTGCAGTGACTGCAAGACAGAGAGAGAGGGAGAGCAGGACACAAGCTCTCATTCCTGGTGGATGTCAGGATTGGGCCAGGGGTGAGAGGAGATTTTTTGGTGGGTCAGCCTTGTCAGAGGTCTACAGGGTTCACTCAACCCAAAGCAGACAAGCAGTGAGAAAGGACCAAAAAATTCCTTTTTTTCCACAGAATCACAGAATAGTTTGGGTTGGAAGGCACCTTTGAAATCATCTAATTCCAACCCCCTGCATGGACAGGGACACTTTCCACTATCTCAGGTTGTTCCAAGCCCCATCCAGTCTGGCCTTGAACACTTCCAGGGATGGGGCAGCCATAGAATTCCTGTACAGCATGTGCCAGGGTTTCATCACCCTTAATGGAAAACGTTTCTTTCCAATATTTAATATAATTCCACCCTCTTTCAGTTTAAGCAATTCCCCCTCATCCTCTCATTCCATGGCAGCAATGGCAGTGCCCAACAACCCAAAATACAGTCCCACACTGGCTCCTAAAATTAACCCTATCCTGAATTAAACCTGTAAAAAAGTCTTTCTCCACCTTTCTACTAACACTTCACATATTGAAAAATCAAAACAAGGTCTCCCCAGAGCCTTCTCTTCTCCATCATTTAACCTTTGAGAAGGTTAGAGAAGGTCCCTGCATGAAGGTCACTTAGAGGCACCATTAATAAATCATCTTTTCACACCTTCTTTCTGGCAGATGTGACACCTTCCCAGCTCAGCCCCTGCCACTGCGAGCCAGGTCCAGAGGATTTCCACCTTGTTTTGCTTCTCCCCTATCAAAACCACAGACTTCCCATGTCAAAGATAATAGTCACCCATTATCAGGAACACATTCGTGGAGCTCAGGGCTCCTTTTATGTTATTTGGCCAGTCTAAGAGGCAATTCTGTGTAATTACAGAACACAAAAATCACCCGGAGAGATGTCTTAACACGCTACTATTTATTAACAATCACTAACTCTTCAGTGGATATTGAGTCCTCTCACAAGATGCAACGTGACAATTTGCTTTTAGTAAACAGCTTTGAAGAAGTTTTCAGGGCAGAGGAGAGGTCACTCAGCCTCTCCTTAATGGGAATTGTCAGGATAATTTCCTCCAGGCTGGCAGGGGATTACAGGAGTTAACAGTGGGCATTATGTACCTGCCAGTCAGCAACGCTCGCTGCCAGGCTGGAACTCCCAGGCTGCTCCCCCAGAGCCTCAATGTCCAGTCCTGATGTCAAGGATGGAAGGATCAGGTCCATATTAATGCTGAAGAACTCTCTCCTCCTGACCAGACAGCTGCTCCCAAATGCTTTCACCACCATTCTTTAAAACAAAGTTTTATTTGCTTTATTTGTCCCTTTCCGACTGCACCTCGCTCAGCCAAGCTGCTGAAATCCTGGTTTTATGGAGCTCTGGTGGAGATCCTTGAGTCACCCTGCATCCCTCTGCCAGCTGTGGCTTGGGAAGCAGAGTGAGGAGCTGGGGACCCCAAGGAGGAGAGCGGGGTCGACTCCCAGCTCACCCACAGGTCAGCTCTGGACTCACAGCTCCATCACTTAAGCCAATCTTTTCAAAGGCCTCTCAGCTGATCTGATTTAGGTGGCAAACACTGGCTTTATCTTCTCGGGGGCCTATTTTGATCCCCTGGACGTGGAAGGGAATAATAACTGCCCCTCCATCTCTCTTCCAAAGCTTAATTCAGCTTAGATCCCCGCTGTGTGCAAATGCCTGTGGGGGGTTCCTAGGGCTGTGTCACAGCAGTCAAGCACCAGCACTTTATTCTCTGCTGTGCAAGACCTTTGGGAAGGATGGAGGAGAGACAGGAGAGAGCTTTTGGCTTAACTGTTTGTGAGCTGGTCAGATGGCATGTCTGGTTTTTAAAACTTTGCTTTCCATACACATGGAAAAATCATTCTGTTCCAGCCTTTCCCTTTAAAGCATAGAGAAGAGAAAATAAAACCATTTTCCACAATGAAGCTGGCAATAATCAAAATGGCCAATTCCTCCATGGGCAGCAGCTTTTTGCTTCTGAGAAAACAGGGGCAGAAGTGAACTTTAATCATGTTGTGCAGCAGCACTGACACAGGCACTGCGGGAAACAGCAAACCTCAATCTCCCCGTGTCAGTCCTGGAAAATCAAATGCTCCAGGATCCACTCCACTGCCCTGAGATGAAGTGGTACAATGCAGGTATTCATACAAATATTCAAAGCAGAGGGGATTTGTCCACACTGCTCGGTGTAACATTAATTCTTTAAAACTCCTTGAAATGAGGTTGTGCTGAGGTGAGGGTTGGCTGCTTCTCCCAGGCAGATAATGGTAAGACAAGGGGAAATGCTCTCAAAATGCACCAGGAGAGGTTCAGTTTGGATATTAGGAAAAATGTCTCTGTTGAAAGGATGGTTAAGCATTGGGACAGGCTCCCCAGGGAAGTGTTGAAGTAACCATCCCTGGAAATGTTAAAAAAAACCAGGTGTAGATGTGGGACTCTGAGATATGTTTAGGGGGCGTGGTGGGATTCAGTTGAAGGTCGGACTTGATGATGTTGGAGATCTTTTCTAACCTGAACACTTCCATGATTCAATGTCCTGAATGCTGCTGGTTGCCACAAGCTAAGACACATCCAAGGAGCATTATAAAAATTAAAAATTAGGGACAATTACAGGAGCTGTTAGAGCTGCTCCTGTTCTCCATGCCTCTGCCATGGAACTTACAATTATTATCATTATCATAATAATCATTGTTACTACTACCACTATTACCATTACTGGCATTATTTTACCATAGGGACATATGCTCTGTAACTACTTTAAAAATGAATCTTCTTTCCTGCACCCTCCTGCTTAGAATCGCCCTTTCCTTGTGCTACATAGAGAACAACCAATTCAAATTCCATAACTGACTTTGGAAGCTTGTTGCCCTTATCCCTTGCAGCTTCCCAGCTGAGCACCTTGCAGGGAAATGTGCTAAGATTTACACATAGCTAAAATAAAATAAGTCCATAGCAGACTGGGAAGGGAAAATGAGAGTAGAATCCAGACTGTGTTTATCCTGATTTAAGCAGTATTTTGGTTCCATGCCAGGCGACAGCGTTTCACCAAATTACTCCAAACCAGCCCGCTGTTTGTTTTACACTATCAGTGGCGTGCTGAGGAGTGATGCCAGAGCAGCTCTCCCCACAGCATGGGCAAAATGTTCCTTCCCCATTCCCCTGCATCCTGCCCTTTGGAGAGACCCGCCCGAGGAGTGGGGAACACCTGAGGTCTTGGTGTCTGCAGGATGGCTCCTGCCCCAAATATTGAGATTCCACCTGCTGACCATCACAGAGAGCAAATACCCACTTTCCCTTTCCCTCTGACTGCTGAAGAGCAGTCCATAAGAAAAACCTTCCTCCAAAGCACAAGGAATGAACATTTGGGCAAAGACTGAAGCATCTCTTAAAACCTGCCTTTATCCAAGACCCTTTAATTCAGAGAATCATAGAATATCCTGATTTGGAAGGGACCCAATGGGATCATCGAGTCCAACTCCTGGCCCTGCACAGGACACCCCAACACTCCCATCCTGTGACTGAGAATGTTGTCCAAACATTGACAAAATTCTTGAGCTCTGTCAGTCTCGAGACCATGACCATTCCCTGGGGAACCTCTTCCAGTGGCCACCAACCCCCTGGATGAAGAATCTTCTCCTGATATCAAGCCTAACCCTCCCCTGACACGGCTCCAGCCATTCCCTCAGCTCCTACCACTGTCACAGAGAGAAGAAATTGGTGCAGCTCCTCTGCTTCCCCTCATGAGGAATCTGCAGACCCCAATGAGGTCTCCCCTCAGTCTCCTCTTCTCCAGGCTGAACAAACCTTAATTATGACTTGCAGATGCTCCCATCTCTCACTATTCCATCACTGAAGATCGCTGCCCTGACAGCAGCTCCTGACTCACAAAACTAAGGCTGAACCAACAACCTTGGAGTAAAACACCCCCAGTTTATTGCCAGTACTCAGAGGCTTTCAGGGTCTTCTAGGCTAAGAAAAGAAGATGAGGGGATTTCAGCCATTTGGGTGATTCTGCTGTTATGGGGATAATGACAGCTTTATTCCCACTGCAATCCGAGTAGCCCCTGGGATCCAGCGTGTTTCCATCCCCAGCTGGTCACTGGGGAATCACTGGTGCAAATTCCCTCTATGTGGAGCAGAGATCTCCAGGCAGCCCTCGAGGAATCAGCTTCCAACCCCCAACTCATTCACAGCTGAGTGATTGGAAAGCAAAGCTGTAACAGCCCCTGGATTTACAGCTGTGCTGAGCTGATATAAACAAAATCAAAAGTGGCCCCAGCGGTCGGATATTCCCCACCTGGGGAGATGCTGGCATGATTGCCATGTTTAAAAAGAGGAAAAAGAACCATTCTTCATGGAAAATGAAAGCATTGTCTCACTTGTGGGAAAAGAGGGAGTCATTTTGCTTTCATGGATTTATTGAATACATTCTGTATGTTCTTGTGGTGAGCAGGGCAGGTAGGCAGCCAGCAATGGAGCTGCAGCCGAGTTTTGGCTGGCTGTAATCACACCCAGCACAATATCAGTTTCTTCATTAGACACCCCTCACATTTAGAGGGACATTTTGAGCTCAAATATTCCCAATTACAACTCTGACATTACTTTTCCACACATATTGCCCATTTTTGTCTTAAAGATTACCAAAATCTTGCCAGCAGGTTTATCTACCCAGCTATTACTTGACTGCAAAAGTATAAAGGGCACAAACCTTTCATAAACTGCTTCAATTTGGGCTTAAATGAACAAAATAATAATGACTTACCCATTTCCTACTGCATGGCAATTTAAGGGCAACCTCAGCCTTTCTGCAGGGCATAAAGGGCGCAGAGGTGAAGCAGATTGTCAAATTTACCTAAAGAATTGCTTTTCCAGGCCAAAGTACAATGGAGATGGGTGCAGAATAATAGAATAAAGACAAGCAACACTCAACAGTTCGCCTGACTCTTTGAACACACCCTGCTCAGTGCCTGAAGTGCTTTGAAAAGGAAGATAATCTCATTTAGCACTAATTCTGACTCCCACCCCACCAGCCCATGAAACCCAGCCTCCAGCACCCACTCGTTACCATTTTCAAGCAAGCCCCTTTGTGATGCTCCCACGCCGTCCTCCTGCCTTGGGAGAAGCTCCCTGAGCACCCAGAGCTCCAAACCTCCCCTGTGAAGCCCTGCCTGGTGCAGTGCCCACAGCCCAACCCTGGCAGATGTGACCACTTGGCCATGACTAAGAGCCTTGTGCTGTTTACACGGGGCCCCACGCCCGCCCCCATCCCGGCATCCTGGGGTTCCAGATGGAAAATTCAGCTGAATTTCCCACACTGCTGGGTCAGGGTGGCTTTGTGGCTCAGAGCTGAGCAGGCTGGAGCGGTGCTGAAGCTCCTGGCTGGTACAAACTGCAGGTTGTAAATATGAGATGACAGCGGATCGACAGCTACAGGTGGAAGTGGGAAGTTGTGGACAGACTTGGTGATTTTTGGCCTTCCCACCTGCCTTCAGCCCACTCCTCCCCCTCCCACCAATGTGCTGCCCCTCTGCCATGTTCCTCTCTTTTTACACAGCAAGGCACAGACACCAAGGGGGTCTACATCACAGAATTTCAGGTAAGAGAGTGGAAAAGAGCTGACAAGCTCAGCTCACGCCTCAGCCTGATGCAAAACCATCAAAACCACCCCCAGCCTCTTCAAGAAAACCTGTGCTGATGGAGTCTGGGCTCTTGTCTATCCCTGCAGTCAGAAGGTTTTCCCTCGTGCCTGAATTAAATCTCTCACTCTGCAATTTGAGCCCAATCCCCAGCAGACACAGAAAGCAGATTATTCCCTTTCCACAGTCACCTTTCAACCCGTTTGAAGATTATCATCCTCTTTCCCCTCAGCCTTTTTTTCCTTGAGGAAAGAGCCAAAATGTCTCACAGAGCTCAGCCATCAGCGTGGAGGCACCACACCGAACATCTCTGACACATCGTCCCCTCCCACACGCCCTCCCACACCCTGGGCTGTGCCAGTCATCCTGCCTGGACCCAGAGCACAGCAATCCCAGGCAGGTAACACACTCATGGTTCACATTTCTGGCCCTCAAATCTGCTCACAAGTGAGGCTGAGCGTTGCTTTCTGAGCTCTTAGGAAAGGGCAAAGTGGGAATTGGGAAGACCCTGGTGTCCTGGCTTAAATCCGCACCTCCTTAGCAGAGCAGTAAGCTGTGGCAGGGTAATAGGGCAGCTGTCACACTCGCTAAGCTGCCTTCCTGGCAACGAGCCATTAAGCACTGCAGCTCAGAATAAGCACCAAACCCCTCAGGAATGCCTGGACATGCAGCATCCCAGGCATTCTCAGTGAGGCTTTAATCTGAGCTGCAGACAGGGGACCAAGCCCAGCCCTGCTCTGCTCCTGGGGTCACTTGGTTACTGCCAGCGCCGCTCTCGCCTTTCCACCAAAGGGTGAATTTGGCTCGGCATTACTCACGCTCCAGCACTGAATCCCACAACGGCTTTAAGCTCCCAGCCACTTGATCCTGCTCCTCTCCCACGTCCCCTTCAGATGGAGAGATAGATACAGGAGGGTGATGCAGCATTTGCCTGCAGAAGAGTCCCTGCCAGGGCTGCGCCGAGCTCTCCGGCTCCGGCTGGCGGGGGCCGAGCCGCAGCCCCACGCTGCTGCAATCCCACCAGCTGGAGTTTTGTCAGGAGTTAAAGACCTGGGTGAATCCACCAGTGCTGAGCAGGAACTCGGGGAGGAGGGAAGCTGTCAGCTGGGAATATCTCCCCAAAGTACCCAACGGATCGACAGACAGCGAAATCTGCAGACAGCCGCCAAGGAGGTGGGATGCTGGATGACTGCTTATTATGCTGAGCCAAATCCTCCTATTATTACCTCCTGTGCTACCTGTCTTCTTCTAATATATTCAAGTGTTGTCTCTGCTAGAAGCACAGCACAGCGCTGAGAGGGAATTCCTATCCCACTCGTCTCTCATGCCTTGCCTGTGTATGTTCCAATATCAATCACTTATTTACTAATGGGATCTTTTATTAGGTATCTGTGTATGGAACACAGCAGTGGCAATCTCCAGTCAATTCTTCCAGCAGAATAACAAACTCAGGCTGCCTCTGGCACCTGGAGCACACCACAAGCTCTGTCACTGATCCCCTTCCTCTTAAAACCCAACATAAATCACCTGTACATCAACTCCGGGTCCTCTTCAAATTCAAATGAGATTTAACCTGAATTTACTCCGCAACACAAACTGACAGATTCCACATCAGTGACAGAGCAACACTTTAAAACCAGGTGATTTCCAGCAAAGTAGAAATGTAGGGACACAATCCAGTACTTTCTGTTAAGAGGACACTTTGGAAAAACAATGGACTTCCCTCAAGAGGGGGTTAGATCGTGGGTTGGTGAGTTTGGCCCCCTAAGAGCATCACACATCCTGTCTCCTCCTTAATCACATTAAGAGAGAGAGTAGGAGGGGAAAACTGTCTGCCCAGCTGGTTCCTACCCTGTCTTCTCCATTCTATCCACGCCTGCTGAAACTCAGGAGGGCTAAACTGGATTTAGTGACAAGAGCCTCCCTGCTGAGCACAGCAAAGAGCAGCCCGTGATTTACAGAATCACCAGCTTGCTCCTACAAGCTGCCACGGACCCCGGGGAAAAGCACCCCAGAGAAAACACAGCAGCTGCTCCTGCTGTGGAGCAGGAGATGGTCAAAGCTCAGAAATCCCCAGCAGCACTTAGACCACATCCTTCCCCAGTCCCAGCACGGAGCTCTCCTGGGATGAGCAGGAGTCCAGCTGGAGTGGCCCTTTGCCACTCCCACCTTGGCATCTCCAAGGGAGAATTCAGTGGCAACAGAACAAATCCCCAGGAAATCTTAGGCAACATTTCCAGCTCAAGAGGCACAATCAGCTCCCTAAGAGACACTCTACACACAGCAGCATCCTGGAGAGGACGGGGTGATTGCAGGAAGAGGTGCCAGCATCGCGAGCGTGGTTGCTCGCAGAGGATTTGGACCTCAAAAGCCCAAATGTTCGTGGCTCAGCAATGTTCACCCTGGCACAGCTCCTGCCAAGCAGGCAAGAGGAGGCTCCTAATGCTCTGTCAGGGAAATGACAGCACTCGGTGCTTCCTGGAGCACCCTTCAGGCTGGGGGCACTGTGCAAATGTGGATGCACAGAGCCCGGGGTGTCACCTGCAAGGGTGCTGCAGCTGGAGACAGGGAAGCAGAAAGCAGGGAAGTGTTCAGCTCAAGGTCACAATTCCACTGACAGGCACAGAAAAGCTCTGGCTGTAGCCTCAACAACACACCCAAACACACCAAACTCTTCCCTAAACCCGTGCACGACCTGACCAGAGTTTGATGTCTCAGAAGCCTGGCAAAACTGAAAAATTCCCTTCCTCAGAAAAGTCTAATTTTTGAATTAAAGAGTTAAAGTTGCAGAAAAAGCAGAACCTAAGCCTGGAAACTGTTGTGAACATGAGAACTGTCAGTTCTCAAGGTATGCAAAAGGCTTTGTTCTCATCCAGACTCCACATTTCACATGATAAACGATGGAAGAATATAAATGTTAAAATTTTCATCTCCAAATGAAGTTCTCCGGTCTTATCTAAATAAAACCAATATAATTTCCATCAAAATGTTGTCAGAATTGCTACAGTCTTACAAAATATTTGATTCATAACATCAACTTTTTTTTTTTCCTTTTTTCTCCTGGGAAACCTGGATCTCCTCCCTGTGGAAGAGAGGCCCTACAGAATTTTAGGAGCTTAAAATAACCCACCTTGTGTGTGTGCACTGTCCATGAAGTACAGAGAGCTCCTGCAGCACAGGACAATCTTTTCAGGGGGAAGATCCTTGGGACACAACAAGATCTTTGAAGGTCCCTTCCATCCCAAAATGGGAGGTTTTGAGGGACAAAAAAAGAAATGTTGTGAGTTTAGAGAGGAGCTTTATCCCCGTGGGTAAGAAGCACGCCAGGAAAGGTGCTTCCCATTCTTGCAAACTGGAGAGAACACTGAACAATCCTGGGATATAAATCCTGGAATCATCAAGGCTGGAAAATATCTCTGAGATCATCAAGTCCAACCATCAGCCCAGCACCCAAGTGCCACATCCAGTTATTTCTTGAACACTTCCAGGGATGGTGACTCTACCACTTCCTTGGGCAGCCTGTTCCAATGCTTGACAACCCCTTTCCTTGAAGAAATTTTTTCCTAATATCCAATCTTTTAGATTTGCCCCACTGGCACAACTTGAGGCTTTTTCCTCTCATCTCACAGGTCAGCTCACTGCCTGGCCAGCACTCACCCAGGCCAGATCTGTTACAAAAAAACCCACAAAACTCAACAGCTGCTGGTTTTGCCTGTCAGAAAACACCAACACGGAGGTGAGATGTCCCAAAAATTCAGTGCAGACATAACAAACTCAGCACCCCTACAAGTTCTTGCCACCAGCTCTGAATCTTCATCAAGCCTAGGAATGAGAGGAGAGCTCAGATGCCTCTCTCTCTGATCAGTTTTCTGCAGGCAGGACCGGTAAGGAGGGGGAGAGACAACAATTTGTCAAGTTTTACTCCAGCCCTAAGGGCTGCACAAATCACAGAAGCATCAGTTTGGGCTTTAAAGATCATCCAATTCCAACCCCCTGGCTGGACAGAGACGCCTTCCACCAGACCAGCTTTCCCAAAACCCCATCCAAGCTGTGCTTAACCAACCTTTAAAGCTGGATTGACTTTACAAAGGCCAAGCACAAGGTGGAAGGCAGCAAAGACAACACGAGCTAAACTCATATGAGACAACAAAAGAGTGAAAGGCTTTGCTGCTCATCCTCAGGCTCCTGCTCTGCTTCTTCCCACCTCCAAAAATTGCCAAAATATATTGAAAAAATGACCACCACATGCCTCACATGCAGCTCTGTGATTTCCTTTTGCCCTCATTTTCTGTTAGCACTGCTACTGTGCAGGTGTAGCACCACAAGGCATTGCCCTTCCAAGACAGGCAGGGTATAAAGCTAAAACAAAAAGACAGTCCCAAAATGCTTGTCTGTGTTCCTTAATTTAAGAGGTTTTAATCTTTCACGATGGTCAAACAGCAGTTGTGCCAAAGCAGGGCATGAGGCTGCCTCTGTCAAGTGGAAGTAGCAGGGGAAATCAAACACAAATCTGAACTCCAGCTTTTGAGCTGGATCTATCACGGTTTAGGGATGTCTGTCTCCCAAACTGACTCAAAACACAGCATTTTCAGCCTCCAGCTTCACTGAAATCAAGGAAAACTGCTTCCTTTCCCCACTACACCAGCAACTCTCAGGTCCCAGCCCAGGCAAACTGTCCTTGGCCAGTCCCAATCAGCAGCAACACTCGTCCCAAAAGCCTTTTTTCACTGCAAAGGAGCTGTGCCCATACTAGGGTTACAAATATTTCAAGCTGCCAGGGCCAAAGGCTCCAGAAGGGAGATTTATAGCAATAAATAATATTAATGACACAGGAGGACGGAGCTTCTTGTCCTGAGAGCTCCAAAGGCACATGAAAAACTGCACCATAAATGTCACCACCGCAGACACCAACGATGACGAGATGCCACCTCTGGGGACGGGAGGCAACGTGGGCTTGTTCAAAATGAGATTTGGGGAGGAAAGCGAAGGAATGAGGAGCTGGATGAGCACAGCCATGCAAGCTCACAGGGCAGGCAAAGGCAGGAGATGGGTCCCAGCTGGTTCAGCCAGGGTGATGCTCCCCATCATCATCAAACCCTTGGACTGGCTCAGTCAGGGGATTCAGGAGATATCCAAGCCCCAGTTCTCCCCTCAGCACAGCCAAAGGACTTATTCTGATGCTCATGAGTGGACTCAGGGCTGGGAAAAAATGAGCTGGGTAAACATAACTCAACCAGCAGCCAGAGGAGTTGGAAAGAGGGCAAAAGAAGCAATTTTAGGCCTAAACCCCAAAGGAGCAGCTGTGAGTTTAGTTGCAGATATAATAAAACATGCCTGGGGGAAGGAGCTGTATCCTCCTGCAGCCAAGCCCACTCTCAAATGCAAAAATACTTGCAGGGGATAATAAAGGGCTGACACGCACCCTGTGCTATCCAGATAACACTGAAACACCTGGAGCTGATGGAGCAGCAGCACCTGGCCACATCAAATTAACCATTTTTTCCCCAGATTGATTAATTAAATAATACCAAGCAGTGTGTGAACATAAAATCTACATAAGAGAAACTTCTGCTTTAGCCAAGGCAAAGATTCCCTTTGCTTTTCCCACACTGCCTGATCCTCTGCCCAATTCCAGAAGATGGATCAGCAGAGGACCTCCACCAGCAGCTCAGCTGCACATCTGGGCTCGCCTCATTTCAAGCTTTGCCTCAGAAGCCTCCCTGCAGCAGAAATCCCAATTTATTTTCCCCAGCCATGCAACCTCCCAAAACTTTGTCAGGATATCTTGGAGTCCTTCCCATGCAGGGCAAGGCTCACTCATCAACCACAACCTCTGGAGCCAGACCCTAAAGCTGCTGGAGCTTGGGGTGAAGGGTGAAGCTCTGCTGCTGGCAGGACATAGCCCTGCAAGCTCCCAGGGCAGGTGACAAACCCCACCTGGCTCACCTGAGATCACCCTGTCCACCTCAAGAAGGCTGGGAATTCTCCTGGAGAGCACCAGCCCAGCAGCTGCTTCCCTGCCCGCTTGGTTTATGGTGGCAGGACAAGGAAACCACAGCCCAAGGAAGGAGAGGGGTGCAGGGATGCCAGGATTGATGCAACCAGCTGCCTCCAGAGCCCTTCCAAGCGGGAACACGCTCCCAGTCCTACCTCTGAGCATCCTTCAGCCAGAATATCTCTACCTGAGACCACAGGGTTGGTGCCTCTGTCCGAGGGAGACCAAAAGCTGCTCTGCTGAGGAGCCCAGAGCCCATTTCCCAGCCCTGTGGTGGCTGGGCCTGCTCGGGGCCCAGGCAAACACAACCAACACTGTGTCTTTAAAACCACTTCAGTGCAGATGTTGTTTCCATGGTAACTAGTGGACCAAATACATTAGTGTTTCTAATAATAAACCAAACCTTCATCTTGGAAAATGTGATCCCCCCTCTCCCTTTACCACTCTCACCCTTTCTTTCTTCCTTTCCCCTCCCCTTTTGCCGAATTAAGCCAGCATTTAACAAGCAAGCCATAATTAGTAAATAATTGCAAGGGCCCAGTAACTCCCAGTGCCCAGGCAGATGGGAGAAGCTTTAGGTGGAGGAGGGGGGTGGCTTCACTCTGTGAACCTGGGCACTGTCCAAAAAGGGATGAACTACTTTAAAAAAAAAAAAAAAGAAAGAAAGAAGGAAAGAAAGAAAGAAAAACAAATTCAAAAGCACAAGGTGGGAGAGAGGAGCCTGTGAAGCGTCTTTTGACCACCCCAGCGCCGTCTTTAGTGCCCTGGCACTCTCCCCGTGCTCTGACTCAGGGTGCAGCCGCCCAGCGATAATTTCTAGGAATCTCGCACTTTTTTTTTTTTTTTCGGAGGCTCCG
Organism: Agelaius phoeniceus; assembly: GCF_051311805.1. Taxonomy (NCBI): domain Eukaryota; kingdom Metazoa; phylum Chordata; class Aves; order Passeriformes; family Icteridae; genus Agelaius; species Agelaius phoeniceus. Next base: position 152,887,555 of record NC_135265.1, on the reverse strand, counting down.
TCCGAAGACGCGGCACCGACTTCGTGTCCCCGACAAGCGGCCAAAACTTCACAACTCCTCCCCACCACGCTCCCCGCGATTGCAGAGCGGGAACCCCTCCGTACACACACCCCGAAACTGCGTGGGGTAGCGGGGAGGGCGCCGAGGGGGGATGGAGACGGGCGGGGAGGGAGGGAGGGAGGCGGAGCGGGGCGATTCCGCCCCCCCAAAAAAAGCCACGTGCGGAAGATTCCGTGCGTGGGGAGCCCACGGCAGCGAACACGCCTGCGGGGGCCCGGCGGCTCCCCACACTGAGCGGGATCCACGTCCCAAAGCACAGCGCAGGCATGGAAGGATGGATGGGGAGGACCGGAGGGAGCAGCGCGGCGATGTCCCCGCGTGTCTGTGTCCCCAAAAGCTGCGGTCAGGGTCGGGGGGAAGGGGAGAGGAAGGACGGCGGGGAAGGAAGGGGGAGGGTTATGCAAAGCCTCTGTGTCGCCACGGTCCCGGTGACACCGGACTGCAGCAGTGGCGGCAGCAGCGGCAGCGCTCGGGGCTGTCCCCGCCGCCGTACCGGGGATGCTCCGCTGCATCCCGGGCGCGTCCCTTTCCCTCCCGCTTCATTCCGTCCTGTCCCCCGCGTGTCCCCCACGCCTCCCCCGGCCCCTCCGCTCCTCCCTCGGCGGGACTCACCATGTCGGGGCTGAGCTGGGCTAAGATGGCGAAGGCGGAGAGCCGGTCACACAGGCACTTGGTCCGGGAGGCGTCGAGCGGGACCGTTCGGCAGCCGCGCCAGGACCAGGCGCCGGGCGGAGAGGCGGAGGCGGAGGCTCTGCTGGAGGGAGGAGAGCAGGGAGGGAGGGACGGGGCGGCGGAGCGGGGAGAGAGGGAGAGAGAGAGCGGCCGTCAGGGCGGGCGGGGAGCGGGCACCGCGCCCCCCGCCGCCCCCATCCCGCCAACCCCCAGCGGCTCCATCCTGGTGCTGGTGCTGGTGCTGGTGCTGGTCCGTCCGCGGCTCCCCCGCCCCGCTGTGACCCTTCCATCAACCCGACACATGTGAAGGGCTCCCTGCAGCCCCCGGGCTGCCCGGTCTCACGATCGCCCTAACCCTATAGCCCTGCCCCACATATCCCATATACACCTCCCTAACCCTACAGCCCTGTCCCACATATCTCATATAACCCTTCCTAACCCTATAGCTCTGTCCCACATATCCCATATACACCTCCCTAACCCTACAGCCCTGTCCCACATATCTCATATAACCCTTCCTAACCCTATAGCCCTGCCCCACATATCCCATATACACCCCCCTAACACTGTAGCCCTGTCCCTCATGCCCCATATAAATCTTCCTAACTATATAGCTCTTTCCCATATATCCCATATACATCCCTCTAACCCTATAGCCCTGCCCCACATATCCCATATACACCCCCCCTAACCCTATAGCCCAGCTATCCCACGTGTGCATGCACAACTGCACTGCCTCATCCCACACAACCACCCTATGGATGCATAACCCTATATCCCTGCCCCACATATCCCATATACACTTTCCTGACCCTATATCCCTGCTCCACATATCCCATCTACACCTGCCTAACCCTATAACTCTGTCCCACATATCCCGCTTAGCCCTATAACCCTATCCTATATGTCCCATATACACCTGCCTAACCCTATATCCCTGCCCCATATATTTCATATAAACCTCTCTAACCCTATATCCCTGCCCCACATATCCCATGTACACTTTCCTGATCCTATATCCCTGCTCCACATATCCCATATACACCTCCCTAACCCTACAGCCCTGTCCCACATATCTCATATAAACCTTCCTAACCCTATAGTTCTGTCCCATATATCCCATATAAATCTCCTTAACCCTGTAGCCCTTTCCATATAAACCTTCCTGACTCTATAGCTCTTTCCCACATATCCCATATACTTCCCTCTAACCCTATAGCCCTGTCCCATACGCCCCATATGCACCCTTTTGCCCCTATAACCCTGTCCTACTTATCCCACACGCACCTTAACCCTACAACCCTGCCCCACATACCCCATATACACCATCTTAGTCCTATATCCCTTTCCCACTTATCCCATACACACTTTCTTAGCCCTATTCCCAGTCCCACATGTGCCATATACATTTCCTTAAGCCTATAGCCCTGTCCCACTTGTTCCATATAACACACCCTTAACCCCACACCCACCATATTGATCCACACATGGGACACATGGATAAATAATCCTACAGCCCTGTCCCTACACAACCTGAACACACCTCCCCATCCCTACAGCCCTGTCCCACATATCCCATTTATGGATATAACACTATGGACCTAAAATACACCTCACTGTCCTCACAGCCCCATCTCTCACCCCATACACCCCACACCCCATATGGATATGTGTGGACCTCCCCCAGCCATGGGAACCCCAATTCACAGCTTCACCCCTGCCTTGTTCCTTCTCCAAAGGCCAGGCCAGGAACCTCCTGAGCCCTTCCCCACATTCCCAGAGCTCTGGGCATGGCAGGGATGTTCCTCATGGCCAGAGGGACCTGAAGACATCAAAGGGACAGATCCCTGCTTTTTCCTGGCATCCTTTCAGCCTGGGGAAAAGCAGAAGAATGGGGAAGGGGCCATAGATGGGGAAGTCTCCATGGTCTTCATCCCACAGGTGGGGTGGTTTCATCAGGGAAAATGATTGCAGCCCCATCTCTGTGTGAGCACAAGAGGCTAAGCCAGGGAAAAGGGGAATCTGCTGCTCTGCCTCATGTGCTGGGACAGTGGGGACCCAAAAACTGCTGTCATTTTCCACCCATTGTTTCTGTATCTTGTCCAGTCCTATCTCCTGGGGTATGGTCACTCAGGGAGTGCAGGTGCAGAGAGCAAGTGCAGAAATTCAGTAGATGGGGAGAAGGTCAGCATCCCTGTGCATAACCTGGGCTTCACAGGAGCCTGGGACAGGATGAGGAGGCAGAGCAAAAGGGCCATCTGCCCCCACTGAAGGGACATGGGGAAAGATGTCCCATCTCCCCAGCTGACCATCCTCAGAGGAGGGGACCTCGGCAGCAACGCCAGCAGCGAGCCCACGGCAGCTCCAGATGGAGCCAAGCTGCTCAGCAGCCTTGGGTGCAGCACAGATGGCCTGGACAGCTCCGTGCTGCTGCCTCCAGAGACCTGCCCTGAGCCACTGACAAGTTCTTGGCAGGTCTTGACCTGGTGCAGGCTCTGAGCTGCTCCTCACACAACGATTCCGAGTCTCCCTCCGCTTCCCTGTGCCACCATGGCCTGGGTGACACAGCACCAGCACCTCCTGCCCTCAGTGTCCCCTCAGATCCTGTTCCACGTGTGACACTGGGCCTTCCTGAATTATTTCTGGTTTGGGTTAGAGCACTGTTCATAGTTTAAAAAATAAAATAATTTTATTTTATAAAATATAAATAATTTTTTATTTTATATTTATATTTTATATCTTTATTTTATAAAATAAATTGTTTTATTTTATTTTATTTTTATAAAATCAAAAAAACCCCAATTAAATTTAGTGTAGAAGTTGTAGGCAATACACAAAACCTTTTTTTTTTTTTTTTCCTGGTGCTCATCCACATTTTTAAATATCTGGACCCTACTAAATGTCTGAATGTCCCATCCCTGGGAGTGCCCAAGGCCAGGTTGGATGGGGTTTGGAGCAGCCTGGTCTAGTGGAAGGTGTCCCTGCCCATGGCAGGGGGTTGGAACTAAATAATCTTTAAGGTCCCTTCCAACCCAAACCATTCTGTGATCCCGTGGTTCTCCATCCATCCATCTCATGGGACATAAATCTGTCTTCTCTGGATCAGCAGCTCTCCACATGATTTTCTCTGAGCTGTCACATCATCTCTTGGAGGCTTTCAGACCCTGGCATTGTTCTTTGCTCTCTTTCATGCACCTTCTGACATCCCCCAACACCCTTTTTGGAAGGGACCAGGAGATCCAAGGCCAGTCTCATGGGAAATCTGAGTTCTGTATTCTCCGTTCTATGTGCTGCTCATATTTCCAAGATCTGCATTATTGAGTTGTTCTGTTTATCCACTGTCACTGAGAAAAATGCCTTATTTATGATGTGTACAAATAATGATAAATTCCCAGACTCCAACAACCAGTTCTGTATTCTCCTAGAAGGTATTAATTTAGCTTGACAAAAATCTATTTTCCATAAGTTGATTGCTATTAATGCCTCTGTTTTAATGAGCATGCTATTATTCAATTATAATCATAATATTACCCACAATCCCTAAACTTTTGGATCCCGTTTCAGATGGATATTGTGCCTAAGACAGATGTGAGGCTGCTGTGCTTACACACACATGCTCCTCTCTCCAGATTTGGGGAACTCTTCCCCCTTTCTTTTCCTAAAGAGCAATGATCCCAAATTAGTCTTAACCTGCTCTTTTAAAACCCTTAAGTTCCAAATTGCTCTGTCTTGTTACTCTTGCCCACATCTCACTTTGCTAGATGATGTATAGCAGGTTTTCCAGCTGCTGGTGTAATGAAAAGTATTTCATTAGGCTGGGATGTGGATTAAGGAACCAGGCTCTCTTCCAATTACAGAATACAGGCGTTTATTGAAATTCCTGCATTATTATAAATAAATCTGTCATTTCGAGCTAGTAACAAACCAATACCATCAGGATTTATTATGGGTTTAGTAGACTCTGAATTCTGCTTTTTATTCAGCTTTGCTGGTCTGAAGAATAAAATTTCTACACTTTTCCTTTTTTTTTTTTTGAATTGTATTTTTCAAGCTTTTAATTTGCATTGCTTGCTGTCAATTTATCCTTTCTCCAGATTTCCACAGCAGCTTTTACTTTCCCTCTATAACAGATTGTTGTGTTGTTTGGGGTTTTTTTTGGTAGATATTGGTGCATTTGGCTTGTGGGTTTTTTTTTTTTTTTGGTTAGCTGAGGGACTTTTAGTGCTCTTTTTCATTTATGGTTTTGAGGATACCTAGAAAACTGCTTTTAAAATCTCCTAATTATAGAATTTTGGAATCCTAGAATGGTTTTGGAAGGGACCTTAAGGATCATCCTTTTCCAACCTCCTGCCATGGGCAGGGACACCCCCCACTAGACCAGACTGCTCAATGTCCCACCCAACCTTGGACACTTCCATGGATGGGGCACCCACAATTTCTTTGGAAAACTTGTGTCAGCACCTCTCTGCTCTCACAGGGAAGAATTTCTTCCCAATATCCCATCTCACCATGCTCTCTGGCAGTCTAAAGCCATGCTCTGTGTCCTGTCACTCCAGCCCTTGCCTCACGTCCCTCTCCAGCTCTCTTGGAGCTCCTTTGGGCACTGGGAAGGGCTCTGAGATATCACTGGAGCCTTCTCTTGTCCGGACTAAACAACCCCAGGTCTTCCAGCCTGTCCTTTCATCCTTAACTCTACCCTCAGCTTTTTTTTTTTCAATTTAAGCAGCCTTTCCCAATAAATAGAAATGCTTAAATCTCCCATTTTTGGAGCATCAAATTTGTGTACATTGCCACACACAGACACCCCCTGCCCCAAGGAACCTGAACTCTCTTCAAATGTGGGAATACATTTGCCCTCACATCATTTCCAATCCCAAAGCCCAGCTTTACTCATTTACCAGCTTTCAAAGTAGACTAGGACAGATCTGGGCCATACATCAACAGAAGTAACCTCATCCAAAAGGAAGAAAAAAATAAAAAAGGAAAATAAATCAGAAAACCGACAAGAACAGGAAACCCCAGGGAAAGCATCAGAAAACAAATAACACTCCCCAGATGCTGTGCCTGGTCTCACACTCCCATGGCAGAAAAGCTGACAGAACAGCACTGAATGCAATATCAGGATAAAATTTATCCAGGGCCAAAGCCGCACTTGGCACAGCCCGAAATCCATTTCTAGATGCACACAGAAAGGGCACAGCAATATTGAGGCAAGAAAAAAATTAAAAATTAAAATAACCACCTTTTGCTCTTCAAAGACCTGGTCTGGTGCCTGTTTATTTATCCTGTTGGACTCAAAGAAAGCAACTGGATCAAAGCCATCCAGTTCTTGCTTTAAAAGTTGCTATAAATCACATAAAGGATGGGTGATGTGGATGTGCTGAGTCAGGAACTTGGTGTAAATCACCTCAGAATAAGTCCAGCTACATCTTTTAATGGAAAACGAAAATCTGGCCTTCATTACTACCAGCGATTATTAATTAATTAGTCATTACCAGTCATTAAACCACTCAAATGCTCCAAAGACCATGTTCATTCCTCTGGTTTTAATATCCTCAGAAGAATAACTTTTCTTTCATCCTTTCCTTCCTCGTTGCAGATCTCCCTAATTACCTCTTCTTGTTGCTCTGAAACCCTTTGGATACAAACACCTCTGCACCCTTTGGGGATGGAGCTTGGGGATGGGTTGGGAAAACCAATTTGGAGGTAGGAGGATATGGCAGAAGAGCCAAGAACCTCTTCTCACTGATTCCCAGTGGGGATGTAGAATCCTGGAATGGTTTGGGTTGGAAGGGATCTTAAAGATCGCCTCGTTCCAGCCCTGCCATGGGCAGGGACACCTTCCACTATCCCAGGGTGCTCCAAACCCCATCCAACCTGGCCTTGGATAATTCCAGGAATGGGGCAGCTTCTCTGGACAATCTGTGCCAGGGCCTTACCACCCTCACAAGGGTGAATTTTGTCCTTGTATCTGGTCTGAATCTCCTCTCTTTCAGTTTAAATCATTCCCCCTTGTCCTGTCACTCCATTCCCTTGTTCCAAGTCCCTCTCCAGCTCTCCTGGAGCCCCTTCAGGCACTGGGGCTCCAGCCCTGGGAACATTTCCATGGCCTCCTCCGGACTTATCCATCACCTTCACCTCCTTCTGCTGTTGGAAGTCCCAGAGTTGGATTTGTTGTTCCAGGTGAGGTCTCACAATAATTCCTTGTGATTTTGGGTTGTCTCATTCATGGTTTGTGACTGTTTGAGCCTGTCCAGCATCACCTGCTGCAGATCCCACACTCAGTACCACTAAGAAAAATCTAATGGGATTTCTCCAAGGTCCAGGGAAACACATCTGAGGGAGTTTGGGTCTTGCTGATTGCAGATACCTGTCCAGATAGTGTTTGCTTCAACCATCAAGTATTACCAAACACCTCATAGTTCAGTGCAGACTTGAAATCCTTAAACTCAAATTTCAGAATTCAATCACTGGATTTTGCCATCTAAAGATTATTTCACTGGCAGCAATTCAAATTACAGAGCAGATAGATTGAAAAAGGGCATGTTTCACATTTGAATGCAAAATTCATTCACTGTGGGCCTGATGAAAAGCTCTGGAAGACAATGGGCGATTAATGAACAGGTCCAGAAGGGGAGGAACATTTGTGTGTTTTTGTGTGTGCCTGCCTGTAGGTTCAGGTTTCATTTGTATAGCAGTAGAAAAGCCTTTGATTCTGCCAAAAAATACACTGGGTTTGTGCTGGGAAATCCGTGCTCAAAGCTCAGAGGCAAAGAAAAAGAGCAGAATTTGAGTTCTTCACAAATATTGAATCCAGGTACGCTAATAAGGGAGCGGAATTATTTCCAGGCAGTCTCCAGAGTGGAGGCAAGAAAGAGGAAACTCTACTAAAGGGAAAACGTGGGCAGAATATTAGAGGAGAGTGTAGTCAGAGTGATTACAACCCAGTCAAAAAGGAATTGTAGAAATCCCCAAACCAGACTGGCGTAAAAAAAAACATTGTATGGGGAGGGTGAGCAGGGAACCTGACAAGTTGGTTCTGTCTCTAACGTCCGTGGTCAGATTTATCTCCGGTGTAATTCCAATGATGCTGCACAGGAAAATGTCTCACCATATGTTACAACATGACTCTGAACATCATTTGAGCACTTGATGGGGAAAAGCAATTAAGCACTGTCTTGTAGATTTAAACAGGAGCTAAGCACACGCTCAAGGACTTTCTCAAACAGAAATGCTGCTCTGAACCGGAATTTGCACAAATGGAAAGCTTTTGTTGTGGGAAGAGCCACGGAGCAGAGAGTTTTTAAAATTGGGGTAGATGTTTGAGATCTGAAAAATACAAGGAATCTTCAGAAGTTTTTTCCCAACCCAACCAACTCCGTGGTTCTCTGACTGTTCTTGTTTCACGTGGGCCATTCCCCCTTCTCCAACCAGGCGAGTGCTTGGCACGGGTCCAGCTGGCAGATTGATTATTAATTTGGAGAACAAACCAGAGATGAAGTCAAAGTTAATCCTTTTTGTGGGATTCCCAAAAGCAATTTTCATTTCCAGCCAAAGGCTGCCCCAAAGCGCCTCTCAGACACTTTGGCTCTGCACAATAGCCTGGGACACAAAAAAAAAAAACAACCCCTGCAATCATATTTCTGCAAAAAATGTGTCAGAGTCACTGTTTGTGTAGGACCTCAGGGCTGAATTAAAGAGTGGATGGTTCCTAAGAGAAAGGGACATGAAAAGGTTTGCAGCTTTGGAAAAAAATAGACTGATTAAAAATGAAATAAAATAAATCTTTGATTGGCTGCTAAAGCAGTTGCAAAGGATCTCATGCCAGAGAGGTAAATGCTGAAATTCATTAAACACTAAGCTAAATATGGGTTTAAATCAATCTTTAACACTGCAGCTGCTTGGAATGTTTTGAACGCCCTCAGTACCAAAGCAGTGATCACTCTTTGCTTAGTTGAGACCTTCCTAAGAACTAAATAAAACCAGCAAAACTCTTTCACAGGGGTCATTCTGTTATCCAAGAGATAATTTTCCCTTTCTGTGATCAATCCCCTGGTTCAAAGACAGGCTGAGCTCTCAGTTATGCTGCTGAAAATCCTGAGAGACATCTCACACATCCAGCAAGGCAGTGTAGGCTTATTGGAGCAAAACCAAACCTCCTGGAAAAATCCTGCACTTCTGAGCCTCTGAATTCGAAATGTACCACAAGTTTGGTAAATCCATGTGGCTCAAAATGAAATCTGAAGTTCCAATGAAATAAAGGACGGCTCAGCAATTTCCCTACATTCATTTAAGGAAATCAACCTTATTTAGCTCAAAGGCAAGAAAGCCAAATGTGTCCTGGGCTCCTGGGCTGGATCCCCATGGTGTGGGCAGGTCAAGGGAGAGCAGTGTCCCCTCTGCTCTGGTGAGACCCAGCCTGGAGTGGCGAATTCAGTTCTGGGATCCTCTGCACAGGAAAAATGTGGACCTGTGGGAATAAGTTCAGACAAGGGCATGGAGATGCTCCAGGGGCTGGAGCCCCTCTGCTCTGGAGCCAGGCTGGGAGAGCTGGGAATGTCCAGCTCCAGGGAGTCCTTAGAGCCCCTTCCAGGGGCTCCAGGAGAGCTGGAGAGGGAATTTGGACAACGGAATGGAGTGACAGGGCAAAAGGAATGATTTAAAACTGAAACAGGAGAGATTCAGACTAAATAGAAGGAAGAAATTCTTCCCTGTGAGGGGTGGTGAGGCCCTGGCACAGGGTGCCCAGAGAAGCTGTGGCTGCCCCATCCCTGGAAGTGTCCAAGGCCAGGCTGGATGGGGCCTGGAACAACCTGGGACAGTGGAAGGTGTCCCTGCCCATGGAATGAGATGATTTTGAAGGTCCCTTGCAACCCAACCCATTCTATGAGAAGGAAACTGAGGCACACAAGGGAGATATGAATGGATGCAGACCTATAAGAGGGCACTCACAGATCTCTGATATTTGAAATAAGCAGTCAACAAATACATCCACACATGCCTTAGCTGAATTTCCTGGTTTCTTTACAGAGATTAAAAACAAAAGCACTATAAAACTTTCTGCTAAGCGACTCAGATTACTCAGTTTCCTTACAAGTTTTGCTTGGCACTGATGGCCTTTTTCTCACCTCTACCCCAGGAGCACAGGCCTGGCACTGAACAGAACAATTTTCTGTCAGTCTGAAAAGATCAATAATCAGAGTAGCAGATATTATTAAATTAGCTCTTTTGAAAAAAAACAAAACAAAACAAAAAAACAATGAAAATGGAAAACATGGAAAAGCAAGACAAAACATACTCTTGATCCAGGTGCCTGGTGGAAGGAAAATGAAACCAGAGCAGGAATATTAATTTGATTTTATTTTTCAGAGACCCCTAATTCAAGGTGTTTGGGGTGATTTCCTTCAGAAATCACAGAAGCAGAATTAAGATAACAGTGATTTAAGAAAAGATTCGTGATCTGTGGGAAATTAGAAATATTTGGGATTTCCTTTTTATGTATGTGTGGGAGAAAGGGACAGGAAAAGATATAAGGAGGTGACAAGCAAGCCCTTTGCCCAGCTGTAAATTCATGAGCACAGCACACTGAATTGCACCATTTTCAGGGGAAAAGGTTACTTTCTATCTGCAAATTAGGCCCAGGAAAAAAAAAAGAAAAGAAAAAGAAGAAACAGCCCATATGCAGCCTCTAGTCTGAAGCCTTAATTAACATAAACAATGTTCAAACACACAAAGAAATAGATATTACCATTGAAATAAAGCATATGGCTGGCTAAATACCCCGAAGATTATCTGGAGATAATCTTTGCAGGCACCAGAAGTGCAGCTGATGCTGAGCTCTAATGATTCCAATCACAAGGCCAGGCCATCCCACCAGAGAGGGAGCTCAGCACTTCCCACCATCATCATCCTCCCGGGCTTGCATCCTGCCTTTCAAATCCAGAGCTTGTGGTGGAGAATTAATGAGCACTTTCCTTCTTTACAACCCTGCCCCACTGCTCCAGAAGAAGGCCTGAAATGCAGGAATCATCTCTTGAAGGAGAAATTTGTGCCATGGCTTGGTCTCCAAGGAGCTGCTTCAGTCAGGGTTGTGTTGGGTGGGGATTGGAGCAGCTTGGTTTGGTGGAAGGTGTCCCTGCCCATGGCAGGGGGTTGGAACTTGGTGATCTTTAAGGTCCCTCCCAACCTAAGCCATGGTTTTATGGAAGGTTGAGATGGGGGAGAAATTTGCCACTGAGCCCACAACCCTTGCGTTCCCCTGCCAAAGTTCTTTCCCACAGGACAGATATTGGGATGAGCCCCCAGAAGGGTTCCTCTGTCCCACCCAATATTCCACTGAACAATCCCAAAAATGGATCAGAATTTTCATACAGAAAATGTGACACCATGGCCCAGGCAGAGGAGGAATGGAGAAACCCAAGGCACTCAGCCTTGTGTCTCTAAATCAGAAATTAATGTGGAAATCCCTGTGAGGTGTCACAATGTTCCAAACCAGCTCAAAAGCCGCTGATCACAAAACTCAGGGGAATATTCCTTCCTGATCCATCTATGGAAGTGTCCAAGGCCAAGCTGGATGGGGCTTGGAGCAACCTGGGATAGTGGAAGGTTCTGTCCCATGGCAGGGGTTTGGAAATGGGTAATCTTTAAGGTCCCTTCAAACCCAAACCATTCTGTGATTTAATTACCCCAGTTCTAGTGGTTGTTTAATAATTACAAATCTGGCGGCTCCCACAGCACCTTGTTAAAATCAGAACTTGAAGTATCATGAGGGAGGTTGGTTTGTTTGTTTGTTTGGTTTGGTTTTGAGGGTTTTTTTTTGTTGTTGTTTTTGTGTTTTGGGTTTTTTCTGTAAGGCATATTTGAAGTCTTTTTGTCCTGTGTATATTTCTTTTCCTTTAAAAGGATGACATTTTCCAGCTCCTCTACAGAACCCTGTGAAACAGAAACAGAAAAGCCGACAACTCCCTATAATCCCTTGGCTTTGTGGCTTTAAGAAGAAAAAAGGAAAATAATTCTCATATTTAGCCACGCTGCAAACTGTGCAATCATCAGGTCAGCTCATGGCGGTGGATGCAGAAGATGACCTTGGACTGCTTCCATGGAATCACCAAATCATGGAAATGTTAAGGTTGGAAAAGATCCTTAAAATCATCAAATCCAACCAACAACGAGCACCATGTACATTACTAAGCCTCAAGTGCCACATCCACATATTTTTTCACCTCTCCCAGGGATGGTGTCTCCACCACTTCCCTGGGCAGCCTTTTCCAATGCTTGACCACCCTCTCCGAGAAGAAATTTTTCCAAATATCCAAAATCTCCACTGGTGCAACTTGAAGCTGTTTTCTCTCGTCCTGTCATTTGTTACCTGGGAGAAATATCTGACACCCACATCACTACAATTTCCTTTCAGTCTATTTCCACAACAGATCAACAATTTATTCATCCAAGTCTTTATCCCCTGCACTTAAATTTCTTGTTGTCATCCAGAGCCAAAAACACCTTTACAGTATTTCTGGAATCCCTTCAGTGTAAGAAATCTAAGCCATAACACCTAGATTAGGAGCTGTGAGTAAGATTGTAAATATGATTTATAAATAAAGTAAAAATTGTGCAATATTCTAAATAAATTTTATAAATAAGATATATTTTGGGGTAAAGCTGCCCCATTGCATCTTTCCTGCTACCAGATTATCAGAACAATAAAAAATAGAGAATCATCAAATAGTTTGGGTCAAAAAAGACGTTTAAGTACCACTGATAACACACAACTGCAAAAACCTACCACTAAACTGTGTCCCCAAGTGCCACATCTACACATCTTTTAAATCCCTCCAGTGCTGGTGATTCAACCAATTCCCTGTCATGCCTAAACTCCTTGGGCACCAAGATCACCTTGGGAAAAAGGCAAAAACAGGAGCTACTGTGAAAATATTGTAAGCAGAGGTTGGGACTTTCTGAAGCAGACTTTTCCAAGTGGAGGGAAGTGTATCAGTGGGACAAAAAGGGGATAGAAAGATGAGCAGGAGGACGGCTGCTCTCATTATCTCACAGGGCTGCTTTCCAGCAGAGGACAAGGTGAGAGCAGCGAGTGATGGATCTGCCTCCCTCCCACCCCTATGTGACATTCACAGCTGCTTATCCAGGCCTTGCAGGATGCTTCTCCCCAGGGGCAGCTCCTCTGGTGTCCTTGAGCTTGCATGGAAATGTTTTGGCAGGTCCTGCATGGCAAGAACCGGAGCCAGGGCTGGGCTGTTGTCCCCTTGTTGTACCACCCTGCAGGACCCTCCTGAAACTGCCTGTTTGAGCAAAGGTATTGTGTGCATGTTCCAGCTGGACACAAAGATGTTCTGCTCACTCCCTCAGCTTCCCTGTCAGCTTTCCTGCTATGATTTCCCAATTACCACAAGATGCCAGAGGCTTGGGGCTGATTTTGCAGTTATCCCCTCTCCAGCTAGGAAGGATCAAACTGGATCATGGCCCAAACGATGGGACTCTGCTTTTCTGTTTAGAAAAGGATGCAGCTCCACATCAGGAATTAACCTGTAGCTGGTCCAGGCAATCCTCTTTCTCTGCCCTGAATAAGAGCCAGTCATCCTATAATCACTCCTGAGAAACTGAGAAATTTTCCTGTTTTCACAGAAAACAACAATCAATGCACCCAAGGGATGAGCAGCAGCTTTGTCACATGTACCAAAAATATTCCAGGGAAAATCCTCCAAGGAACTGAGTGCATTAGCAGGACCCACCATCTCCTGCACCTGGATATCGTGGTCCCATGCTCAAGCCTCATGGGAAAGATGGGAAGAATGGGAAAACAAGGTAGGGAATGATTTTGCTGAGCATAGCAGGTGCCAACAGAAATGTAGGACATTGCAGCCAGCAGTGAACAAGCTGCTCAGGGATGTACAAATGCATTTGGATTAAAGGCTGGGAGAGCAATACAAACACCTGGGAGGAGATGTCTCACTCACATCCTCTGTTCTCACATGTCCTGTTTGCTGCTCAGCACTTCCAACTCCATGGATGGCCCCAGCTGAGCCTAAAATCCCTCAGAGCCCCCAAACCAGCCCTCATCCAGAGTTCAGGGGAGCAGAAGGATTGACATGACCCCAACCATCACCCCATGGGTGCTCACACCAAACCCTGGCAATGGTTTGGGGATTTTAGAATTGTCCACTTGGGGATTTTGAACCCAAAATCTCTGGTGCATGGGACTGAAAGGAGAGAGGGAGATGAAAGTTTGTTGCTAGCTCTGGACAGAGAGCCTGCAAGTCCCAGCTCTGATCCAGATCTCCTGTCCCTTGTGCCTCTGTTTTTCACCCTCCCCCTCTCTGAAAAATCCATCTTGATGCTCTTCTCAGCTTTCCATGGCAAAGCCAGGGATGAAGACAGGCAGATTGCCTCCTGTCTACCTCTAAACAGCACTTCCCAAAAGAGCAAACAGTGCTGCCAACATCCCAGCCCTGTCTCCGAGAGCACAGGAGGCCCCAGGGCCAGGTTGGGAAGAAGGATGGCTCTCCTGCTACCAAAATCCCAGCTCCAGGGGATGCTGCTTCTCAGAAACCTAAATCAGAACATTTTAATGGCTGAGCACAGGGCTAGAGGATAAAGAGACAAAGAAAAATAAATCAGGTGGATGACAGAGGGGCTGGGAATGGGAGGAGGTAGCAGACGGTAAGAGAAATTAAATCAAGAAGCAAAATTAAGGTGCTGCAGGCAAAGATGAAGATGCTGGATTAAAGATTAACCGTAACCAACATGGAAATGTGGCCCTTTAAAGGTACAAATTGCTTCAATGCATTTCACAAAACCCACTCAAATTTCCTATGATTAAAGTTTTCATAGATGCAGCTGGATCACAGTAACAGATATCTGGACCTAAGAACTCTGGATGGCTTCACACCATCCAATTAAAAGCAAAGGGAAGACAATCACCCTAAAAACCTGAAAGTTCTGCCCTGAAGTGAAGGTGAGGAGATGCAAGCAGTTGTTAGAGAAGGGTTTAGCCCTGTACAGATAAATTCTGGGGGTATTTGCAAGTCACTCTGAATCCAGGGGAGCTGCTGAGCCCTTTGGGGCTGTCTGCTCACTGAGCATTTCCTAATTTATCTCCCGCCAGCCAGCTCCAAAGGAATGGTGGGTGAGCTCCACATGGGAGTGCACCTTTCACACCTGCTCCTTCACAGCCCAAAGGAAGAGACAGCTCAGCCAACATCCCCATCAAAGTGGAGCAGGTGGAGCAGGTTCAGCCCTGGGCTCCAGCCCTGGGAGCAGAGGATCCTCGTCCCATCACAGCACATCAGGTTTTTGCACTGCTGCACATTCCCATTCTGGGATCACCGTAAGAAAGGTCTCTCATGCATTGCCACCTCCTTTTAGCACCAGCAACTCACATTTTCCACTGGAGCATCTAAGACCCTGTTCCTGGGAGAGTGAGGGGGGTGGAGGAACTGGATGAGGTTGTGAGGGTCAGTTTTTAAAACCCTGAGGTGCTTTTTTCAAATGATGAGAGTTTCCTGGGTGATACAGACTCAGGAGTACCCACAGAAGAAGCATGGAATGGTTTGGGCTGGAAGAGGCATTTCAAGCTCATTGTAATGAGCAATGAGCAAATTAGACCAGGCTGCTCAAAGCTGCACCCAACCTGACCTTGGACACTTCTAGGGATGGGGTAGCCATGACCTGGCTGTGTGAGCCTGTCCCTCATGGTACAACCCTTCTCCTGGCACAAACACAGCCTTGAGCCTTGATGTTTCTAGCAGGATTCCCATGAGCAGAACCTCAGGGAAGCATCAAAATCAAACTCAACATGCACTTCAAACCTCCAGCAGGACATCAGAGAGCTCTGAGCCAGGTGAGAGTAGGACAACACAGGTACACACCCACACACGGACATGGGGATGCTGCTCTGAAGATGAGAAGGTTTAGTCAGTGTGAGCTCAGCTCGCTGCACTTTTATCCTTGCCACTGCTTTCCTTTGGTCCTTCCTTTCCCTTTGGTCTCCTTTTCCTCTGCACACCACAAAATGAGCATTTCATGGGAGCAGAGCAGCCAAGTGAAGCTGAGCTGGCAGCTCCTTGAATGCATGGAATGCCTCCCTCGTTCCCAGCTCGAATTTTGGAAAGCAACATCTGCCTGCTCCTGAAGGTCATTTGGATCCTGGATCAGGGATGCTGCACCACCTCCTCATTGCTATGCTGTGCCTGGAGCAGCCATAAATGTCCTGTCACATGAAATGCTGCTTCATTACAAGTTTTGGGAGGGAGGGGACAAATAAAATGCAAAGCAAACAGCAAAAACCCCACTGATGGGACCAGCGTGATTCCTGGGTGTAGAAAGGAATCCAGAGGTTTTGCTTTGGATTTGCACTTGTGCAAGGGGAGAAAACCTGTGGGAAATCGAGATGATGCTAATGCAGTGAGGGGGCTGGCGCAGCCATGGCTAAATAAACGCTAATAAATAAATAAATGCCGATGTTTAAGATCGCGCTGCCCCCTCTCCTTGAACACGCCGTTCCAGCCCTCCTGGGGCTGATCTGATGTTGTCTCACCAGGGGGGTCGATGTAAACATCTCCCTGGTGGGCCGGGCCCGGGTGGATCACAGGGAAGAGGGTGAGATCCCTCGGGAGGAGCAGGAACACAGCGGCAGCGAGGCAGCTGGATTCAGGCTGCCGGGAACGGTTCCTTGTCACAGCTTGGCAGCTGTGAGGATGCAGGGATGCAGGGATGCAGGGATGCAGGGATTCAGGGATTCAGGGATGCAGGGATTCAGCAAAGCAGAGGATTGTTTTGAAGCTAGAAAGCAGCAGAGCAAACTTCCCTTCTCCAGCCCGCACAGGCAGGAGCTGCAAACACAAATCAAGCTCCAGACCTGCAAAGCTGGCAGAGGTTTTCCTGCAGGAAGGTTTCTCCTGCCATGCAATCCCAATGGTTTTAAGTAGACTGCATGACTGGGTCTGCTCTAATTCCTGCTTTTCTGCCATGGATGTGTGGGAGGAAAGGCATGGAGCCACAGCACCCCAGCAATTTTGCAAGGAGCAGGAATAAGGAGCAGGTGCTGAGCAGAGCCACACGGCTCTGCTTGTGCTTTTCTCAGGAAAGCAGGTCACGGGGGAGGAGGGGGAGTCCTTTCCCAGCTTTGCTACTGCAAATGTGTTTAACCAAAGCCACGCTGGTACCCAAACCCTCTGCTGGCCCCTCTGGAGCTCATGCAAAGAGGGATTGCTATCAAAACCTTTTAAAGCCACTTTCTGCTAAGGAAAAATGGCTTGCAGGGATACAAGCTGGTGGAAGCCTTTCTACTCCCAGCAATATTTCTTCATTAGGATTTCTCCTCTCTCCTCCCCATCCTGCTGTATCTCTGTACGTTTGGAATCAGAAAGGACAGAGAGTTCCCCAAAAATCCCAGGCAGTGGACTTGGCTTTTGTTCTATTCTATTCTATTCTATTCTATTCTATTCTATTCTATTCTATTCTATTCTATTCTATTCTATTCTATTCCACTCCACTCCACTCCACTCCACTCCACCCAACTCCACTCCACCCAACTCCATTCCATTCCATTCCATTCCATTCCCACTTTCAGTGACACCCCTCCCTTCAGCCACCCACCTTTCCCAAATTGGACAGATGTTGCAGCATCTGTGCAAGCTCACACTCAGCTGTCTGCTGTGCTTTATGTGCTGAGGTTCAGCTGAGGTGCAGTGACAGGTTTGGGAGAGCATTCATCCCAAAGGGAGTTTCTGACTTCCCACTTAGTGAGAAGATGTGGAATATTCCTCAGCTAATTAAATACTTGCCAATTATAAGGCAGCGCCAATGATGACTGTGCTGGCTAAAGCAATTTTTACTGAAAAATGTCTCTGCTGTCCTGTCTGGGCTTTGCAGCACTGGGAGTGGCCTTTCTTGCAGGAATTGCTGATGGTGCAGCAGCAGGCACAGTCCTAGGGGTGAAATGTCCTTTATTTTCTCCCCCCACAACCTGCCCAGCACTAAAATGCACATAAACCACTGCCAAACACATCTATCTCTGCCTCCTCCCTTGGCAGGGTGATCATTTCAGCCCTTCCTCTGCACCTCCTGCAGACCTGAACAGATTCCCTGGACTCTGCTTCCACACTGGAACATCCTTCCAGAGGGAAAACCAGCTCCTGCTGCTCAAAGGCTTGTGGTGCAGGGATCAGGACCGGGTCTATAGCTCCCAAGCTGGGAAATTCAGAAGTCCCCCTGAGCCTCACTGATATCTCATGGATGAAGCCAATAACAGCTGAATGCACTCAACCCTCCTGGCATTCTCTTTGCCAGGGCCCAGGGGAGGCAGGGAGCACGGGGATAAAGCCAGGCAGTATCACCATCACAGATGAAATGCAGATGAAATCCCAGCAGGAAGCTTTTATCCTCTGGCTCAGGAGTGCTCATTGCCAGGGTGCTTTCTCCGAAATCCAAGCTGGCACCTGGAGCCAGGAATCTCCAAAGGAGGAGATCAGATTGCAGAGGGTGGGAAAAGGGAGATTCCTGCTGCTGCAGCTCCTTCCATCCCAGCCAAGAAGGTGAGCAGAGGGGAATGTCCAGAGGAGGGAAGCAGATAAGTATCAGAATAAGGAATAAAGGAATAAACAGTAAAGATTTTACAGAGAAGAAACTTTCTGGAACCACCAAGGAAGCAGAACAAGTCAGGGAGAGAGACAGAGAGTCTGGAAATCAAGGGAGGTCTGAGTGTGTGGAGAAAGTTGGTCAGAACATTTAATTTGACACTCAGGAGTCCTGAAAGGAAAAAAGTTGGGAAACCACAGTGCTAAGGTGTAAATCTGGCTGTTTTCTCCCTAGCCCCTCTGAAATGTCCCTGCCAACACTGCTGGCTCGTGAATCAAGGTCATCCACACAGAGTGAGCAGAGAGCAGACAGGTAGGTTAGGACCAAAGGGATGAAGCTGCTGGTCCCAGCCTTCACCTGCCCAAGGGTAACAGAACTGAGCAGGAAAAGTACAGTGGATGTGACAGCTCCCACTCCATCCTCCTGTTTGATCTTCCTTTCTTTCCTGAGATGACAGGAGGTGTCAGAGTGAAGGAGCGCCGCTCACAAGCTGGGGGCTCCCAGGCCACCTCTTCTGAAAGCTTTTCTGGGGAGGGAGGGAGGCCAGGAGGACAAAAATAAATGCTCCTTGTTCCGGGGACCTGAGAGCAGGTCCCCATGTCGCTCCTGCTTCAGAGCAGCAGAAAATGTTCTGAGAGTTCCTGTCAGTTCTGCTGCATTTTGAAGCCGTCTCACCCCTGCAAGCCTCCAAAGAAAAGTGACACTTGTCATTGGACCAACACTGCACCCTCCTAAACCCTCCAAAAACACTAATCTGGGTAAAGGCAAATGCAAAAGAAAAGTCAGAGCTGTAAGTGACCTAGAAAAGGAGTTGTTTGTGGTTTTTTTCAGCTCCAGTTGCAATAACAGCACACTGAAAGCTGCGAAATGCTGGGGCATGACAGTAATAGGAGTCATGTAAGCCCTGGTTCACAGACTGCAGCAGCAGCTCTTTGCTGGAGAGAGAACAGGCAGGACAACCTCAGCTGCCTCCCAGATCCCAGGAGGAGCTGGCAGAGCTGGCAATTAGCAAAAGCGTCTTTTGCACTTGTAAACTGAGAGAGTTGGGTAGAAATGAGCAGGGAAGCGGGGAAATGCCCGGTGCTGTGATACCGTTTCTAACAACACTTGGGAGGTGCTGATGCCTGAGTGGAGACAAACACAGCAGCCCTCCAGAAGCGGAGGTGGAGAGGGGAGCTCTTTTTATAGCTACCTGGAAAAAAAAAATCAAAAGCATTTTTGTCCCACAAACAGGATATTCTTGGGAACACCGTGGTGGAATGCACCTCACTGTCACTTCAAACTGTATTTTAGGAAGCATTTCTTTACACAGAGGGTTGTCAAACACTGCAACAGGCTTCCCAGAGAGGTGATAAATGTCTTAAACCCAGCAGTGTTTGAGAGGGATTTGGAAAACCCTCCTAATAACTTTTGGATAGACCTGAACTATCCCAACTTGGTTGGGCAGTTGGAGTTGATGATTGTTTTAAGTCCTTTTTAACTGAAAATTCTATTCTATTCTATTCTATTCTATTCTATTCTATTCTATTCTATTCTATTCTATTCTATTCTATTCCATTCCATTCCATTCCATTCCATTCCAATGGCAATTCTGGGATTTTTCCCCTGCCCTGCTCCATGTGTCTCATGCAAAACATTTTCAGCCTCCCCACTCACCCTGAGTTGTTTCTCTTGGGGATGAGCAGCAGATCCTCTCCTGGGACTCATCAGTGCAACTTTAATGACTGAAAAAATCTTTGGGCTACAACACAGCCACAGCCACGTGTGTGCTTTCCCTATCCCTGCATTCACACTGGATCTCCACATCTTGGGCATATCTAAATTACACCTTAGGCATCAAAAATCCCTTCCCTCCAAGTACCTTTGTAGCTGAAAGATGATTTTCCCAGTCAGGACCCAGATCCTGCAGTAATATTGGACACAGGGAGCTCCCTCCACTCTCCTTGTGTTGTTCCGCATGCAGCAGCTCTGGAGACACATTTTTCTTGGATTTTAGGGATTTGCATCACAGAGTTCTGCCTCCCTCATCACTACTAGTAACCAAACACTCCCTTGGAACATATTTTAAATGTCACTAAACTCTCCAGCACTGTTTTGACCAATACTTGGGATACCAGGACTGGAAAAGATCTGTCTGAACACAATTCCCAGCAGCAGTGATACATTACTGCAGCTTCAGTTTGGGCTGGCATGGAAGATTAAAGGTAAAGATATCCCAGCTGACAGCCAAAAATCCTGCAAACAACCCTTTACCCAGGCCCCAGCCTAGGATTATGGGTGAAAAAAAATCACATGCATATTGATAATCCCTGGGATAATCCTGTGCAGCACCCTTGAAGCTGTCAGAAGCCTTGCTGAGGTTTGAAGATTCCTTCCTTAAGGTTTGACATTTGAGTTCTATGCACCATTAAATAAATAATAACCACAGCTAAAAAGGAATAGCACTCTTGGATCCCAGCTCATCTGGGCTCCTTTTCTCCCAATACAGGCCACAGTTAACTTTTATTCAGAGCCACCAGCAGAGCCCTGAGAGAGGGCAGGAGAGCTGAGTTGTGGCTCTGCTCTGCTCCTCCTGGGTAACAGGAAAAATCAATCCCTGAGTTTCTCCTTCTCCACCTGAAAATGACACAGTTCTGGTTCTGGGAACAGCCCATCTCTCATCAGTGCAATTATGACCCTTTCCTATTTCTGTCTCCTTGGCTGGCTGGTGGTGGATTGGATCCATCACCGAAAAATGAGGGGGACTGATGTGCTTCCCACCCATTTTACTGTCTGTGAGGCCTCAGGTTTTAGATTTTATATTTTTTAGATTCTGTCCTGCTTTCGTGTGTAATTGTGAGCTTCGTATTAGGGGATGGTGAGCTCTCTTCACAGAGTAGGGAGACAAAACAATTCCTGCTCTAGCTGGGGACCAAGGACAAATGATCCAAATCTCAGGCCCAAGAGCAGAAACAACGTGGACTGAAGAGAGAAAAACAAGAAGGATGGGACTTCATGAGCTAAAGCTGTAATTGGACAATTAACTCCAATATGCAAATGGACCAACACTTATAAAAGTGTGAGACCCCGTGACCCCGTGGTCGTGCATTTTGTGACCATTTTGGTTCATCTTGGGTGTAGCCCTGGCTAGGCTCTTGTGCTGCCCAAGGTGTATCCATTAAAACCTTCTAATAAATCCCTACTTTATTCTTTATCTCTGTCCAGTCTCTGTTCTAGGTCAGCCTTCACAAGGCATCACCTGCTCTTCCATCCTCAGCAGCAAGAAAAGGAGGAAAGGCTCTCCTCAAACCTGGGAGGATCAAGGCTCTTGCTGGATCAGGCTTTAGGCCACCACCATAAAATCACAGAGTGGTTTGGGTTGGAAGGAGCCTTAAAGATCATCCCATTCCAACCCCTTTCCATGGTCAGGGACACCTTCCACTGCCCCAGGTTGCTCCAAGTCCTGCCCAAGCTGGCCTTGGACATTTCCAGGGATGGGGCAGGCACAGCTGCTCTGGGCACCCTGTGCCAGGGCCTCACCACCCTCACCGTGCCATGCACCAGGCTCTGGCAGAGGGTGAATTTATTCCCTCAGAGAGAGCCAGCAAACCCCCTCCTGACATCCCACCAACATTCCACGTGTCCATTAAACCCCCTGGAGATGCAGCTCTGGCCTGAAGCAGAAGGGAGCTCTGGGAGATGAACACTCATCTTCCAACTGGTCAGCGCTGTAATTGAACTAAAGGATTTGCAAAGCCCTGGAAAGAGCCTTGACAAGTCTGAAAATTGTTCTCTTCCATGAAATTAGTCTTTCTGACCTCTCTGCATCAGTTATTTTCCTGACTGAGGGTTAAAGTGCATCCAAATAAATCTGATGGACAGGACACAGAGGATTTGTCCTCTCCGGGAGTTTTGCTCATTGCCTTTCAGGATGGCCACTGGGAAAATCTGTTGAGCTCCACATTGAGTTGGCTGTCAGAGCAGGCTGAATATTCCATGTTTTTTGCTAATCCTCTCTGCCATGGGGCTGAGAGGCCATGGAGAGCTCAGGTGGGATGCATGAGTTGGTGTCTCGTGCCCTCACGTGAGCAATCTCACAGTGATTGCCCTGAGTCTCCTCATTCCACCTCATGAGGACCAAAATTCATGTGGTGACACTCCCTGCTGCCCATACAAAACAAAAAAACACGATGGGAGCTCTTCTGGGTGACCAGTCTGACCATCAAACTCACCTTTAGCTAACCAGATCTCAGTGCTAAATAGGAATACTTATTTTTGCTCACTAACAGGAGCTCCTTGCTCCCAGATTCCCTGACATTTCGAGGAGCTGTCTGATGTTATTTAGCACAGCAGGCTCAGGGAAAACTGAGGCACGAAGCTTACACTGATTTGGCCAGACACACAGAAAGTTCATCATTAGACAAGGGCTGCATCCTGGGCACTGTGGCCTCTTTTTGCTGCTGTTTTAGCAGAACATTTCATCTTCTAGCATTTCGTCTTCTAGCATGGTGCACAAGCAGTCAGGTGAAAATGAACACAAGTCCTTTTCTCCTCTTTAAAACAGGGGCAAACTCTCCCCATCCTTATTCACAGTGTGCCAGTTCTGGCGCCTTTTCCACCACATCCATCAGTCCTACCTTGTCCATCCTGTCAGTCCATCACTATGGACTCAAGAACCTGCACCCTGACCATTCCCCATGGAATCCCATCATGAGAATGAGGTGTCTGGGACTGGAATGGACAAAATGGATAAAATTAGATATTAGGGAGAAATTCTTCCCTGTGAGGGTGGTGAGGCCCTGGCACAGGTTGCCCAGAGAAGTTCCACTTCCCCATCCCTGGAAGTGTCCAAGGCCAGGCTGGATGGGGCTTGGATCAACCTGGGATAGGTGTCCCTGCCCATGGAACAGGCTTGGAATGGGATGATCTTGAAGGTCCCTCTCTACTCAAACAATTCTCTGATTCAATGATGAAATTTTAGAAATACAAAATTTATTTTGGTTGTGGTGGATACTGCTGTTTCTCACTTGCTGTTCAAGGATTCATTAAAAAATTAGGCATTTTAAGAAGTTCATCTGAACTTGCCTCAATCTTGCAAGAAAGTTGAACAAAGAAGCCTGATGGGGAAACTTCTTCATGTATCCTTAGCAAAGATAAAACATAAAACATCCCTTGCTCAAACATCTACCTAGTGCTGACGGTCTGGGCTTTCTCCAGCCCTGGTTCTGAGGCACTTGTGGTCATAACACACCTTCCTCAAATCATGCACAGGCTGCTCTGGAGCCCGCAGCTCCCAGCAAAGCCAACATTCCAGAGGATACAGACCTGGAAAGATCTGCAGGTTTAGAGACAGAACCATTTGGAAAGCGGTGCTCTGTAGCCAGACAGAATTTCTTGTGCCCATAAAGGCAGACTAAATCAATCCAGCAAAGAAGCACGTGGAGATAAAGCGACTCCACTCTGAATTTCACACACAGAGGGTGCAGAGCATTCTGCTGGTGCAGCTCTTGTGTCTCCTCCCTGCACCTGAGCCTGTCCTGAAGCTTGGTTCAAAGCTGCACACATGTTGTGTCACTGGAGTTAGAGCACACCAAAATCAGGCAGCAGGTTTCCCCAATCTGCCTTTTTTCCCCACACTTCAAGGCCTGGAGCTGTGATCCAAAGCTCTCCACCAGCACACACAGATTCCTGGGCTGTGTTGTTACAGCCTGGAGTCTCCTCATGCAACCTGGGAAGTCAAGTTGGATTTCCACCACAAGCCACCCTCATCAGCCTGGCATGTCCAGGACAGCTGGCAGGGATGCAGGCAAGACAGGGATGCAGCCACAGAACCATGGAATTGTTGTTTGGAAAAGATCCTCAAGCCCAACTCTTGACCCAGCACTGCCACGTTCGCCACTAAACCTCAACCCCAAGTGCCACATCTGTGCATCTTTAAATCCCTCTGGGGATGGTGACTCAGCCACCAGCCTGGGCTTGACTACTCTTTCCATGAAGTGATTTTCCCTGATATCGGGGATGCAGGCAAGACAGGGATGCAGCCACAGAACCATGGAATTGTTGTTTGGAAAAGATCCTCAAGCCAAACTCTTGACCCAGCACTGCCCCACGTTCACCACTAAACCTCAACCCCAAGTACCACATCTGTGCATCTTTAAATCCCTCTGGGGATGGTGACTCAGCCACCAGCCTGGGCTGCCTGTTCCAGGGCTTGACCGCTCTTTCCATGAAGTAATTTTCCCTAATATCCAATCCAAACCTTCCCTGGTGTGACTTGAGACTGTTTCCTCCTGTCAATTGTTACCTGGGAGAAGAGATTGACCCTCACCTGGCTGCCCCTCCTGTCAGGGACTTGTGGAGAGCCAGAAGGTCCCCCCTGAGCCTCCTTTTCTCCAGGCTGAGCCCCCCCCACCATGCTCCATCAGCTGCTCCTGGTGCTCGTTTGTTTGGTTTTTTTTAGAATACCCAGCACAAACACACGGGAACACAGAAACCATCCCGAGGCTCCAGCTCTCACCCTCTGCTCTGAGCTGAGGTTGGGAATCACTGAACCCAAAGCCCCTTCCCAGTGGGAGCATCCTCCAGGTGTCAGTGTCTGGCTTCTGCCAGGTCTGTAGAGAGAATTCATTAATTCCACCCATATTCCTGATTTGGCTAGGGAAGCAAGGGAACATTTGATTCAGGGTCTCTGAATCCTCTGTCCTCTCCCCTCTGTCCTCTCCCCTTTTCCCTTCTGTCAAAAGCCATTAAACCCTGCTCTGCTGGCAGGCAGCAAAGGCCCTGAGTTCTCCTGCTCAGCTTCTCCTGCATCCTGTACTGTGAAAAGCACTGGAGAACAATCCAGCACCTGCTTTCTCATTTCCATGGACAATTCTGACCACTGGGAAGGTCAAAGGAGTTTAACTCCTGTCCCAAACAGAGATGGACACAGCCCCGCGCTCTGCTGATTTGTGCTGACAGAATTTGCCACCTCTTTCCTGAAGCACCTGGAATCCAGGTAACAACTCCCAGTCCCTGATCTTAGGAGACACCAATTAGTCCCTGATCTTCTCCCCTCTTATTTCATGCCATGAGGAGTTGGGAGCAAGGGAAAGAGAAGAGAGAGGCAGAGGCGCCACCCACAAATCTCAGAGTCACTCAAAGGGGCTGGGATTAATAAATCAAAATCAGGAAAAGGTGTCCTTGTAACAAAGGAGGTGTCTGGCAAAACAGCCCCCTGAAATCTGCCCTTCTTTGTGCCCCCAGCAGCCCCAGAGCCCAGGGACAAATCCTCAGGCTGTGGAGGTGTGACTGGGTTTCACTGCATTGCCCTGTTTTGTCTGCTCTCACCCAGGGCTGGAAAAAGCCTCCTGGGACCATAATTCCATCTGCCTGGTTGCACACTGCGAGTGCAGTCAGACAGGCTGAATTAAGGGATCCTTCTAACTGGGTTTAACACAGGGGAACTAATGGGAATATTCAGATTAACCTCCCTGCATGCCCCTGTGTAGCCAGCACGAGGCTTTCTTCCCTCACTGACATCCCCTCAACACATCCACAGGAGCAGTTGGGAAAGGCAGGACTTGCAGCTGAAGATGTGGGGAATTGAACTGATTAAGGGCAATGGAGCTGGAACAGGGGGACTGGCAAACACCAGAACATGTTTGGGGTCACATGGAGGGTACTGTTGTTCCTTCACAGCTGGATTTTTGCAGTAAAATATATCTATATAATATATAATTTGTATAAATTAATATGTAATAAGTCATTAATAGATCCAAAGGGGAGAGCAGTGCACTGATTTCTCACAGGGTTTTAGGGTTTTAACAGACCACCAGGTCAAGGGAGGTGACCTCTGCCCTGCTCCTGTGAGACCCTTCCTGGATTGTGTCCAACTCTGAGGCCTCCAACATCAGAAGGACGTGGAACTGCTGGAGAGATTCCAGAGGAGACCACAAAAATGAGCAGGGATGGAGCCCAGCTGGGAGAGCTGGGGGTGTTCAGTGTGGAAAAAATAAAGCATCAAGGACACCCTAGAACCCTTTCCAGTGCATAAAGGGGCTCCAAGACAGCAGGAGAGGGACTTTGGACAAGGGATGGAGAGCCAGGACAAGGGGGATTGGCTTTAAGCTGAAAAAGAGTGGATTTAGGTGGGATATTAGGGAGAGATTCTTCTCTGTGAGGATGGCAAGGCCCTGGCAAAGGTTGCCCATAGAAGCCGTGGCTGCCCCATCCCTGGAAATGTCCAAGGCCAGGCTGGATGGGGCTTGGAGCAACCTGGGATAGTGGAAGGTGTCCCTGGCCATGGCAGGGGGGTGGAACTTGAGGACCTCTGAGGTCCTTCCAACCCAAACCATTCTGTGACTCTGTGAAGTGTCTGTATCTGGGGGAATCATTCATCCCTGTCAGCACAGACAGGCTGTGAGTGCCTGATCTACAGCTCTGGCAGGGTCATTGATGCTCTGGGTGACAGACAGGGGGAAAGAGAAGCTGCTTCTTGACTTTGGAAAGCTTTTCTTCAAAAGACAGGCGCTGGGAGATGGATTAACTGATGTGATGAGCAAAATGATTTCTGTGGGATGTTAGAGATAAGACAATTCCTGCGTGACACGTTTCTGGTGGTGGGGAGTAGAGGAACCAAGGGAGCTGTACATTCCAAAGGGAATCAGAGCAGCAAGGCTGGAATCACAAAAATCCCCAAAAGGCACCAAAAAGGAAAGAAAAGTTAATGCCTCTCTCTTTCAACAAGTGGTGTGGAGCTCATGGAACTCACACCATATCCTGTTCCTTGTGCTGCCTTGCAAGGATTTTTCTTTTATCCTGTAGGATGTGCAGTCAGGAATTCAGACAGCTTGGGATTCTGCAGATTAGACACTGGATATCCCACCAAAAAAAAAAAAAAGGGAATTTCAAGCAAAGCAGCTGCACTTCAAGATTCATGGGGTATCCAGACCATAAACACTAAAGAGTACAATTACCCTATGAAAAAATTATACAAATAATTCCTCCTTCTAGGATATTTTGGGGGCTCCTCTGAGTTGTTCCAGACAAAGCAAACAAACAAAAACACCCTGAAAATACTTGTTCTGACACTTCAAAACTCTCACAGTGGTTTATGGCTCTGGCACCTCCAGGACCAACCCACACCCTACTCCTCAAGCAGTTTCCTTCTGAAAAAATCCCATGAACAGGACTGTTCTCAGTCTCTGAGAGTTGTATTTTAGGATATTGTGAGTTTCCAGGTGATTTCACCTCACCCCAGAGCTGAGGCAGGGTTTGTTCTGTTCTCCAAGCCTAACCTTGCTCACACAGGTCACCTTCCTAAACAGTGAGGTTTGCATTTCCCAAGTCAGGTAGGTGAAAGGCTTTAATTACTGGAACAATCTTTCCCAAGGGAAGCCGAGGGTGTCCTTGAATTAAAACCACAGATTCCCGAGGTGCTTTCTCTTCCAAGAGCAGAAAAGCTTTTATGCAAATATTTTGGAAGATTTGGAAAGGCCTCTTGAAATCAGTTATTGTAATGCCTGGTTGTTATAATGCTTAGTTATTAAAATGAGACAGAGGAGCTGCTCGATGGAGCCAGGTGTTCCCTGAGGGATGAGGGTTCCCCTGGCAATGCTGGATCTCTCTTTGTATGCCTGGGGTTGGATTTCACACCTGCATGGCCTGATTTTGTGTCCTACACCAGGGGCTAAAATACAAGATCTCAGCTGGCTTGGACCCTGTTGTCACCAAGGAGGGGACAAGTAGCGCTCACTTGTTGCAGCCTGATCCCATGTTGTCTCTCCAGACCCTTCACAGGATTTTGGGATGGAAGGGACTTTAAATTTCTTCTCATTCCACCCTCCTGCCATGGGCAGGGGCATTTCCCACTATCCCAGGTTGCTCTAAGCCCTATCCACCCTGGCCCTGGACAGTTCCAGGGATGGGGCTTTCCTGGGCATTCCAGTTTCCAGGGTTCCAACAACACCCTCACACTAAATAATTTCATCCTAATATCTAATCTACTTTATTTCACTTTAAAGCCATTTCCCCTTGCCCCATCACTCCATGTCCCTGTCAGACACCCCACACTTTGTGGTTTGTGACTGTCCCTTTCCATCTCACACCAATTCTCCTCATTTACCTGATCCTGTGCTCAAAGAACACCCGAACACAGCTTTGATGGCCTGAACCCAGATTCATCAGCCCCATGGGGCAGCAAGACTTCTTTATAACACTGAATAGCCCCACACCTTCCTCTGCAGCCACAGAATCATGGAATTGTTAAGGCTGGAAAAGATCAACCCAACTCTTGACCCACCATTGCCATGTTCACCACTACACTTCATCCCCAGGTGCCACATCCAGACATTTTTTGGAACACTCCCAGGAGTGGTGACTCCACCACTTCCCTGGGCAGCCTGTTCAAAGCCTGACCACTTTCCCAGTGAAGAATTTTTTCCTAATATCCAATCTAAACCTCCACTGGTGCATCTTGAGGCCATTTCCTCTTGTCCTGTCCCTTGTTACCTGGGAGAAGAGACTGACTCCAACCTCATTAAAATGTCCTGTCAGGGAGTTGTAAAGACACATGAAGGGATGCTGTCACCCCCAGTAACAAACCTTGGCTCTGTCTCCCTGTTCCCATTGCCAAATGAAATCCCTGGGCAAGGCAGGTGAGAAATGAAACTCTGGGGAAGCACAAGAACATGATCACACAACCATGGATGTATTTATCAACTCCTCCCCTGTCCCAGGAGGAGAAAGAGGGAGCAGGAGACCAGATCCTGCCTGGGTTTTCACTTCATCAGGGCTAAGCAGCCAATAATTACTCCAGATGAATACCCTTGGAGGAGAGCCAGAGAATCCCAAATCATTCTCTGATTTCAACTTTCAATTTACCCAGCCCATGCTAGGGTCATTAATCACACTCACAGCACCCAACGCAACAGAAATTAGTCCCTGATCTTCTCCCCTCTTATTTCATGCCATGAGGAGTTGGGGGCAAGGGAAAGAGAAAAGAGAGGCAGAGGTGCCACCCACGAACCTCAGAGTCACTCAAAGGGGCTGGGATTAATAAATCAAAAATCCATTGTTAATAGTACAAGCTTAAATATCCATCTAAATGCAAATGAATGAACACTCAAGGGTTCTTCCTCTTTTTTTTTATTTCCAAGTGCTCTGTTCGACAGCTCCATCTTTGAGGAAGCACATGGTCACCAGATAATTGTCTGATTCTAATTGCAATTTTACAGTCCAACCCTTCACGGCCCATGGATTTTAAGTGGCCCTTAAAGGATTTTGGCATGCTCTGGATGGGATTGGAAACTCAGGTGTCTGCAGGGACAGGCTGGAGCTCTCATGGGAGGATTGCTCCAGGTTTCCAGCCTCTGTACCTGGTCTGTCACAGGAAGCAAGGGGTTAAATCCAGAGGCTGGGTCACTGGATTCAGGTGGAATTTGGGTCACCAAATTCTGCAGCCTCAGGTGGGTGACTGTGAGTGTGAGGAAGCTCCACCTGTCCACTCATCCTTGGAGCAGGAATATGGAGAGTGGCACAAGAGGAATCTTGAGGGGTCTCAGCATCTTCTGAGAAAGCAACCTGATTCACAATTGTCTTCTTATTCTATAATTTTTCTTCTTTGAATTCTAGATAGTCAAATGTTTGCAAAAATATTAAGGTAGGCGTTAAAGGTTTGATTACTGGAATTTGGACTGGCTCAGTGGAATTAATAATGTGGAGGAGGGGCCATGTGTGTTCTGCCAGAGAATGGCCCTCGTTGGGTTTTTGCTCTTTGTGATAAGCCTTATCTGGAGTATTTAGGAAGGAATAGGATGGGTGGTTCCACAGGTGAAGTAGAATGAGTGGGTGACACTGGCCACCAGGTGCATTGAAGCATGGACCCTCAAAGAGCACGCTGTGATCATTGATGTGAAGATGATAATTCAAGGCACAGCAAATGGGGATTTGCCATCAACAGGCTGGCTTGGGCTGCAGGGAATGCAGCAGGGGGGAGAACAGGCAGGGAAATGAAGCTGTAATTCCATTAAATTGGTGAGAAATGGGAAATGGGATTTCACAGAATAACAGAATGGTTCGGCTTGGAAAGAACCTTCAAGAACATTTAATTCCAACCTCTGCCGTGGATAGGGACACTTTCCCCTAGACCAGGTTACTCACAGCCCCATCCAACCTGATCCTGAACACTTCCAGGGATGGGACATCCTTGATTTCACCCATTTGCACAACCACCTATTGAGACTGATCGGTGGGAAAACCTCCAGGCCACAGGGAGAGGTGGCAGGAAGGAGAAGATGGGAGCAAAGATGGGAACCACAAAACAGTGGCTGAACCACAGGGCTTCCTGGCACAGAGCCGCCAATCAGGACCTCTACCACATACCAGGCAACAAGTTCAGAGTGCAAAAGTTCTTGTTCCAAGCATAAAACTATTACCCAAAATTGTGATTCCAACTCCTCGACAGGTCAAGAGCGCTGTTCAAGTTTGAGGTGAGCAGTCAGGACTGGGGAACAGGGTTTGCATAATTTGCCTTTCATTAGACTTTCCCAGGAGGCAGCAGAGGTAGCAAATCAGCTTTAAAATGTTGTGCAAATCAGCTTTAAAATGTTGTGCAAATCAGCTTTTAAAATATTGCACAAACAACTTGGCAGCTCCCCTTGCCAGAGCTCGCCGGATCAGCTCTGAGTTTTGGAACATTGTCTGAGCAAAAATCTGCTGACATCAGGATCTGGGGCTTTTCAGCTGCTCAAGATTGTAAATGTTGGTTGCAAACACTTGCAGGCATGCACACACACCCCCCAAAATCCCAAAACATGGGGGAAATGGAGGCTTAGCAGCAGCATTTGCACAACCAATCTGCTGGGGGGTTGGAATCCATGCTTGAAAACTGAACTGTGGCTTTGGTGCCAAGAAATTTCCTGCTCAGCTCTTAGCTTCCATTCTTTGGTGCCATGAGGATGCAGGGATGGAAGACTGAAAGGAATCCCAGCATCCTGCACCCCCAGAGGGACAACAGGCAGCCCAAGAAGCTGCTGAGCCTTGGGAGGAAGAGTGTGGAGCAGCCAGAGCTCCCAGGGCAGGAATACCTGGTCTAGGGAGTTGGAATGAGATGATCTTTAGGATCCCTTCCAACCCAAACCATTCTCTAGGATGAGGCAGAGCTGATGATGCTGAACTGGGCACTGCTTTGCCTCCAGCTCAGAAAATCCATCCAAACCTCTCAGTCCATGCTCAGCATTGAGCAAACCTTCATCTGTGTCCCACCAGGCACTTCCCAGTGCCAGCTCTGACAGATTCCTGTACCCACCCTGAATGGCATCCCTGTTGCTCAGCCCCTCCCAAACTGGATTTTGCTCTTTTCATGCTCAGACTGCAGCTAATTAAATCCAGGTCTGAGCATGGCAGGGAAACATCTCCATGTTCCTGGACACAACCCTTTCTCTGCTTTTGGAAAGCCAAAAGTAATAGGATGGAGTGCAGAGCAGAAGGGGCAGTGGTTCCAGCTCCTGCCTTTACTTGCCAAAAATTGGGTTGTTGTACAAGTGCTTTAATTCTATTCCAGCATGGAGAAACAACAGATCTAGCAGATCAGGCCAGCTCCTGAATCTGCTCCCCAATCCAACCCTCTGTGCTGACCCACACACTCTTTGGCACACAGAAAATATTATAAAACCCCTTTTATTAATTTCTTAAAAGACCACCTGCATCTCAACCATCTTCTAACACTGAAGCAATTTTCACTAGAAGCCAGAGGGACCAGTTCTGCCCTGGGCTACAACCCAGGTGTGATTCCACAAGCAGGGAGAACCTCTGGGTTCTTCAGCTTTGCTTTGGATCCACTCAGAGATGCCAAATTAATCCCAGACCAACGGGAACTGAGCTGAGTGTAAATATGTTGCCTGCCTCTGTGTGCATATGCTACTTAATGGAGCATAAAAGGACAAGAATGGAATCATTTTTCAGATGCTGCTGGTAATAATAATAAATAATAATAATAAATGCAGGGGCATGTGCCAAATGTCTGAGATCTCAAGGAGAGGAGCTGACTGCAAGCAGAAGAGGAGCCAGGTAGGTGCTCAAACTGAGATGCAAAAGTCAGTGAAGTAAAACCACCATTAAATCAAACACTTTGTATCCTTGTCAAGTTCACTCAGGATTTAAGACCTCACTTTCAGAGTGGGTTTTTTTTCTTTCTAAGATGCACATTCTTTGACAACTACTCTCCATGTGGGATTTATGGTCCCAACTCTTTGTTGGGATTGTTTTTTTTCCCTGCTGGCCACAAGCACATCACTCAAACCCTCCTGAAGAGCACCAATCATCACTGGAATTCTGGCAAAAATAATTTTTCTATATCAAAGCAGCACAATGTAAAGTTCATATCACCTGAACTTCACCTCCACAGGCCATATTTGCAACTGATTTTTTGTTGCTCTCCTTATGGTGCATGATTTAGGGTGAGCCAAGCACTGCAGAGAGCCAAGCACAGCTGTGCTGAGCTCAGTCTGAAAAGTTCCACAGTCCTGGGTCCCAGTTCATGCATCCTTTATGTGGAAAAATCCAAAACAGCACTAAAGGACAGCTCAGAGAGAAGCAGTGCACGTGTGAAGGAAGAAGCACTCCCCACCAGGGCAAAGAAAATACCGAGTAGAGAAAGCAAGAACTGACACATCACTGCTAAAATTGTGACGATTTCACTCAAAAAAGCAAACAGACCTGTGAGAGTAAAGAGAAACCCACAGAACTCACCCATCATTTTCATCCCACAGGATGCAGGTCTGGTTGGTGGTTCCCTGCCAGGAGACAAGAAAGGGAAAATAGAAACAAATCAGTGTCACGCTGTTTGTGGAGTGTCTGCACTGGAATGAAGAATGTGGGGCCTGTAATTCTCCTTCCACTGCCCTAAGGATGGGGAGTCTGGGATACACCAGAGGAGCTGTCATGGATCTCAAACCCTTTGAATGGTTTTTGCCACCCTGGGATTGAAAAGGCAGAATAAAACCTGCCTTGGTTTGTTCTGCATCACGAGCACTGCAGAGGGATTTGACTCTGCCTCTCTCCTGACTCAACCCACGGATATTCCTCCTTATCCCTCCTCTCACACAGAATCCTTTTGCTGCTCCCTTCTGGAAAGTGGATCAAATACAGCCTCTGCTTTTGTGGGACAAAAGCACAGCCCTGCAGGAAGGGGTCAGGTGTGTTTAAAGCCCCCTGGAAGAGCTTTGCCTGTGACTCCAGCTGTCTGAGACAGCTTTGGAAAATCCCTCCAGGAGAGTCCAAAGACACAACAGATCTTAATATTCGTGTTGTAGAGCCTCAGGAGGGCATCTAATCTCCACAAGGATGGACCTTGGGGTATGTAAATGTCCATCCCATAAATCTGCTTAGGGTTGAGCAGAGGAACCTGGAGGGAATTTTTGCCTGCCTTGGAAAGCATTGAGGACTACAGTAATATTCCAGAATTAATGGGAACAACCTTTCCCTCCTCAAGGAAGACCATTGTTACATCAAGTTATTTTAATGAGTCCACAATTATTCCTGTGTGATGATGCCCACAATGAAATGGTGTGAACTGGGGGCAAGCATGGCCGTGCTCCCTGTGCCAGCAGTGTCACCCTCCTGCTGTTCTGGAAATGAAGTTTGCTTTATTTTTTGGGGGGGGGAAGATTGAAGGGTCCTGCACCAGCAAAAAGATGTCAGGAGCCCATCAAAACCACCTCAACCTTGCAGCAACACATTCCTGCCCTGCAGAAGCAAACACAGCCATGGGATGGGGCAGGTTTCCAGGAACCACTTACGTTGTACAGGTGGGAGAATTCGATTTCCAGAGGGGTGAGGAGAGACCGAGGGAATGGCTTCACAGTCACAGAGATGACTTTGGAGTTCAGAACGGTGCTGTTCCTGGGGAGGAGAGGGAAAAGACAGCTTTTAGAGGGATTTTTGTGCAGCAGGGAATCCCATGGCAACCATCACTGGTGGTGCAAGGTTTAGAGTACACAGTGCAGGAGGGGTTGACCCCATTGTTATAAAATAACCCCAAAGACATTTGCTGCTGATGAACCCCATCCTGTTCACTCTGGGCTCTCCTCACAGCCAATCCACAGGTATCCCTCCAAAATCAAACCATTTTATGAACCTTATCCACTGGCCTTAGAGTCTGTATCTATCCCAGAAATAAAATATTCCTGGGCTCATTTTCTGTCCCTGCCACGAGGAAACAGAGCTCATTTGGACTACAGTGAGCCTTGTAGATCCCTTCCAACTCAGAATATTCCATGATTTCACGTGTTTCCCACAAAAATAAATCCTGTTTTGCCTCTCCAAGGCTGGCTTAGCCTGCACTGCAGTGAGGCTGAGGCACGGTTGCTTATCCATGGGCCAGCACACCATCCTGGCTGGAGGCACTGGTGTGGATCTTCATTCCCTGAGGACCAAAAGCAAGTGGAAAAAGGCCAAAACTCTCATGTAGATGTCTAAATGCCTGTGCCCAGACAAAATATTGTAATAAATCTGGCAGCCCTGGGAGATTTGGCTCCTGGGAGGGGCAACATGTGAGGAGGTACCTCCCCTTCCTGGAAAGCCAAATTCTTTGTAGGCGCTTCCCTGGTCACTGAACATGTGAAAATATGGAATTCCTTCATTTTCCTCCAGTTTATTGGTGTTTAAATAAGCAAAAGGTCCCCACAAGCAGCAGCTGTTAAGTGCTGCCATGAAGGAATTGGTAGTGGAGTGGTAGATCCAGATCAGGCTGCTCCCAGCCCCTTGACATCCATGGACAAAGGACATCCTTATCCAAATCTGCACCAAATCTCAAAGTACTGCAAAAATCTTTCACTTTTCTCTCTGGATTTTATCTTTCTTTTTAAAAAATAATCAAGTGGGAAAGATTTGCACTTGCTTAACAGCAGCTAAAAAAATAGTGATTAAAGAAAAAAAAAAGAGGAAAAAAAAATTTGGAATTGTCTATGGATGTGTAAGTGTATACTCAAAAAGCTACTGTTCCACCAACACTAGAGGGAACAACAACATTGATTTAACAGGGAAAGAGAAAAATCAAAAATATATCTTTTCCTTTAAAAAGAAAAAAGGGAAAATCTAAACTAGAAAAAGAAGAAAAAAATAACGAAGCGACAAAGCCCAACTATCACCCTACAGAGGAAAAGTAAAGGAGTAAATCAATGGGAGCAGGCAGCTGTAAGAAGCTCAAAATGGGATCTGCTGAAAGGTAACCACCAGTGCATGTCTTCATTAGAGGCTGTGTCTGCAAGGGTCAGTCCTCGGGTCAGTGCTGCTGAATATTTGCATGAGCAGCAGGGATGACACCAAAACCTTGTGGAGGCTGAGGAGCAGGTGAGAATCGATGCAGCCAGCACAGACAGAAAGAGAATTTGATTTTTCAGCGTGGCAAGTTGTTGGGACACAGAAGTCACCGGTGTGCAGATCGTGAAGGGTGATCAGTGGCCAAGAAGCTGCAGCTGAACCAGAAGCTGAAGGAGGCTTATAAAAAAAATGGAGAGCAATTTTTTTACATGGGTAAATAATGATAGCACAAGGGGGAATGGTTTTAAACTGCAAGACGAGAGGTTTGGATTAAATGTTGGGAAGAAATTCTTTCCTCAGAGGGTGGTGAGACCCGGGCACAGATTCCCAGAGAAGCTGTGGCTGCTCCATCCCTGGAAGTGTCCAAGGCAAGGTTGGACAGGGCTTGGAGCAGCCTGAGATAGTGGAAGGTGTCTCTGCCTATGGCAGGGGGTTGGAATGGGATAATCTTGAAAATCCCTTCCACTGAGATGAAGCAAAGAACTTCTGTCTGTACCCTCCTTATCTGGATTCCACTGTGCTGTTGGGTTCAATTTCACTTTGAGAGGAGGAAACAGCAAAGGGAGTTCAAAACAGAGACACAAAATCAATCCAGGTGCTGGAAAACAAACAAAATTTCTCTGTTGGAAGGCTTGTCTGATAGTTCCCTGCACGTGGGGGGCTTTTCAGTCACCCACCCGAAAGCCAAGTGCCTTTAAGTGAAAACCAGACAAATTCAGCCTTAAAAAGAGAGGCAGGCTCCTGGCAGAGAAGGTAATTAAGCAGCTGAGCAGCTTGTTGGGAGCAGAAAAGGACTCAGTGTCATGGGGAATCTTTCAGGAGGAAGATGAGTCGCTTTTCCTACGAGCACGTTACAGCCCAGCTTCTGGGAAGGAAACAAACACGGGGAGATCGGCTTGAGCAGGAATTGAGAGGAGCTCAGAGGGCTCCTAAGTGGCCACCAAGGGTGTGCAAAGGGCTGTGAGCACAGTGCTGGCCACACAGGGAGAAGCAGGCTGGTGGCTCTCTGCTGTCCGTGTCCTCTGCAGCAGAGTCCAGCTGGGACCAAGCGCCTCTCTCACCTCCCCAGCTTGGAAAATCAGGTTTTGTGTGCAGCCCATCTCAATTGTCACAGCTGCCAAGATCTGCTGGGCTCTCTGGATCCAAGGGGACAGAGTAATGTGTGACTCAGAGATGGAATTGCTGCTTGGGGGGAGGTAAATTGGGACAATTAGGAACAGCTCAGCTGGTGCTGTTTGTTGAGTTAAATCTACTTTTTTTTTCATTTTTTTCCCTTCTTGGAAGAATCACTCTGCATTGAATCAGAGTGGTCCAATCCAGGGTCTGTGTTTCTTATGTGTACCCAGGAATAGCTGCTCTCCTCAGTGGTCAGAAATATTTTTTACCCATAGACAGCTACGTGGTTATTTAACAACATTCTCCTTTTTAATGCTGTGTCCATTTGCACAGCGCTGAAGTAAGAGGTGTTTTACTGCTGCTGCTTTCATTTATCTTTTTTTTCTTTTCCTTTTACTCTCCACAGGTGATTCAAGACTCGAGATTTTTTTAAAGAGGGACTGTCCTTTAATTAAGGAACATCTTAAATCAGCTCTCCCCTGGGAACGCTGTTCGGAGGCTGTGGCTGCCGCAGCTGCTGGTTATCAGAGCTCATTCCCTGCTTGGCCAGAGGAAGCTGAAATACCACTGGATCATTTGAGCCAATGATGTTTATTGCCCTTCTGATCTAATTCCCACTGCTGTAATGGAAGATATTACAGAATACAGTTGGCTGACTTGCTAATTCCTCTCTGCACTCACTCGGAGCTCTTTTGCCATTGCCAGTGCTAAATCTGGAGGTATTTAAATGATTATCAGTGAGGAGAGATGCCCTGGTGTTTATGGTAAATGGGCTCACGCTAATCAGTGCAGAACAGATTTAGAAGGTGCCTTAGGATGCTTAATTTACTGCCTCAGTACCAGTCATTGGGGAGAAAAAAAAAAAAAGAGCGAGAGGAAAAGGAAGAGGAGTGAAGAAAAGGGAAGGGAGTGCTGAACACAAAAGCTTTGGTGCCTGAGGCAGACATGTGCAGCCAGGCGTGCTCTGCTCCCCTCTCTCCTCCCCTGCCTGATTTCTCTGTGCTGCTGTGCTGTGCTGCTCTCCAGGGCTCAGTGTGGCTGGCAGCTCCCCGGCAGCTCGGGAAGATCAGGGCAGCTGAGCATCCTTCATCTGTCAGGGCTGCCAAAATCCCCTGTGACCAGGAGGGCAGGGTGAGGTTTCACTCCTGGAGGGTGAAAGGTGGCAGGGAAGAGGGAGACAGCAGCACTGAGCTTCCTCCCCTCATTTCTGGGGTGCTACACCTGGATGGGGAAAACATTCCTGCACCTCCAGCACGTGACGAATGAGCCTGGCCCCACCTGAACACCGGGGTCAAAATATTCCCACTGCAGGTCAAAATCTGCCTCATTGCAGCCAGTGATCTCTGCTTTTCCCTGGACAACAGGTGCTCTGCAGGCAGAGGGCTCATCCTGGTGATTCCCCAGCTGCTCCCCATGCCCAGGCAGCCCCTCTTACCTCTGCAGGGAGAGGATGTTGCCCACGTTCCGGTAGAGCACGGTCCCAACCACGAAGACAGAGGAGTCGTCCGACACTGCAGGACACCAGAGGAGAGGGAAGAAGACAACAGCACTGAGACAATTAGGGTGGCAGCTGTCCCCACGGGACACCCCAGGGCAGGATTTGGCCTCTGGAGGAGCATGGCCAGTGGTGGAGGGCTCTCTGTTGGGCCATGGCCAATGCCAACATCACTGCATCAGGCTGCTGTCACTACAGGGAGGGCTCAGCACCTTTGGGGTGACCCAGCATCCCAGATTTCTGCCTTTACCGAGGCTCACCCCACCCAAATGGTGCTCCCCCATTCAGAAACCCCCAAATTCCTCTGACAGCACCACAGCAGACAAATCTGCAAGGGAGAAAGTTCTCTTGCATCCACCTCGAGGCCTTTGGAGCCGTCCGCAGCTATCAGGCCATCAGAGAGCAGAGCTGAGCTGGGGCTGACAAGGCCAGCGGGAAGGGGAGAGGTCCCACTGTGCCTGCTCTGACCCCAAAACTCATGTGCTGCCTCTGGGGGCTGCAGCAGATCCAGATGAGCCTCTGAATCATCTGTATGACCTCTGGGCACGTCACTTGACCTCCTCCTTCTCCTCTTATTTATCTTCCTCCTCCTCCACTACCTCACAGTGCCCCAGCTGCAAAAAGCCAAAACTTCCCCTGATAAACCATAAGCAGCAGAGGCAGCCCTGGGACTGGATTTTTGGGGGAGGAAAAGCAAGTGGCTGTGTGGAAGGCAATGCTGAAGAAGCCTGGGAAAGTGTCAGGTGGGGCTTCTCTGACATCTTGTACTGAGGCTGAGCTGAGTGTGTCTGCTCCATCACTGCAGGACAGGCACAGCTCTGCATGCCCATCTTTCTCATCATCAAATTGGGATATCTGCTGAGCACATAACTGGGAGAGACTGACAGACAGGCTTGCAGAGCAACTCTGTCACCCAACTGCATAAATCAGTGTTGGCCCATGGAAATCAACTGTTCAAAGTCAGCTCCCAGCAG
This sequence comes from Agelaius phoeniceus, assembly GCF_051311805.1. Lineage (NCBI taxonomy): Eukaryota > Metazoa > Chordata > Aves > Passeriformes > Icteridae > Agelaius > Agelaius phoeniceus. The sequence continues at coordinate 152,848,363 of NC_135265.1, read as the reverse complement.
TGAGGGGGTTTGGATTTGGTCTCATGAAGCTGCCTGTCTTCATCACTTTGCTCAGGATAGCTACTCCTGTTCCCACAGAAAAGTGAGATCAAAACTAATAGAGGTGGATTTCTGCTGGAATCATTGAGTAACCCCTCCAAACCTACATCACCAGCACGAGATATTGAATAAAACAGAGGCAGAAGAGCCCTGGGTGGTAGCCAGGAAACCATGGAGAGGTGAGCACTGATTGGAAGTTGTTTCCTCAGGGTGGATGTCATGTTTTGTTTGCTCAGTCACTACAGATCAGGGGCCCTGGAGCAGCTCTCTGTGAGGATGCTTCCAACAGAAATCTAGAAAGCAGCTCCATGGGGAGATTTGGGACAGCCCTCAGCCTCAGAGCAGGATCAGCTCTGTCTAGGTCTGGTCCAACAATTTGTCCAACAGGTGATTAAAGATTTCAAAAGGTGAAGCCACCACAGCTTCCACAAACAGGGATAACACTCCCAGTGTGCTCCAGCTTCTCCCAGGGAGCTCACACTGTCTGCAAGGCACAACAAAACACAAGGAGTGCTTGACAAGGTCCTTGCTCTGCCAGTGACTCACTGTTTACCCTTGGGGGTGTCACTTAACTGTTCTTGGCCTCAGATTTCCCAAGCTGCAGTGATGGCTGATGCCATCCCCAGCAGGGAGGCCCATGACAAAAGGTCCTGGTGTGACAACTCGAGGCCAAAGGTCTTTTGTAGCAACAACTCAGTCTCCAGCCTCTGTCCCAAGGAAGGGGGAGCCAGCAGCTCTCAAAGCCATGAGTGCCAAAAGCAAATCCCATCCTCAACCAGCCCAATTTAGGGTCCTGCTTTTGAGAACTCAGGACTCAATCCTGCCAAATATCATCTTTGCCTAAAGATGAGCACCTTGAGTGTGTTGGTTCTTGGCACCCTCATTCATCAGACCATCCCAGAAACCTCCAGTTTGTTGGTTTTTTTAATAAATAGTTTTGGGTTATCCTAGCATGCAATCAGAGATTTCCAGATCTGGCAGTGAGGCCAGCTTGGTTGAGGCACCACCTCCATGCTGGGGCTCCTATCCATGCCCTGATGTAGAGCCTCAGTGAAAAATGCCTCTGAATTTCAATTCTGGGGGCAGGAAATTTCCCACAAAGGCCATAAATCCCCAGATGTATCAAAACTTGTCCAAGCAGCAGACTCAGCTGCTCAGCCTGACCTGCTGACTCTCAGCTACTCATCCTCAGATGGCTCCATCAGATCTGGATCCAGGCTTGGAGGGCACCTAAAGCATTGTTTGCCAATTTTTCCTGCTTCTTTAGGGAAAGATAAACATCCACACCCAGGAACTAAACCTGCCCCTAAACTTTTGTGAGGAGATTAGTTCAAACTCTTCGGCCATATTTGAAGGCCTTATTTGCACTCATCAATGCTTTGATGCCCAAACATTTGTGACCAAATACAGCTGATCTGGAAGAGGATTTGAAGACAAAGCAAACAGAAGGAATCACTCTTAGAAAATGAAGGAAAAAAATTTTGTTGGCTGTGCTGCCTACCTGAGAGCCCTGAAGACAGGATGCTCTTGGAGACAGTGACCTTGTCCTCCGAGTTCTTGGCCCAGTCCACCATTCCCCTCCAGCCTTTCATGGGGAAGGTGATGTCAGTTGCTGCATTTGCAGGCAGTTTGTGAATACCAAGGACTGGGGAGAAGCAAGAAATGAAACCAATGAGTGAAACCAGCTTCAATAAGTTCCATGTGTGCTCAAGAAAACATGGGAAGCATTAGTGGGAAATCAGAGAGATTGGATCTTGGGAGCCATAGGAGTGATGCTCTCTTGAGGACATGTCTGTGCATGAAAGAAGATAAAAGCAGGGCTTGTGCTTTGCTGAAAGGGTTCTGCCTGCATTAAATCTGGCAGAGGAGAGTCTGCTCCAGCACCTTATCTCCAGGAGTGGCCAGCAGCAGCTGATAAGAAGTGGGAGGAAGAACAAGACATCTCTTGGTTTGCCCTCCCAGCAATCAGCAGGACTTCCTCAGCTCCTGGCTGCATCCAGATCATCAACTTTAACAGCCACCAATGGACATCTCTTTTGTGCACTTTCCTAATCCCATCATGAACCCATCTGTACTTTTTGGCTTCTGCAACTTCCTCTGGCAACAAGTTCCACGCTGCGATTGTGCACACAACATCAATCAAACACTGCCTGCTGTTTGCTCACTGCCGCCATTGGCTGCTGGGCTGTTCTTGTGTTCAAAAAATAAAAGAAAGAGTCTAATTCTGCCCAGTTTGTCATCTGTTCTCCATTTGGTAGATATCTCTCAGATCTCTCTGTAGATCTCTCTTCTTCCTCATGAAATCCCAACTTCTTTGGAGAAAAGCCACCCCATATTTATGCCCATCCATGTCTTCCCCCAGACCTTTTAATATCCCACCACCTGCTGCCTCCCCTCCTTCCTTCTCTCCCCACATCCCAGGTTATCCATATTGCACAGTAATTAACAGCTTTTGGGGGTCTCTTCCCAGTGTGGGGAGTGCCAGTGAACTCACCCAGATTGTCCGTGACTTGGTAGGAATCCCGGAAATCTTTCATGCGGAAGCCGATGACATCAATGAAATCCTCCACAAGCCTGAACAGCTCCTTGGCATTTGGCCCTATCTGCAAAGAGAGGCAGAATTTGGAGTGGATCAGTTCCTAATGAGAACAGCAGGAGCTTCTCTGCAGGCAAAGGTTTCTGCCCTCACATGTGAACTGGGAGCATATGCTGGGTATAATGGACTGTTATGGAGCTGTGGAGAAGGAGGACTGGGAAATCACAAGAGGAAGCCAAGAAAAAGAAAAAAAGAGAAACAGAAAAGAAAAAGGAAAAGAAAAGGAAAAAGAAAAAGAAACAGAAAAAGAAAAAGAAAAAGAAAAAGAAAAAGAAAAAGAAAAAGAAAAAGAGAAAAGAAAAAAGAAAAGAAAAAGAAAGGAAAAGGAAAAGGAAAAGGAAAAGGAAAAGGAAAAGGAAAAGGAAAAGGAAAAGGAAAAGGAAAAGGAGGCAAAAATTATAAAGTGACATTCAGATTGATAGAAATTAGGGTGGAGGGCAAGATTTTAAACAAAAGGAAATATTGGAGACTCTCTGGAGAAGAGAATAACCTACTCATCTCCTTTCATAAAATCATAGAAATGCAGAATGGTGTGGGTTGGAAGGGACTTTAAAGGTCATCTCATTCCAGATGCCTCTATTGAAAGCAGCCACACTAAAGGACAATTGTGGTCTAATGTTGAATCCCAGCCAGCCTGATTTTCTGCTTTCCTGTTCTGTTGTCAGGATCTCACTCTCTGAATCAAGTTCTTGGTACTGGGCTGTCCTGGAGTTTCTCTGGCTCATTTCATCCTGTTTTTTCCCCATTGATAAAGACATTGGCAGCAACTCCTCTTTACTGTAATTTGCCAACTTAAGGCAGAGCTATTAAACAATACCCAGTTTTCCAGTGACAGATTCCATAAACTATAATCCACCTGAGACAAGCTCTGCTGACTGCCTGCCTTCTCCTCAAAGCACATTTGCCCACAGTGGCTTAGCAAATGCCACAAGAGGCTGAATAAAAGCAATTCAGCTCCTCTTCTTTTCCTTGTCCACCACTTTCATGATGTTTTCAGTTCCTCACCATAATCCAGACATTCTGAGGTGGCTGAGTGAGCTGGAGGGACAGCTGGGGACAAGCAGGATGGGAAGGAGGCAGGAGGAAGGCTGTGCCATGGAGAGTGCGGGCAAGGAGCACAGGGGTGGCCATGCATGTCTCTGTCTGTCTGTCTATCCAAGGAACCTTGGTAAGACTAAAACTGTCTCAGGATGAGATGAAAAAGTCCTGCCAGTACAGCAGGTGTGCACAGAAGGAGGAGAACTGAGTGAGGATGCTATTTTTAGCTGCACACTTTTATATTCCATTACAGATTGAAATCACAAGGTCAAACCAAATCCAGGCTGCACTGGATGCTGCATTTTAGGTTTTATCATATAATGGTCGACAAAGCCTCTTTAAAAATCATTGTAGCCCCTTTCTGAATACCTTTATGGGATGTTTTCATTTTTATTTTCCTGGAACAATATCTTTCTGCCTGGGGGGCCACAGGGCATTGGAATGTGTGACTGCAATGAAGTTGGGTTTATTTTTAATGAGCAAATTAGGAGCCAAAGGCTTTATTTTAAAATAATTGGTCGATCTTATAAAATGCAGAATGTGATTTTGGTCCAGCAGCTTTAAGGGAGAAGCACAGAGACTGCTAAAACCTCTGCTGGCATCATGTTCACAGAGATTTCTGTGTCCTAAAGTCGTGGTGCTGGGCTGTCAGCTCAATTCCCACTAAAATACAGACCAGGAAACCATTCTCCCCGTGATGCTCCCAATCCATGTGTAGGTCATGGTGATGTGGGCTGTGCCTGCCTGGAGGTGCAGAGAGCAGATTGCACAGGGAGAGCCACTGGGAACCAAGTGCCACACAGAGTGAGCTGTTTTTAAGGGGATCAACAGGGTTTCCCTGTTGTCATGACAACTTGACAGTCTCCTCTGCTCAGTGCTGAAATACCTACATGCATCTGGAGTATTTGGGCAAAGAATCACAGATTCAGGGTATGGTTTAGTTTGGAAGAGGCCTCCAAGGCCATCTGGCCCAACCCACTTGCTCAAGCAGGGCCACCTTGCCCAGGACCATGTCCAGATTCTCCATCCCACCCAGAACCAGACCATGTCACCCTCATCCAAATTCAACAGGAAAGCACAAAATATGAGGGAGGAAGAGAAGAGAAGAGAAGAGAAGAGAAGAGAAGAGAAGAGAAGAGAAGAGAAGAGAAGAGAAGAGAAGAGAAGAGAAGAGAAGAGAAGAGAATAGAGAAGGTTGCTCAGCTCCTGACAGAGTTGCTGTTGCATGATGGAAATGTATTTGAGTCCCTGTCTCATGTTCTGGACTTTCAACAATTGTCTTTTAACAATTGCCAGCACTTGTTAAAAAGTTTTTCCCAGACGACTTCTGTGTTTGGTGGGAAGATAACTGGACTCTGGTGTTGCTTTGTGTGTTGGGTGATTTTTTTTTTTTCTTGATTATTTGCTGTTTCCAGATCTTTTGGAGGAATTTTGCAACAGCAACAGTTCACAAAAGGAATGTTAAAGGGACACAGGCATAGGTGTGACACAGCTCCACAACAGAGAGCTCAAATGGAGCACACAAATCAAGAGCCAAATAAGAAACAGAAAGAAAAAACAACAACATCAACCCCTAATACTTGACAATTCAGCTACAGAATTGTTCATAGAATCTTAGAATTGCCTGGGTTGGAAGGGACTTAACGTTCATCTAATTCCAAGCTCTTGCCATAGGCAAGGACACTTTTCACATCTTGCTCTAAGCCCAATCCAACCTGGCTTTGAACACTTCCAGGAATGGGGAGCTCAGGACTGAGCAGAATCTCTAACCTTGATAGGAGAGAAATAAAACACAACTGAGCCCAGAAGCTCAGAGAAATAAAGCAAAACACAACTGAACCCAGAAGCTCAGCCAAGCAGACCCCAGCTCTGAAAACCCCTCCAGTCCTGCATCTTTTCAGCTAAGAACTCAAAGCTACATGATCCCACTTCTTTATCTTAGCAAGAGGAAAGAGTGGAATTACAGAAAGACATCAGGATTTTCAACTCCCAGCTAAGTCTGACCCTTGAAACCCATGCCAAATTCAGTTTACACCACCAGCATTTCACTGTTCTTCATGCAGAGAGCCTGGCTCAGAGCTGAGATCCTGGGGCTCCCTGAGTTACTCCTTTAATGTGACTCAGCCTGGAACTAAGCTCTTCTTAGGAGGTCATGTAGATGCCTGGAAATTCCCCTCCTCATGACTTAACCCTGTGCTGAAAGCCTCTTTATTCCCAGGGAAGGTGCTGAAGGTTCATACCAGCTGAGCTTCCTCCCATTTTTCCCGGTTTTCCTCTGACAAAATGTTGCTGATGATCTGGACGAAGTTCTGGAGAAGGGAGACAAGAGAGGACAGGAGAGGTTGTTATGCAAATATAGCCCAAACTGGGAAGGTCATGTAAGATTTAAAGATGCTCCAAAAGCGTTCTCATGATCCCACTCCCAAAAGGTTCCAGAGTATTTCACAGGTCCCCAAGGATGTTAATGGCAAAGCAGGTTTTAATAAGACCTTTTTTCCAACAATTTCACTTTAACTACTGCATCTTCTAAGGCATTGGATTGGGAATAGGTCTTGTATCCATTACTGATGATTTTTAAGGACAGACATGGTAAATATTTGTCAGGAGCTGGTTAAAACCAGATGATCTTCCATTACATAAATCCTTCCATATCTTTTTTTGTTATATTATTTCTGTTGTTTCCAACATATGGAAACCTCAGGATTCTCTTTAACTTTTGACCAGGCAGGAGATGCAGAGATGGATCAAGAGGGAGCTGTCCATGGTAGGAACTTTACAGCATGGCGTGAGAAGGAAGGAGACAGGAAATTTAAAACTATTGATTTTTTTCCTCCAGTTTTACCCCTCTCTGCAGATCCTGCAGGATCAGTTTAATGTTTCAAGTCATGAGGTGATGACCAATCCCAAGGGTGTATCTGGTAGCTTCTGGATAGAAAGCCCTGGGATAAGAAACCACTATGATATTTCCCTACAGCAACACCCCGGTACCCAATGCCACAGGATCATTTTACCTCGAGCCATTAGCCTGAAATCCCTACCAAATAATGTTCTGATACCAATTAGGCTCTGCAGTGAAGTGCTATCGTGTTGAAATTGTTCAGAGTGACCTTGGCTTTCAAGTTCTCAGTTTATAAACCAAGGAAGAACCACCTCAAAGGGAGAATTTGTTAATACAGAAAGACATTTATGTTGGGAAAAATATTATTCTGATTTTCATCAGCACTGTATCAGCTATGATCAGTGTCTGTAATCAAACCTGGAGGCCTGAGCATGGGCAGCTCTTTAAGCCAGCCTTGGGCTCACCTGCACATCCCCAGAAGTCGGGCTGTGATAAGCCCTACGGAAGATCTCTGTCATGTTCCTGAGTACATCCATGGTGGACAGCAGGTCCCCACTGTAGCTGGTCCCATCCTGGGAGATTTCCACAAGGTTCTGGAGCACATCTGACAGCCCATCTCCCATCAACCCACGCTGAGCTTTGGCAAGGTGTTCCCTGGTCTGAGAAACAGAAAAGAAACACGAGGAACACTTTTAGGGACAGTCAAAGTCGAGTTAATGAGCTCGGTGAAGGAATTGCCAAGGGAAGGTTTTTGACCTCCCTCACAATTCAGAGTGCAGATCAGATGAATCTGACAATCTTTGCTGGCCTGAGAGCCTCTGGTATTTTTAAAAATGATAGAAAAGAGTGATATATTCTAAATTATCTTCCAAGTACCCCTAAAATGACTGAGAACTGAAATTTTCTGTTTTGCCCACAAAGAAGAAATTGTCCCACTATACAAACTTTCTTCTGTTCACAGCCCAACAGAATATTTTTGCCCCAAAAATCTTGTTTTCTTGCAATCAATTTGGAACTATTTTAGGACAGCTTGTACCTCACCATGAACAGGAGAGATCAGTTCTCCTAAAGGTTGCAGGAGACCACCAGAAATTCCTCATAACAATGAATTTAAGATTAACAAAAAATAAGATGCTTATTTAAAAGTGATGCAGCCATAGCTATAGTTAATGATAATGTGATATGAAAGGTCTGGAAGAGCCCAGATTCTGCCAAGCTGGATATTAAAATATCCTGAAAGAAACCATCCCTTGTCCATGCAGAGCCCGTGCATGACAAGGTAGGCAGAAAAAAACAAGATAAAATCAAGGTAGAGCTGGAATCTCCTTTTTTCCCTTTTTTGTAACTATAGCCATGTAGCAATCACTGGGGAGGATCCCAAACCTGCTGAGCTGAGCAGTGGGGCTGCCTTACCATCATCTGTATGTTCCTGTAATCAATAGAAACACACTTGATGTATGTTGGAGGCTCCCAGTAAGCGATGCCTTCTTCATCTAAGATGCATCTTCGAAGGATCAGCCCTGGAAGAATGAAAGAAACAAATATGGGAGTGAGGACAGGATGAAAGGTCAAACATTCAAACATTTGTCATGAGTAGAAAGTCGTGGGACAAGAGGACATGGCTTCAAGTTCTGCCAGGGAAGATTTGGGATGGATATTAAGGAAAAATTCTTCACTGAAAGGGTGGTCAAGCATCAGAACAAGCTGACCAGAGAAGTGGTGGAATCACCATCCATGGAAGTGTTCAAAACAGGTGTAGATGTGGCACTTGAGGGCATGGTTTAGTGGTGGGCCTGGAAGTGCTGAGTTAATGGTTGGACCTGAGGATCTTAGAGGTCTTTTCCAGCCTTCATGATTCAATGGAGATCACCCAGAACTGGTCAATGCACCAATTCAGACTCAGCTACCAGCACAAAGGGCATCAGAGGCACCTGCAGATGGCTGAACAAGCCTTTAGGGGGGATTATCTTTATTTCCTTCTCCTGCCTTTTACTACTGTAGAACAGCAGAAGGAACTGGGCAGGAAACCAAAAATTAACAAATTGGACATGGCTAGTCAGGGTGAGGAGAAGCTTTCTTCTGCCCTGGTGACAGCATTTTTCCTGGTTTGGGAAGCCCCACGAGCCTCCCCAGGTGGTTTGGTCTGGTACTTGCAACTAAAGCAGGGCTTGTGCTGCCCACGCAGCCTGGAGGGGAATAAACACCCGACAGCACCAGTTTTGCATCAGCTGAAACTCTCTGAAAGCTGCTTCCAGTCCTCCCACAGGCCTCCCCTCAGCTCCAATCCACAGAGGGCTTTGCAGTGATAATCACATGCCTTGTGATGTGGAGGAGCAGACATATCAGAGAGGAGGAAAGGCAGAGGGATCACTCTGTCCCAGCCACCATGATGCCATTTAGAAAGTCTCTGAGGATCAAGTTTGCTGGGTCTGCAGTCCTTTTGCTGCTGCCAAATAATTCAGTGGCCTTTCTTTGGGTATGGCCCTTCTAGGACAGCACTGGGGATGACACTGACTGTCCCAGCTGAGTCAAATAGAGCTGTCTGCATCCAATCCTCTCCCTCAAATGAAATAAAACCTTTACACATATTGAAACTGCTGCCATTATTTATGTTCCTGCCTGACAGTGAGGAACATCCAGCTGAGGACAAACCCCACCACCAGCATTGCTCCTGGAGCCTCCTCTGCACCACCTTCCATCCTGTGGCCACAGGTAACACCTGGATGCCCACATCCTTTTACTTTACACCAGAATGATTAGACCTTCAACCTGAGTGCTCAAAGAAATTTTTAGAGAGGTGCTGAGGTTTCTAAGTGCAAGTGGACAACAGAATTCAGATTTCCTGAATTTTTAGTGTGGCTGTTGAAGGTCAGGAAGGATACCACAAAGAGGTTAAAATTGTTTGTGAACATAACTGATGCCAATCATTTGCACATGAGAAGACCATGATTCTAAAATTTAGTTTTGAATCTCACATGTATTAATTATTAATTATTACATTTACAAAATAATATATTGTTGGGGATGCTCAGGTATATTAATTTCAAATAAACACAGATTAATTTTTGCTTGACAACCCCTTTAAGTTTTATTACGCATTGCCACATATAGAAAACTGAATGTCTTTGAGTTCTGAATGAAAAGAACAAAATAATGGACAAAATATGTCTCATACAGCAGCTGCTTTTATGGGCACTGGAGAGAACTACAACACCCAAATCCAGAGGAGTCTAAAGCCCTACCTGCTCTGCAAAGCTTTTTGTAGATAATGAAGGGAGGGTATCTTAGTGCTCCTTAATTTCAAATTTTCCACAGGGTGAATGGAAACCACCTCAAAATATCCAATAGCAACTAAGATGTTTGTGCTTTCACAGCGAAACCAGAAACCCAGACAGAATTAATTTAGCCATGGACAAACAGAGGGAAGTCCATGTGCCTGTCCTGTCTAGGACACAAAGGTTCTCCTCACTTAGGACACAAAGGATGAAGGATGCCCTGGTGAGAGGCCACCTGCCCACCATGCAGTCACCCTTACCAGTGGCATTGCGGGGACACCGGACGGCGGCAGCATCCCCGGCTGGCGTCTCCTTCCAAACCACGGGGCCAAGACTCTCCTCGTCACAGATTTCATGGGGCTCTGCCAGGAGAGAAAAACTCCATTGGTAAAGCTTCCTCCTCAGCAAGGACATGGAAAAGGGAAGTATGGGAGCGTGATCTGTGAGCCAGGAGGTCGGAGCTGCACTCCCAGCTCTGCCGGTGCTTGGCCCCTCACAAAGTCACTTCACCTCTCTGGAATTTGTTCTGCCTGTCTGAAAACTGGGCATTCATCCACACCAAGGATTAGCTCACCAAAATCCTTGGGAAAGTCCACTCACATCCTTGCCTTGCCTTGGGGCAGCTCATTGCAAGAAAACTGCTGTTGCTACCCTCTACTAAAGAGTTTTATTTCTTAATTTTTAATGGGCAGATCTTTTGTGAGTGAACTCCATGACTCCAGACTCCACCTCTGCCATCCCTCAGGGTCACCACCTTCAGTGTTGGATGTATCTAAAATGAGGCTTGGCATGAATCAGTGGATTAAGAATGAAGGAAAGAACAAGCAAATGAAAAGACAAGATGGACACATCCCCTGGGTGGTCTTCATTCTGCCTGCTTCCATCTTGTGCACAAAAGAGAGCAGATCTGAGCCCCAACAACTTGGAACTGCATCAGCAGCTCATTTCCAAACACTGCTGCAGAGCCCAAAAGCCTGCAGAAATGTGTTTTGAGACATCACAGAAAAAAAAAATCATTGGAAGGATGGTTTTGGAAGCTTCTGTCTGTGGGTGGAGCTGAGTTGGTCCTGGAGTTGGTGGGATCTGGGAGAAAAACATTCACTACAGGAGGTCTTTGTGCTGATAAACTCATTATTTGCAACATGTAAAGCAGAGGGAGCCATGAGGATGGTGTTAAAGCTATTTGTCACTCCTGAGGGAGGGAAGGAGAAAAAACTTGATTTAATAGTTTCTGATTACAATTTTTATTCATTGTGCATTTTACATTATTCAATGTAAAATTTCCAACACAAAGGAAGCTGAGTTTGTGCCTGCAGCTGGTCAAGACATGTCCCACTGCTGCTCTGGGACTACCCAGGGACCAACCTGGCTGTGGGGAGTGCTCAAACCTAAATTATGGGCACGGCAAGTTCTGATTCTTTGAAGAACTCCTATAGGACCCAGCAAGCTGCCTGCACATCACTGCTCCTGCAGGCAGGCTCCAAGACTGCCCCAAACCCCAGCTGCAGTTCAAAGATGAAGTCCCCCCCAGTAGATACTGGGAATGAATAAGCTGAATTCTCTGCCTGGAAACAGATGCTCCTTTCCCCTTGTTTAAAGTTCCCTTGTGAGTAATCACTATTGTGATGGAACTCCGGAGGGCAGCGGGACCCCAGCTGTGCTCTGCACATGAGCAGGGCTCATCCCTGAGCCAACAGCTCGTGGCTTCTGCAGATAAGCCAGAACAGGGGTGGAAAAGAGGCAGTTTCATTTCCAGCCTGCTGACATGGAGCTGTGGGGCAGAGAGATTGAATAACCCAGTTGTGACAGCACTTGGTCACCCACAGAGCCTGTTCCAGAGCAGGGAGATGATTTCCAAACTTCCTGTGCTTTGACCACGGTCACAGATTGTCCCACGGTTCACAGGAGGGTTCTGGGGTGTGGAAGCTTCCAGCACCCTCAGCTACAGAGCAGCAGAGCACAGAAAAAAGCAGAGAGGGAGAATGTTCAGATCTCTCCTCTTATTTCTCCCCAGCTGGCCTGTCAAAACTTCCTGGTCTCATCACCCCTGCAGTGTCCCTGGGGACCACTGAGGGATGCTGTGGATCAGAGATGCTCTTTAAAAACACACTGATTGGAGTTGTCTTGCCAGTGAGCACAGGAGCAATTCCCAGGCCAGGAGAGAATCCTTTCCTTTCTTCTGCTTTTTTTTTCTTTTTGATGTTGCTTCACAACAAAATCCCTTTTACCAGAGTAACCTATTTGCACTGGGAGATTTTAATAACTAACCCAATTAAGTTCAATTCTTCTGCTCAAATTGAATCATGCCAGCATGTGATACTTTCTAGAGAACAAATTGAGCGGGTTTATTTTTAGCCTCTGATGTTTTCCCCACCTTTTCCTTCCCTTGCAAATTAACAACTGCAATGAGACCCTTCTGGCTGTGAACCCTGGCAGGCCCCAGTGCCTGAGACTTGCCTTTTCCTTTTGAGCACTGCACAGGCATCAACCCCTGCAGAAAGAGAAGAAAAGATCGGGCTTGTTCTGCCAGGGCCCCAGCTGGCACATACTGAAGCTGAACTAAATCTGCCTCACTCTGTAGACACCACCAGACAACCTGGTGCTAAGATTTTCTGTGGTGAGGGAGAGCTTTGTGGCAGAGTTAGAAGAGATTCTCACACGCCACTGCTAATTGAGAGGCACAGCTTGTAAGGAGAGGTGATGCCTTTCATTAAGAGTGTAGCTGGAAAGAGTGACAAGGCTGTCACACAGCCTCTTTCTCTGTCATCTCTGAGCTGAACGTGCTGGAACTTCCACGCTGAAGTCCTTTGGCTTTCATCTCTTTGTCTTCAGCACTTTGTGAGGGAGTCTGAGGTGTCGGCTTGGCCTCCATGTGGAAGATCTGCCCCCAGGCACTCCTGCATCAAAATTGCTGCCTCCTGTCCTTTAGGGAGATGCCCCTTTCCAGTAGGAATGCTGGGATACTGCCATGAGAATCTCTCCTGTCTCTCACTGAGCTGCTCTGACAATTAATTACCCTTTCAGTCAAAGCTCATGGCCTGTTACAATCAATGCAATCTGCCTGCAAACATCACAAAGGCCATTGATTTCCCCACCAGCAATTTCACCAGGCCCTTTAACTCAGACTGAGGAAGAAAGCAGAAATGGTGGGCAGGCCTTTTTTTTTGGTATCTGTATAGTCTGAGAGGCAGACAGAAACATTCCCACTTGGAAGAGTTCACGCCAGCTTATTTTTCACATCCAAACCCAGGTTTTCATCTGCCCTACAGCTCACTCACCCTCCATTCAGCTTATACACTCTGCAGGAAGATAAGATTTGGGTAAAGCTCTGACAGTTGCAGACACATCTTTTTCTTAAAAATTTCTAGTGGTGTGAAGGCTTCCCAGAGGTAAAGGGTGGGAAACCTGTGCAACATCCTCAATACTCAACAACTTCATAGATTTGAGACTCTGATACCAGTTTTTGCTACCAAACAGTTTCTCTTTTCCTCTTGTAACTCTATGGCAATGAAAAGATGAAACCACCAAGGCGGGGCTGGTGTGAGTGACCAAATATTCACTGAAACCAAGACGGTTGCTCCGGATTCTGCAACAGTTAAATCAAGACTTTGTATCTTGTGCCTGGGTCGTGGGTAGGATTTTATTAGATTACAACCCTTCATAGCATTCAGATCTCTGACAAATGACATGGAAGCCATTCCTAAAATCCAAAATTCAAAAATTCTGCCTCATTCAAAGGAAAGCATGAGGGATCTAGGGTACATACCAGGGCATTTTCTGTCATTACACTGCTTGTACTCCTCCTTGGGACCCTGGCAAGTCTCTCCACCAAAGAAGGGGCCGTAGCACACCCGGTCACGTCTCTGAGTGCCACCTCCACACGTGGCAGTGCAGCTGCCCCACACTCCCCAGGCCTGCCACTTCCCATCCACTGGAAACAAAAAAAAAAAAAAGGAAAAAAAGAGGAGAAACAGCCTGTTATGTCCCAAAAATCATCTGCAACAGAAGGAATCAAGGTCCAAATGTGAGCAGAAGAACCTAAGTAGGGCAGGGTTTGGTAGGAAGGGAGGTCTCCTGCTTTGGATCTTGGTTTGATCCTTAATAGACATTAAATCAGAGTCTTCCCATTCCCATCCCATCAGTCCAAGGGTGGTTTTGTGTTCTTCTCAGCACCTCCACACTCTGCAAAAGCAACCCTACCTCTTTCCTCAGGCTGAGATTTGGGGCTGTGCTCCTGAACACTCTTCCCATGGGCAGGGATTCAACATGGCAGCCACATCTGCCAGGCCAGTTCCACATCTAGAATTCACTGGGAATGTGCAATACATGTGTGAAAATGGACCTTCCCAGAGAAGGTCTGGCTCTGGGATTTAGAGAGACCAGCAGAGCCCTTGGGCAAAAAAACCATGAAGAGACCTCAAATAAACCTCCCTCCAGCTGTTTCCATTGCACTGATGCTTCATGTGCCTTGGAAAAAGGTTTGGGATGCTGTCTCTTTCCATTGTATCTTCTCCCAGCATCTTTCCAGATCCAGTAGAAATGTGACTTCTTTTATGTTAAAAATGACATTTATCAAAATTCTGCTTCTTTTACATTAACAATGGCATTTATCACAGCACCATAAAAATGTTAATTAGCCCTCACAACAAGCCTGCAAGGTAGGGAAACATTCTCCTCTGCTGTGCCACAACAACTCAGTGACAGAACTAGAACAGGGCCTAAGTGTGCTCTTTACAAGTTGAGCTTTTAATTTTAAGTTACCACATCATCTTGAGTTGAATAATTCCTTTTGGGAGGTGGGAGATCCATGCCTGCTCCAAGAAGTAGACAAAAATTACCAAATAAGAGGGGCAGGACCAAATCCTGGTGCTTTATTTAGTGATGTTTTATGCAGTGGAAAGTATGACCTGAGTTGCTTTGACAGATAACTCTGAAATCAGTGAGACAAGGTTGTCTTAAAAGGGTTTCTGAAGCCCCTTTTTGTCTTTAAAGATCTCCCTAAGTTGCAAAGAAAGAATGAGACTCCTAAACATCAAAACCTACTCGAGACCATGTAGGAAAATCCAACACCTTTTTTAAATACTGCAGATAATGGTGTTATCAGAGTGTAAAGGGATTCCCTGAAGAAATAGGTAGATCAGGATGAATTCCTGTAGGATATATTATTATTACTGTTGTTATTATTATTACTGTTATTGCTGTCATTACTATTAAGTCACAGGTGAGTGCAGTGACAAATCTTGCACAGACATGAACAAAGGCTTTATTGTGGCAGACCTTCTCACTGATAATGTTTAAAGCTGACATACAATGGAGGATCCCCCATTTGCTTGAAATATGACTGGGAACGTTGAAATGGTGGGAGGAGAGGAACAAAACAAAAAGAGGAGGAAAGCTGAAGCCCTGTGGAGGCAAGGGAAGGGTTTCATTGATATTTTCATGGGAGTTTTTTAAGCTCATGCTGAAAAGCTGATATCTAAGGTTAGAAAGACACATTCCCTGTGGGCAATCACTCACCTCTCTGGGGTCTCCTGAAACATTTGCCAGCAGTGGATTTTGGCTGGCATATGTTGGAACTTTGGATACTAAGAGTTTTGAATTTTTTGTCTTGAGGGGCACAGATTCCTGCTTTAGAACAGTAGCTAATCCTTCTTCTTCACCTTTTTCTTCATGGGTTAGGGTGGTATTTTATAATTAGAAAAGTCCACATTGCAGACTTCAGGTAATTAGTTATTGGTTAAAAGTGAAAATACTTTTATAGTTAAATATACTTTTATACTTATATATAATTTCTTAATTAGATAGTTTAACCTTAAAAAACCTTATAGAAAAAGATAGTTCACCATTTTATAGCTAGTTAGTAGAATGCTATAAAACCCACAACTTGTAAGACTGTAGTATAGATTTAAAAAATCTATAATTAGATTATAATCTATATTATAATCTATAGTATAGATTATCAGAAATCTATAATGTAATATAGATTATAAGAAATAATAAACATTTAAATCTGAACATGAAATACCATGTCGAACACTTTCAATCCCAACCTTAACAAAAAACAACACAGAAACCAAAAACCAACAGCCGTGGTCTGTTGGAATGATCCGGGTATGCCAGAATGGGCGCAAGTCTTCCCCAAACAAACATTTTACTGGGATTGCAGAGGAAGGTGGGCCAAGAAAAAGAAGAAGGCACTGTCCATTGTCACTGACCTGGGCACTGGCGCAGGAAGCAGTCGCGGGTCTCCACCCAGTGTCCCTGGCACTCGGCTCCGCCGTAGGAGGGCCCGTTGCACTCCCGCGTCCGCTGCTGGGTCCCGTTGGAGCAGGAAGCGGAGCACGAGCTCCAGCTCGACCATTCGTTCCAGTTGCCGTCCACTGAGTGGCCCAAAGAAAGAAAACGAGCAGAATGTGAAGACCTTTCCCTCTGGGAAGAGATACGTGGTGAGAGCCTTTAGCCTTTGCCGAGCAGGGACCGAGGGGGGGAGATCAAACCGGAGCTTCAAAGAGGGCAGAGATTATCAAAAAAAGTTTGGGCATCTGTGGCAACAGGGATTCTTGGGACCCTCTGAAGCCTCCAAGAGTCCCACAGGATGCAAGTAACATTTTAATGTGCGGTAACATTTTAATTTTTATGTTCCACTCTCTGCATAATACCATAGAAGTTGAAATTGTTGATATTCCACACTCTGACATGAAAGTCCAAACTAATAATGTTGCCAATCACAACACAACATTACATCAGAGAGTGTGGCTCATGTTTTTACTGAGCACTTTGAAGGGATCACTTAATTTTCATGACATTTCCTATTTGGAGCCATCAGCACTTTTTTAAGGGACCCATTTTTCAGCAGAGCAGTGCATGAATCTGTGGAGAATGAACTTTCTCAAGCATGCAAATGCTCTGTTTTTCATTAAAGCACGGCCAGAAACTCAAATCACAGTGTTATTGACAGGAATCCACCATTCCATGGCTGGGAAATGTGGAAGCAAAGGTGTGCTCCAACAGAGGACTCGGAACAGGGTGAGTGTGTGTGGTCAATGTACTTCTCTCACAGCTAAATTAACTCTGACAGGCTGGAGATGTTTTACCCAGCAGTGTCTTTGAAAATTAAATAGAAGAGGGAGGGACAAGGGAGATGATCATAGGGACGGGGCAGGAGAGAAACAGGAATACCATCCTATTATCATGGTATGGACTGAAGCATTCCCCAGTGTGGTGGTTACACCCTAATTGGTCCCTGATCAACAGATCCATCACCCAGTCTGCTCTTCCTGGAGCATTTTTCTCATTAACAGTGGTCATCATGCTCTGTTTAGATCTAATTAGCTGCTAGATCTCACTCGGGAAAAACGACCTGAATCTCTGAAAAGTCTGAATTCTGACTCAAAGCACATTGCAGCTCTTTTTTTTTTCTTTTTTGCTTTGCTTGTCTGTCCAAGAAAAATAAATTCCAACTCGTCCCCCATGTAATCTGCAAGGAATTGATCAGCCCTGTGTAATCCTCATTGCAATTGAGAAGCTTTTTGTTTGCAAACTTAGTTTAAAAAAATGTTAAAAGCATCCAAATGAGCAACTGTAAACTCAAAGGGGATCACAAGGTGTGCAAAATCAGGCAGGCATAAAGGCACCTCCAAAAGGTGTTTGTTTTTAACAATCCAACCATTTATGTTTTTATTGTGCATAAATTCAAGGCTTTGTGCCAGTGCCTATCAATCCCAACGAGGGAAAATGTGAAACACAGTGTTTGACAGGTGATTATTCTTTGGAAATGATCCAAAACTCCATAAAGTAGGTCTTACCAGGTATAAATTAGGGTGGCTTTTCTGACTGAAGGCTGTGCTGCTAAGTTTCCATGGACTGATCATAAAATCATGGAATCATGGGATGGCATGGGTTGGAAAGGTTAAGATCATTTAATTCTACACCTTCTACTATCCCAGGGTGCTCCAAGACCTGTCCAACCTGGCCTTGAATACTTCCAAATTTGGGGCTGCCACAGCTTCTCTGGCCTCATCACCCTCATAGGGAAGAATTTCTTCCTAATAATTATGCTGCCTGCCCCTCATAAACATTTCCCTGTGTTGGCAAAGCGAGACTGCATTCACCACATTCAATGTGACAATTACCAAAAAACTGCATTTATCAAAAAAAAAAGTTGCATTTTTCCAACACCCTCCCTGCTGCTGGTGATTGGCATCTTCTCAGGAGAGAAAGCATTTGGAGATGGTAAAAGCAAGGCACCAAATCCATAATTTGGTCGTTCAGCAGGGGATTGGGAACATGTAATTTCCTTGTAGTTATTCACAGGCTGTAATTTCAGAAACATTTTTAAAAAAGGAGGAAGGAAAGGAAAGGAGGAAACATTTTAAAAAAGGAAACAAGGGTGGCTGTGTTGCCCCTCCAGCCGCCTCACACTGATGCAGAGATGCTTCTTGGTCAGGATGCTGAGGGGTTCTTATCACACCCACTGCCAAGGGTTGCTTGGTGCCATGGTCACACCACAGTGGGAGTCTCTCAAAAATGTTCATTGTGTGATGAAGGCATTGTTTTCCTTCTTTTTCTCTTTTCCAAGGACTTGGGGCCTAGCCTGTGGCCTAGGACATGGGGCCTACCCTGCTCCTCCACATCTCAGGAGGAACAAAGGCCCTGTTGTCCCTGCAGCAGAGCATTTTTATTGGCTGTAGCCACAAATCCTCGGATCAGGGTGGTAATAAACACTGAGAGTGTCTGGGGTGTCAAACACCCATTGTTGTGCTTCAATGATTCCCCCAACGCCGCTCTCATTTGGCGCTGCCAATTCGCTGATTGCCTTTGTGGCACTAATTAGAGCTGAAGCCTTGCAGTTGGGCTGCTTGTCTTTTCCACCGCTGTTTCAGTCCCGTATTTATTTGTATTTAAATTAATTATGGATCAATGTTAATTCAGGGTATGCTTTATTGCCCAAGCAATGCCAGCTCTGACTTCTTAAATGTGTCTTTTTATGACAGAGTCAATTTGGTGTCTGGGAAGTTCTTATTCCAAGTAGAGTCTTCTGGACAGCAGCCAAATATCCAAGGATAGTTACTTGGAGTGAAAACTCGATGGGAAATGCCAGGAGGCTTCTCACTGTTTTCACAAAGTTCTCATCCCTCCCACAATCCCTCTCTTCCTCCGGGGACATAATAATGTCTCATAATGATTTTCATTAAACTGGAAAAATGTCAGTTGACATTATCCAGGGATAGGGAGGGAGTTTTGGGGAGCTCGCTGGTGTACAGATTGTGTTCACCAGGACACCCAGAGTTAAATTAAGGGGGACTCTGCTGTAAACCCAGGGCCTGTCAGAGGAAAGAAGCCTCTGGAGCATAAGTAGATTTTCAGGTGGTAAAAGTAATTTCACCTGGAGGTTCTTTCTGATGTTTCAAAGTAAAACTTGAGGAGAGGCATTTGGAAGTGAGATTCAGGGGCAGAGAAAAGATAAAAAGATTAAATTTGGCATGGGAGGCCATTAGGAGACTCTTAGCTTATCTCACCACCCAGAGCAGGATCAGCCACAGAGAAAACTTACATTTATACAGAATTAATGCACACATAAGTAAAACTATTAATTAATTCCAGCACAACAGACCCAGTCAGGCAAAATAACTTTAAACCATTCAGTGGGGAGAACAGGTTAGAGACCTTAAGATGGTCTTGGAAATACGAGTGGCAGCCAGATCCAACACATGTAAAGTGTCCTCTGCAAGAGATCACACAGGGCAAACCTGAACCTGAGACATCTCTGAGCTGAACAACCCCAGAAAACAGCTCTGGGCTGCTTCTTCCATGAATCCTTTCCTCAGGATCCTCCTTGGGGTAGTTCAGAATTTCACTGGCGTCAGCTACAGACCTTGATGAGCCATGTGAGGGACACCGAGCTGGGGAGACCTGCTGGAGGGGAGGTTTCAGATCTGTCACTGTCCCTACCTGGGCAGAGAGCGATGTTGCAGAACTTGGTTTGCTTCTCCGGGCCCTCACAGGGGTTCCCACCAAACTGGGGGGGTTTGCAGGTGCGGGTCCGATCCCTGTAGCCTCTCCCACAAGTGGAAGAGCACAGGCTCCACGGAGACCACTCGTCCCAGGTGCCATGCACTGCAAGGGAAGCAGAAGAAGTGACTTTTCTTTCCCATAGGAGGCCTGAGGAAGTGAGGGAGCCCACAGGGCACAGCTTCTTCCCACCCGGAATGAGCAGCGTGTGGGAAGCTGGAGAACAAACCAACCCAAAATGTGCAAGAGGAACATCAAGTAATTTTTTATGCTTTGCTATCAACACCAAGTGTCTGCTGCTTTCCAGTTTTTGAAATAAACCAAAATGCACTTTTAGCTGACCTTAATTTTTCAGGTTTTTGAGCCAACAGGGAAATTTTTAAGCAAAAGATGGATTTAGCTAGAAAGGAATAAAACCCCACTACCTTTAGGGAAGCATCACCACCATAATTTTGTCAATTCTTGCCTTTTTTTCCTCCTTCTCAACATTTTCCCATCGAATCCTCAAAAAATACAACATTTTAAGGCTTTCAGAAAAGCTGCAGTCTGTCTACTGATTATTATCATAGGTCATTAACACTTCAGAGGCAAAGTTAGGGAGACCTGGAAGAGCAAAATGGAAGGGGCAACATCCTCCAACAGTGCTCAAGACATCACTGGTAGCTCCTGGAATTAGACATCTAATTGATTTTAATCTAATCTAATTAGCCTTCTAATCTATATTAATCTAATCTTCTCCAATCTAATCTAATCTAATCTGGCCAAGTTATTTATGGAATTTTAGTCACTATAATCTCCAGAGGCCAAATGTTATAAGAATGCACTGATCTCTCTAAAGCGACTTCATTCCTTCCAGCTTTACCAGAGAAGCTAATGCCAAATCAATAATCCTTCAGAAAAAGAAGAAAAACAAATAAACAGGGACTTTTCTGGTCCTTCATCAGTTGTTAACAGTGACTGGTGCCCCAGTTTCAGGAAAGGGGGTTAAAAACTAATTCTCACCAGGCATCTTGCATGATAAGAGATAACCAGAGGAGGAAACACAGGAAGGAACATAGACGGTGATTTCACCACGGATGGTGGTTTCACCATCATAGAATTGTTTCTGAACAACGATGTTGCTGGTCAGGAGAAATTAATAACATGCTTAGTTTAACAGCAAAATTCCTCAAAATAATCATAGAAACATAGAATGGTTTGGGTTGGAGGTGACCTCAAAAATCATCTCCTTCCAAATCCCTGCCATGGGCAGGGACACTTCCACTGTCCCAGGCTGCTCCAATCCCTGTCCAGCCTGGAAAATTCCAGGAATGGGGCAGCCACAGCTTCTTTGGGTACCCTATTCCAGGGTCTCACCACCCTCACAGGGAAGAATTTCTCCCTAACATCCCACCTAAATCCACTCTTTTTCAGCTTAAAGCCATTCCCTCTTGTCCTGTCACTAAATGCTCTTTTTAAAAGTCCCTCTCCATTTTTCTTGTAGGCTCCAGTCTCCTCAGAATTTATTTTTTCACCAAAATTGTTCCTGACCTGGAAATGCCCCAAAAGGCACCTGCCTGCAGGTGTACTGAGTTCATGGACTTCAGACAGCATGGAATTGTTCACACCATGGCAAAGCAGGTGCCCATCTTGTGGGGCTTGGTCTAGCAAGAGTCTCTGTATGAGGCCTCAAGGCATGAAGAGAAGGGACAGGGAACAAAAACCATCTCCCTCCAAGAACTGCAGAATCATAGAATGGTTTGGAATGCAAAGGAACTGAAAGATTATTGTAATATTCTTGCTTGATGTCTGGGAGGAATGATGAGGAGGACCCCATCTTATCAGAAAGCTAATTTATTATTCTATTCTATTCTATTCTATTCTATTCTATTCTATTCTATTCTATTCTATTCTATTCTATTCTATTCTATTAAAAAATACAAAAAACCCCTTACTAAATACTAAAAAATAATAACAAATACTAGTGACTCTTTCCAGAGTCTCGACACAGCTTGGCCCTAATTGGCCAATGAGTCAAAACAACTCACACTAGAGTCCAATCAAGTAATCACTTTAAGTAAACAATCTCCAAACACATTCTACATGAGCACAACACAAGAGAAGCAAATAAAATGAAAATTGTTTTTCTTTTCTCTAAGGCCTTTTGCTGCCTTTCAGCTTCCCAGGAGAAAAACTCTAAGCAAAAAAAAATCATATTTAGAGAATGTGAATGCCACAAACGATCATCTAGTTCCAACCACTTCCCACTATCCCATGTTGCTCCAAGCCCCATCCAACCCAACCTTGGACACTTCCAGAGATGGAGAAGCCACAGCTTCTCTGGGCAACCCGTACCAGGGCCTCCCCTGAAATATCACAGTGGAGACACCACAGGTGGCCAATCTCCCTCCCTTGCTGGCCACCAGTACCTGGGCACACGGCAGAGTTGTTGCACTGTCTCTGCTCCCGGAGAGGGCCGCTGCACTGGGTGCTGTAGGAAGACGAAACGCAGAACCTGGTCCTGGTCTGCCAGCCCTCCCCGCAGGTGGTTGAGCACACGCTCCACGGGGACCACTCCTCTGCTGCAGGGTCACCTGGGGGGGGTTGGAACACAAGGTGAGGATGTGGCATCCTTGCATCTCCAGGGAAGAGGTTTCCAAGTGACGCTCGGCCGGCTGTGGGATCTGTGAGGCTGCAATGTGTCCTGCAGGTGGGGTGAAAGATGGGCGGGAGGGCGTGAGGGCATTGGGGAGAAAATGTGAGATTGAGAATGGGCTAAAGGGGGGTTTTTTGGGCACTGTGTAGAGCTGTGGGAAACACACATTATGAAAAAAAAAAAAATAAAGAAAAAGGATGCTGTGGGAGCATCGGGTCATTGGGAAGGGCAAACTCCACCTCCGAAGGTGGCGTAGCCACTCCAGAACTTTGTGAGCTGGCATAGGGAACCTCCATTTGGAGATTGTACCAACAGAGGTTAGACAGAGTATATGTATCCATCAACTGTCCACTTTTAAGTGTTCAACCCCTTTTCCTGCCTTCTCACAGCCCCTGCCAGTGCAGACTGGCAGAGGAGGAGCTGACAAAGTGGAAGGTGACGGTGCCTAAGAAGGGTCAGCTGATGAAATCCCAGAAAGTTTTCTTGGCATCTCCTCTACCTGTGGAGATCTGCTGTGAGCATGTGACACGGAACAAGGATGACTCTTCCAGGGCATCACACAGTCCCTATCAACTGCTTATCTGATGGGGCAGCATTGGAAAAGCAGCTAAAAATATCCCACTGATGGGAGTGAAGAGCACTGAGATGTATTCCCCTTGTCACTAATATTCCTGCTGGGGCTGTTTCAGCAGCCACAACCACAAAATAAGTCACCCTAAGTGTGAAATGAGCAGGGAAAGGATGATTTTCCATTAGTTTTCATAGTCAATTTTCTATCCCTTGAAGAAAAATGCTTTTCTTCCCCATACGGAAACAAAAACTGCCTCTGTTCTATTTAACCAAGCCATGCATTGTTTGGGTTTTTGGATTTTTCATGGATTGCTAATAATTACACATAATAAACCTGGAATGTAGCATTTGGTAGGTATACAACACAGGCATATGGCAAAAAATAAAGACCAGCATAACAGAGGGGCAACCCCTTCTCATGACAAATTCTTCAGAACCTCAGACTGCCCCGTGTCTCATCCCAAAAGGATGCATTTGGCAAACTGTGGGTGATATGAAGGATCACAGCACTGGTAAATATGACTCCAAGGGTCATCCAGGGAACTTGGATGTGCTATTCCACACCACCACCCCATTCCCTAAAAAAGCTGGGCACAGGATGCCATGTTAAACTCTAGGGCTGCAACATGGAAAAGGAAAGAGACTCTGCAGCTGGAGATCTCAGTGAGGGTTATAAACCAGCTGCATGAAAATGTCAGAGCAGGAACTGTGGTGGGGACTGTAAAGGTTGGTGACCACCAAATTTTCCAATATTGCCTGAAACTGTTCACATCTGAGTTTTTCCTCGGGGTAGTATATTTATTTTAAAAGTTATTTATATTTATATTTATATTTATTTACTACTGTTTTCCACATGCAATGAAATTTCAAGCATTTGTGGCTCTCATCAATCTGCTCTTTGGGATTGTTTTGGTACTTATCTGTGTTGTTTGCTTTGTGTCATGCTTTTCAGCACATCTGCTTTGAATGTCTCCTGTCATTCCGGCAGCTGGGAATTAAAAATACACCCACTGATTGAAGCCTGTTGAATTAATATGTGTTGAGGGGGAAAAAATGTAGAGGAAGACCTGTCTTTGCTGTAAAATTGACAGGATTTCACTCCTTCATTTGTTGTCTGGACACAGAAAGAGGTGGAGGCGAGGATCAATCTTTCCCTGCCTCATCTGTGCCGTTGCAATGATTATCATGAGATGCAACTGCTGTTGTTCATTAAGCCAAAGTTGCTCAAAATAATTTCCTTTTGTGTTTTATTTCATTATTCAGCCCAGTTGGTCCCAGTTAGATGAAAGTTATGGACCACTGGTCTTTCCCTGGGATGTGTAGGAGACATTGTGTGTTTCTAGGCTTTGGGGCTCCAAGAAAACATCAGTCCCATGTCCTGTTTCACAAGTATCAGATCTCCTGGTAGAGAGAGCTCTGCATTTCCATGGCAATTCTCCTGCCTTTCCAGAGCCAGAGTCCTGCCATGCTCCAAGCTCACCTCCAGCAAATCACATTTATGGTACCATCACTTCATCATTTGCCATCCAGAGTATCCCAGACTCCAGCACACAGATCCCAACCATTCCTTCTCCCTTGCCTGCTTGGATGCTCCATGAACCCCTGATGCCTTTGCATTTCTCCATCCACCCTGGGCAACCTCCCCAGTTCTGCACCCAGCAGCATGCAGTCCCTCAGGGGCAGGCAGCTGGGGGTTTTGGTAGTTAAACACTCCGAGTTTGGGTCCCAAAATCTTTCTGGGAGGCCAGAGGTGGGACAGGGGAAGCCTGCAGAGACACAGGAGCCTCCTCCATCAGCAGCTCGTGGTGTGAAGAGCCCACCACACCACCAACGTCCCCCTCAGACCTGGCTGGGGTTTTGCAGTCTCCATATTCAGAAGAGTTCCTGTGTCACTGGATGAATGAATGGCATCTCTGAACCAAATCCCACCTCTCCTGCCTCTTTCCTCTTCATTATTTCTGGCTTTTGCCCTTTCACAGCAGAAATAGCTGTGCTTAGAGGTAAATCTCCTCAATTATGGTCCCTCACATTGCATGAATCCCTAGCTTTTAAACCCATAATACAGTTTATTTTCTAAGTGCTGGTGACTCCCTTGGGCTTGGTGTCATTCTGAACCAAGCAATTCATCTCAGTCCACTGGGACATTACATCCAGCCTAGTCTGAAGCCTTGCACAAATTTAACTAATTTTCAAACCAAGCAAGACCCAGCTTTGAGACACTCTCAGGCATGAGACAAATTCATTCTCTACTTGAGAGAAACACAATAGTGCCCATCATCAAAACTACGAGTGAGAAGAATTTCTGCACTCCTCTGGGTCAAATGGCAGCAAATGGAAGTTACTGAGTAAAGTATATTGCAATTATTCATCCCAGAAGTGGATTCTGACTCTGGTTTTTGAGATAATGGCAAGATGGCAACCATGCTCATTGGGTTTGAAAGCTGCCTAGTCCAGCTCAGTGCTGTTTTGTAATTCAACCTGCCAGAGATTATAGAATCCTGGAATGGTTTGGGCTGCTAGGAACCTTAGAGGTAACTTATTTCAACCCCCTGCCATGGGCCAGGACACCACCCACTATCCCAGGTTTCTCCAAACCCCATCCAACCTGGCTTTGAACACTTCCAGGGATTGGGCTTCTTTGGACAATCTCTGCCAGGGTCTCACCACCCTCATAATGAAGATTTTTGTTCTAATATTGAATTTAATTCTACCCTCCTTCAGCTTAAATCCATTGCCCCTTGTCCTGTCACTCCATGCCCTTGTCCCAAGTCCCTCTCCAGTTCTCTTGGAGAATCTTGAGACACTGGAAGGGGCTCTAAGTTCTCCCCAGAGCTTTTGCTTCTCCAGGCTGAACACCCTGAAGTCCTTCAGCCTGTGTGAATTTCATAGCAGAGTGGCTCCAAATTTCCTTTATCCCCAGAGGAGAAGAGGCCAAGCCCTGCCCAGCATCACCACCAGTGCTTAAAGGCAGCTGTCTCAGCAGGGCTGACTTCTGATTAGTTTTGTGATGCCCCAGAGTAGCTTGGGGATTAACAGGAATGTCCCAAAGGATTTTTCAGGGCTCTCTACCCCACTTGAAGTGGAAGATGGCCCTTGCTGCTCCCACAGATCCAGGCGCAGCAGATGGAGAGGGTCCAGCAGGTGCTGCAGAATGAGACACGCTGGGTGCTAATCCACAGGGATTTGGCACTGCAATCCAGGATCATTCCAGCTCCTGGCTGCAGTGTCCCCATCAGTGCCTGCAGCTGCTCCATGACTCCTCTTCCCTCAGCACTAATGGAGCAGCACATCCCTGCCACCCCTCTGCCAGGAGCCCTTTCAGTCTGGGGGTCTGTCAGTCTGACATCTCCCCATGTGCCTCTCTGCTCACATCCTGCTGCAGGCAGAGTCCTCCCGAGCCAGCAGAGCCCATGCCAGGGACCTGCTGGGCTGGATCTGGCTCCTGTGCTGTTGCTGGGAGAGGCACGTGGGCAGCCAGCAGCACAGCCCTGCCACAGCCTGGAGGCCAACAGGACCTGGGAACCAGGAATGTGAAGGGCTGGCAGGAGAAAATGCTGCTCTTCAGCTGGCCAAGGCCATCCCCTCATCCTTGTGAGATGGCATCGGCTGATTTCTGTATTTCATCTTTCTCCAGGTCTTGAGCAGTTGTGAAATGGCTCATTCCCTACAATCTGTGCCCAAAGGGAAGTTGTGAGCTTTGCTTCTGCATCCTCAGCTAAAAAATCCCCTCTAATCCCTTTGCGGACTGTACCCTCTGTGTCCACATCTCCTCCATCCTGATTTCCTTCCAGCCTGAGACAGCCACAGGGATGTGGGAAGCTTGCAGCAGGACAATGCACATCTCCCAGCCCATGCTGCCCTCAGGGATGCCACAGCCCAAGCCAGCCATGCTGCAGCGGTGGCCACGATGGCAGGGAGGTGACAGAGACGTCACTGAGCCCAGCTCCAGCATCCAGATGCACGGCAGGAAGAAATGCCAAACTGTAAACCTGATGGCTGAGTTACAGGCTGGAACAGGAGCTCTGGGGAAGCACCTGGGACCAGGCAGAGTAGGAACAACAGGGGCCTGCCTTGAAATGCCTTCCCTTCATTTGGACAGAGATTAAGCTCAGCTTTTCCACGTTGTAGCGGTGCAAAAGTCCTCCCTCTCCTGCAGGTTTTACCAGACTCCAGGGATCCCTCCTGCAGGCAGTGGAGCTGCTCTCAGTGGAGGGGGCAGAGTCTGTGCAGGGTAGAGAGGAAATTGAGGCTGACCCCTGCTCTCTGTTGGAAACCACAACCCCAACAAGTCACCCCAGGTACTCCACACCACACAGACTCCTGATGCTGCACAGTGGCAAAGTCCTCCTGGGCTGGCTGGAGCACAGGTAACCCACACCAGAGTATGATCCTCTCTCCCTTCTAATCAAATCACCTCTCTGAAGCCTTTCTAGAGCACAAAATGCTGGCATGGTCACTGGGCAGTGATTTTTAACCTCTGGCCAGGTTTAGCACTCTGTGCTTTGCCTGAGACCCCTGATGTGTTGAGATCCTGCCACGACACAAAGGCATGAAGGGAGAGCACAAAACCTTCGCAGACTGAATCACAGAATCACAGGATGGTTTGGGTTGGAAGGAACCTTAAAGATCATCTACTTCCAACACCCCTGCCATGGGCAGGGACAGCTTCCACTAGATCAAGTTGCCCAAACCACCATCCAACCTGGCCTTGAACACTTCCAGGGATGGGTCAGATCAGATCTGGCAGAGATCTAGGTCAAATTCATCCCCATCTTCCCAGATCATGCTGTTTGATATTACTACACATTATTCCCCTTCTGTGGCAGAAGGGTGGAAGGTCCTGCTGCAGAACCTACTGGAGACAAGTCCTTGCACATCACTGAAGACCCAGGGACAGAGGAAACCAATCCTGCTCTGTCCCCACCAAGCCCTGCTCACCCTCTCTCACAGCCAATGGGAAGGCATGACATGGACATCAGCAAAGGGGCTGCATTGCACCAAGGTCAGCTTTGGCTTCATGAACCATGTGTGCTTGGATAATTCAGACAAAGCAGTGACTCAGAAGTAGGCAGGGTGATGGCAAAACATTCTGTGGGGATGGATGGTCTTGCCAGGGCTTTGTGTCTGTCCCTTTTTGCCTTCTCTGGCCCATGGTGACGACACAAAACCCCGCGGGGTGATGGAATGGGAACACAGGGGGCGATGACCACTGGTTCAGCACGTGACAACACGGGGGGAGCGTCCCCCACACTGACCTGGGGGGAAGGAGATGGTTTGGGGAGGGGGGGAATCATTGAAACAGTGCAGAGAGCCCAGCCCAGCTGGGCAGTGCAGTGAGTGGAGCAGTGTCCCAGCTCCAGAGGCCGCTGTGGGAGGTCAGAGCTTACCTATTTGAGGTGCAGGGTACCCGTAGTGCTGCAGTTCGTCAGGGTCCTCTCGCTTTCTGTTATCTGTGGACCTCAGCGATTGGCTTCTGGAATTATAGCGTCCATTGGCTATGGCAAGGTAATGGGTCATGTAAATACACCTCGGTTCACTCTGCAAGATCTTTCACTACAAAGGTTACACGCGTTAACAACAGCCGCCTGCCACGTTCCCCTGACGTGACCACCTGCTTTCCAACCCCAGCACCCCTGGCCACCAGTTTTCCCTGAGGTTTCAGCACCAAACCAGCCTGAAAGACTCGGGCTGGTTGGTGGTTCAACTCCTTCTTTTTGAGTGGGGCTTGGGACCATGCAGAGTATGATCCCCTATGTCTGGTCTTTAATCAATTTCAGTGGTTTTCTAGGGTGTCTGCACTCCTTGCTGCACTTGTGGAGGATTCATCCTCTTCAGACATGCTGGCACTCAATCCTGCCATCCCTAGTGGTGTTTTGAGATTTGTGGTGGCAGCTGGCAGGGTGGTTTAGGTGGGAAATTCTGCCTTGCAACCAGCACCTGCCTAGAAATGCCCTGTAGAGGAGCCAGGAAACGCTGAGTGCAGCAGGCAGGTGAGGGCAGGTGGAAAGGAAAGGGATATCTCAATAGGAAGTCTCCTTCATAGACTCTACCCTGCCACCAGCAACAAGGAGAGATGAAAGTCTGGTTTCAGCAGAGTACCAGCAGAGCAATAACTGGGAACTTTTCCTTCTCAGTGAGAGACAAGCTCCTGACCCTTGTGTCCTACTGAAAATCTCCCAGCGGAGCCCATGGTGTGAAGTTCAGAAGGTAAACAATGCATCCACAGTAAATCAAAGGCATTTAACTGTTCCTTCCAAGCCCACGCTCTGCCAGCTTTTCATTTTCATCCTGCGTGATCAGCCCTGAACTGGCTGGAGGGAAAACTGAAATTTCTGTTGTCTGTACTACTGGACATGCTGTAACCCTGACACATTCCCTTCCTACAAAGAGAGAAACAACCCAGCAACAACAACCAAATCCCATCTACCAGGAGTGCCTGCTGTAAATTAGGAGAGCTCAGCTGACTCCACAGGAGTCACACAGAATAGCAGAGAGCAGAGCTGAGCCCGGGTAATCTGTGATCTGGCAGCCAATTTGTTTCCAAACAGCAAGTACCAGACAGAAGATCTTTTCCCCCAAGGAGGCAAAACAGTCAGACATCTTTTCAAGAAGTATGAACTGCCAAGGGTTGAAATAGTGACAAATTGATCCCGGAACCCTGAGAAAATTAATAAAGGTTAATGAAGCTTCAGTGTGGTGGCAGGAGTCTTTATTGCCATCCAAAAAGGGAAAGCAGAGGAGGCAGAGGAATGATTCAGAGAGTCCCTGCCAGGACCCAGGCTTTATATTCAGCAGTTTGGATCATGGGAGAGTTTGTGAAATTGTATTATTTACCATCACAGTTGCCTGAAAGCAGAACTTGAGGAGTCTAGGAATTGTCACATGGACTCCTCCAAATGTTCCCAGCACCAGCTGGCTTCTGGCTGGAGGGGACGGGATGGGGCAGTCACCCACCTGCCATCCTCTCTAGGGAAAGATACCCACAGCCTGAAATCAGGACCACAAACATCCTGAAATCTGCAAACACCTTGGTTTTGCCTGGCTCCTTCCTGGAATAGAGAGGTTTCAAACCCTTTGCTTTTAATAGCTAAAAATCATGGGACTTTCCTGTGGGAGATTCAGTTCAAAAAAGAAAAAACTCTAAGTAGTTTTCCAATACTCATTTTTTCGAGTTTGTTAGGAGACAACTTATTCCCATATTTGGAACTTCTCACATCCCCACCACCCATTCCTGGTTATACCCACACACTTTCATCTGCTCCAATTTAAGTCCTCTCCATGAAATCTCACAAACCACAAGAACACACAAAATCTCCATCTGCATCACATCCCCATGGGCTTCCCACAGACTTATTTAGGCTGGGAGGAGAAAGTGGGGCTGGGCATCAAGGAGTAGATGTGTGGAGCTTGGATGGCTTTGTCACCTGCCCAGAGCAAGGAAGGTGACAGGGAAAACCTGGGATTGAATATCCCAGAAGCAGTCAGTGTTCACAGATGGACAGAGACATAGGAAGCAGCACATAGGGAAGGGAAGATAAAAGAGCAAAAAAGAAGTTTTAATTGCAAGTCTAACACCCTGAACCTCATCTCACCAATTATTTGGGCCCCGTGTCACTGACATCTCCTAATGACATACCCCAGTCTTGAAGGACTGAATGATTTCCTTTGCTCTTTGACAGGTATGTCAAGGCTGCACTGTTATTTCTCATGCTAATTAAAGCCAATCAGGCCTAGAGGCTAAATGAGGGATCCTTCCAGCTTCCCCCAAGCTTTCCCTCCACTGCTGCAGGAAGCCTTCCTCCCCTCTGGAAAAGGATGTGCAGAGAAGCAAGTTTGTCTCCATTTAACACAGAGCACTGCTGAGATTTAACCTGGAGAGATGCACAAACCAATCCTGGTTCCAAACAGAGCAGGGAGACACCAGGTTCCTTCAGAACATGGGGAAGGTGATGCAAGTGCTGCTTTGCTGTGGGCACCTGAACTTTATGGGGTGGAGATCAAAACCTAAAGGCAGTGGGGACCTGGTTGGATTTCAGCAGCCTTTTTCCCACAGCAGGGTCAGTGGAGAGGAGTAATTCCAGGATTAATAGAATACCCAGATCCAATTTACATCCTAGCTGGGTAAATGCAGTGAAAATGGCACAAAAAACCCAAGCACCTTTCCAATGCCAACAGGAGGAATAGAGGGATAATGGGATAATGCTCTTGGAACCAAACAGGGATGTTTCAACTTCAAGCAGAGGCAAGTACATGAGATTTTGAAAAAAAAAAACCCACAGCTCAAGTGTGGATGTGGAGGATGATCAGTGTTGGCAGAAGTGGGAATAGGAAGCAGGTGACCAACACTTCTAATGAGAACATGCCATGTGTCAGACACCAACTTGCAACACAACCCAGGGAAAAATAAAATAAAGGCAGAGACTTTGAAGTGCTGTGGGCCAAGGTTTTAACATCCAAACATGTGTCACCACAGCTACACACTCTGTACTCATCCCCCAAACAGGAGAGGCAAAGCAAATAGCAGGATCATGAAAATTATTCAGGCAAGGTGGGATGGTTGGAATGAGGGGATGAACCAGAGCAAAAAGTGGAATGGGATTATTAAAAAAATACCCAAAATATTGAAATGAACCTCTGTGCAGTAAAACTGAAAGGAAATGTGATGACTTTTGGAGCATCTACCAGCTGCTAAAGAGTAAAACTGAAAAGTACAGAATTACTAACAACCCCTAAACCCCAAAACGTTGATGGAGAAGAGGGAGATTTTGGAGGCCACCGAATATACTGCAATTACACCCAAAGCATTTCAATTTGAATATGTGAAATTTGTGAAAACATCACTGGGGGAGTCACTGTGACTCTCAGATGTGAAATGCCTGAACTACCAGCAAAAAAGGGGGCAGGGCAAAGTCTCTGCAGCAACAACAGCAGGTACCTACAGGAGCTCCTCCAGCTTGCAGTGAGTTCTAGCCTGGCCTGCAGGGAATGAAGATGC
Source organism: Agelaius phoeniceus (assembly GCF_051311805.1). Classification (NCBI taxonomy): domain Eukaryota; kingdom Metazoa; phylum Chordata; class Aves; order Passeriformes; family Icteridae; genus Agelaius; species Agelaius phoeniceus. The sequence continues at coordinate 152,816,365 of NC_135265.1, read as the reverse complement.
TCCCACACATGCCCAGGATATTTCAGCTCCGTGGTTGCAGCAAAAAAAAATAAAAAATTAATGAGAATCAGGGGCGGCAGAGACTGAGACTGAGGCTCAGCCTTGGGAATGTCACGTGGAACATGAATTCCTTCACACCACTAACAGCTGAAGGGCTACATCCTGAACCTGCTGGAAGCTGAAAATCCAGCCTGGAACACCAGGACAGTGCCAGGGTCACCCTCCTGCACCTGACATCAGGATGTGGTCACCCCTTTCCCAGCCATGGGAGCTGCGGCTTCCCAATCTGCATATCCATAAATGTCAGGGATGGTTCTGTGCAGCCCCTGCCAGATGGGATGGCAGGATTTCAGTGGGCTCCTCTGCTGGTTTTCCTTCCCCAGGAATAAATGCAGGCTGCCCACATCTCTGATTGTTCTTACATCTCTCCAGCACTGCTGAATTCCAACGCTGGGGTCAGGTCTGTGACGATTCCCCTCTGGTTTGGATGTTGTCCACCCTTGTGAGGACCCTCTGCCTGCCAGGTTGTGAGCAAACCCAGAACCTTGCAGCCAAAAAGAGCCACTGGAGCACATCCCTTTCCATCCCCAGTGGGTGGACCTGGGAAGTTCCTCTGCAAGTTCCCACCACAGTTGGGTTGGCATTTTTTTCCTTCTCTCTATAAAAGAGCAGCTCCTGCCCAAATCCAACAGAGGGAGGAAATCTCTGCTGTCTGTGCTGGAGAGGAGGATATCACCAAGTCCTTTAGCAAGGCAAAGCCTTTGTGTTTTCCTTGAGCTGCCACAAATAAAGGCTCTGCCTAAGCCAAGCTGCTGTTACCAGACAAAGTTTCCTTCCCAAACTGGGATGAGTCTTCAATAGAGTTTTTCCTCAGAATTCACAGCTTTCGTTTTTGCCCATGGAAAACTTACCTGGCTCACTTCCTGTTGGGCTTGGGTGTGTATCCCTGGGGAAATTTAGCCAGAAGATCATCAAGCAAGAGACTCTATCACATGAAACAGCAGAGATGGTGGCCCAAACGAGCGGGAAAACACAAAGACCACATAGAAATGGTACCTGTGGAGTCATTCAACCAGCCCTGTGCATTAATTTTAACCTCTGTGGCTTCCAGGCAACGTGTTCAGACTCAGCTCTTGGGGCCCAGGTGTCTGCACCCACATTTTGGTGACCAGGCTGGCACAAATCACAGCTCTTGGAAAAACTGAGAGGTTTCTACTATCAACCCCACTCCTTCATACTGAGACCTGCTGAAGGCCCACCTGGGGGCAGCTCTGGAAGAGGAAAATGGCAGGACCTGGGCGAGATCCACCTCGGGGAAGAGCTCTGTGACAAGACAGCTTTGGAATGTTTGCCACGGCCTGGCAAAATAAAATGACCAACTAAACCCTCGAAGATATTCCACAAAAGTTCCTCTCAGCAGCTCCAGGGAGATGAGTGTCATCACTCTGAGAACCTGCCCCAGAGGCAGGAGATCCAATTAAACAGCTAAAACACTCCTGCTAATCACTCTTCAGCTTCTGAGCCACTTTGGCAGAAGTGGGAGAGGAGAGGTGAAAGAAAAAAGATGGGTTTATCCTTGTTTTGAAGGTGGAGGGGGATATCTGTGTTATTCTAACCCAACTTGCTTGGCTAGCAATTTCTCAGTGGACAAGTTTTAATTTACCTCCACAGCAAAGAGGAACATATCAGGGCACTCATCCCTGTTTTGTTCTGCTGTTTTTTCAGGATTACAGATGGCTCTTTGTTCAAGGAAAATATGTTCTCCTGCTTTTTTTCCATATTAGAAAATTAAGATCTCAGCTATTCCACAATAGCTGAGAACCAACCTGGAGAGCTGGTCAGGTATTATACAAGTTAAGTTGCTTAAATGCTGAACAATTGAAGGTAAAGTTGTTCTCCTGGCCAGTTCCTCTTTTCTTTATTTTTTATATTTTTCTTCATTTTATTCTTTTAATTAAGAAGAGAAATAATTAGAATGTATTTAACTGCAGCTTATAATGAACACTTAGAATAATAACAGTTCCAGGGAAAGAACGAACATTCTACTCATCCCTAACAAATCTATGAGCAAAAGTCAATATGAAAATAACAGTGACACATTTAAAACAGGATTTCTATTCTACTTTCAAATCCTCTTAGGTTTTGGTGCAAATCAAAGTAAAGAGAAGGAAAAGATACGTGCAAGAAAATTAAAAACCCTTCTTGGGTCAAAAGTGCATCTCTTTGGGTAAAGGCAGCAGGGGACAGACTCACTGAGAGGCAAGTTCAGAGCCAAGTGAACATTTTTGATACAAAGAGACACAGCTTTATCTTGAAGTAGGACACAGACCTCAATATGTGCATGGAGAAGTCATCTGGAAAGATTTATTGCTCACATATCCCCCCAAACCCTTTCCAGCACGAAAACATCAAAATGGGGCTCAGCAGTTTGTCTGCAAAGAGGGTCTTGGGACAATTAATCAAAATTAATTTATTTCAATGGAATAAATCAGTTTTTGCTGCCCAACTCTGCGTGTGTATTCTCCTTCCAAACTAGGACTTCCCACTTAGCTTAAAATTCCTTCTTTCCTAATAACCAGAGCTGAACTAATCTCATTGCAGTTTGGAGGAGGAATTGGCTGGGAATGCAATGGAAAAAGGACAGGAAGACAAGTGAAGTAATTTATTGAATCATAGCCCCTTCAGGTTTTTTTTGCACTTAGGATTGACCTTGATGATTGTTGTGTTCCAGGAAAAGTGAAGTAAATAATGAGTAAAAACTGATTAATTCTTCACTGCTGCACTCCATGCCATGGAAATCCAACCCAGCCTCCATGGTTCTCCTTGCCACCACAATCTCAGGAGATCTAACGCAAAGAAGAACCAAAGTTTTGCTTCTGGGGAAGATCAAGGGAAGATGTTATGCCCCCTGCTCAGTGCTGATAAGGCTGGCCCTGGAAAACAGGATCTTCCCCCTCTCACCACATCAAGAGGCCTGCAGAAGAATCAAACAGGTCCCATGGACAGCTTGGAAGATGGTTAGGGATGAGGAAGGATGTCCTGCAAAGAGAATCTGGGGAACTGGGTCCCCCGTAGTTTATCCAGCATAGGAAGGACACATTAAGGAGGGTTTTGTCTGCTGTCCCATGTGTTCCCATGGTCAAAGAGTGATCAGCCCTGCAGATCCCCCTGTCCCACTCCCAGTGCCATCTCTTCCTTCACACATTGCTCACCAAGACTGCTGTGGCCCTTCCTCCAACTCCACTCAGGCACACCCCCACCCCACAGCTGGACTTCTGACTTTTTCAGGACCAGCTTCCAGGTCCTTGCATTCCTACTCTCCCTGCCACAAGCCACAGCTGAGTCATGACTACAAAGTCACCACCAAGCACGGGGGACATGGATTAAATATCTCTAGTGTGGGCAAAGCTCAGAGGGAATTTAGTAATTGTGAGCCAAGGAGATGGAATTCAATACACCAGGTTTCATTAAAAAAAAATCTAAGCCTAATTGCAGCATATTTTAAATTTATGGAAATGTTAAAAAATGCATGAAATCATTTTAGCCCTTATTAGAGGAATATATTTATGTCCCTTTATTTGAATTTCCCTCTTATCAGGAGATACTTCCCAGCCTTTGAAGACAGTTGAACTTTCCTTAGTTATTTGACTAGTCAGAGGAGTTATTCAAACATTCTCTACTCTGAATTTGAAATAAAAAGAAGGGAATAATTATAACCAGCCATTTGCTTGCATTTATTGGGCTGAGCTGTTTCTGCAGTTGGCTTTGTCTCTTCATCCCCCTTTCAACACAGCTTAAAGTAACAGAAGAACTGGGGTTGAAAGTGCTGGAGGTTCACCAGCTCAACGCATCAGTATCTGACTGGTGTGGGCACTCTGTGCCCTGTTCTCTGGAGAAGAGGACCTGGAAGGAGGATGCATTACAGTGGAGCACACACCAAAGCCTTTGCATCACTCAATCCCTGTCAAACAGCCAGATCTTTCTCTTCATCTTATCACCAGGGGCTTCCATTTGTGAAAGAAAGGGGCAGGGTCACTGCTCTTGAACTAAACCAAGAAGAAGCAAGATTAACACCTCTCTCAGCTTTAATTATTTGGGAAAACTGAGAAAAAAAAATAAAATGCCTGTAAGGACGTGGCAGCAGGATAAGAAAACCTGATGTAAGCCTGTTCACAGATTCCTATAAATTCTTTGGGCTGAAGGCCTGGAAGGTGCAGGAAGACTGTGCCAGCACGTGTGCGTGTGCATGCGAGACAGGCAGGGACACGGGCAGGGCCATGCACAGCCAAATCCACACATTCCCCTGGGCTCCCTGCTCCAACACAGCCCTGGGGCAGCTTCCCCGAGCCTCTGCAGCACCCTCCATCCTCGATGGGGATGAAGCCATCCTCCTCCTCCTCCTCCCGGGAGCCGCGCGTGCAAGGGAACATGCCTCCACTTACTATTGCAAGCCTTCCTATTGCACAGCCGTCCTTCCTCCAGCACTCCCTCGCAGGCCAGGCCCTCGTTGGGAAGGGGCTTGCAGGAGCGCATGCGGGTCTGCAGGCCGCCCCCGCAGTCCTTGGTGCAGTCGCCCCAAGCCGACCAGGAGTTCCAACCACCTGGGCAAGATCCAGAAAAGCCCCGTCAGCCTCCGAGAGAGCCCAGAGCCTGCCGTGTTCCAGCTGCCAAGACTCAAAACTGGGGTGTGAAAAGTGTAAAAATACGGCTCTACGTAGGTATTTACTGTATGTATTTTGATGTGTTGATTAGTAGTGCTGTATTAACATTTTAATAATATAATAAATGTAGCCTTGTAGTTAAAAGGTAACTTTTTTAGTTAAAATAAGAACTATGTTGTCACAGACATGTTTTATCAAAAATCCTTTCCTTAGGATTTTTTTCTCCTGAGAAGCTGAGAGGCCTCAGGAATAAAATGTAAACAATGATTATCTGCAGCTGTGGAATGCAACAGGTGGATCTGTGATTGGTCTCATGTGATTGTTTCTAATTAATGGCCAATCACAGTCCAGCTGTCTGGACTGTCTCAGTCAGTCACAAGCCTTTGTTATTCATTCTTTCCTTTTCTATTCTTAGCTAGCCTTCTGATGAAACCCTTTCTTCTATTCTTTTAGTATAGTTTCAATATAATATATATCATAAAATATTAAATCAAGCCTTCTGAAACATGGAATCAACATTCTCATCTCTTCCCTCATCCTAAGACCCCTGTGAACACCTTCACACTGTGTAAGTGGAATATTTTTTTTATGAAAGAAAAGAGGCACTCGCACCAGACAACAGCCACAAGACACCTAAATATTTCAGAGAAAAGGAATTTATTGCTCTCTTATCAGAAGAAACTGAATTCTTCCTGCCTAGCTAAAGATCGAAGGTGCCTTAGGATTAGGAGGAAGAAGTTGAGGATGACCAGACCGAAGAATCCTTTGTTTGAATGGAATTTATGCATCATGTAAGATTTGTATGAATATTCAACAGGCTATTGCTCATAAGGGTTAATCCTCTGTTAATGGGTGTCCTTTTTTGGGCTCATGCTGCCCAGAAAAAGATACCGGGACTTCTGTAACTCTTTGTCTCTATTGTCTCTATTGTCCTAATTCAAATTGTCCAAATTATTATTACTGTAATTGTATTACTATTTTTATAACCGTTTTATTACAATTAAACTTTAAAAATTTTAAAAAAACAAGTGATTGGCGTTTTTCACATGGGGTGTCTCTAAAAGTGGTGGGACTGGAAACTGCAGGGTAGCCCAGTGTCCTGGGTTGACTATTGTGAGAGTCTGTCTGAATTTTCCCTCATCTGCCTCACGATCATCATTTGGGGACCACTGAAGAGAAGATCCCCCCGTCTAGCCCTGTAGGAGAAAGTCACACGCCAAAGGCCCTGAGACCTGAGAGCACAGTGCTAAGTTATTGTTCTCACAGGTGTTGTTTGCTGTATGCTATACTGAGCCCAAAGAAGGGGGCACCGTGCCCTTTTTGCAACAATAGCCTTAGAAGCTGTCCCACCTCTCGGCCTGGCTGGACTTCTGCTGAGTTCTGGGTGGTCTCCCACAGAAGACTCTCACCTGTTTTACAACCACTGTGACAAACAGACTGAGATGTAAGAAGCCTTTACATCAAGGACTGAGACATGAAACCCCCATGTGAAAAGGCCCCTCTGCTCCTTCCAAGGACAGGGACTGAAACCCCCAACCCGGGGGTGGTGTGTGGGGGAGGCAAGCTGGCCAAACCGAGATGTTTGCCTGAGATGTTGTGACCACTGGACCAGGAAAACAATGGCTCTGGTTTACTGCTGAGAACACGGACTACCTGTTACATCTATTCCTTATTGTATCTGTTTCCCCTCCCTCACAATTTTCAATAGAATTATCATAATAAAAACCTCTGAGTTAGCTAGAGATTTTGAGATCTCCCTGATGTAACAGGCAGATCCTCGACTGGACCAAAGAACTTCGTCTCTACATTTGGTAGCTATATCCCCCTCTCTCTCTCTCTCTCTCTCTCTCTCTCTCCTCTTTTTTCTCTATCTTTTTCTTTTCCTTAATCTCTCTATTGCATTTTGCTGTGGTCATTCAATAAATGTGCATTTGTTTTGATTATCATTGCAAACTCCCTTGTACCGTGTCAGTTCTTTTTGCACCCTGAGATCAAATCCACGAACCATCACGAACCCTGTTCGTAAGGGTGGATTGTGACGCTATATGATGCTTTTATCCCCAATAATCTTGTTCTGTTTATGCTGAATAATAAGTTTTCCACCGTTAAGACTTGTTCCAAGAGTTAAGGGGGAGAGAAGAAGCGCGCAGTTTGTTTTCAGACACTGCACTCACTCCTCCACATTCCTGCTCCTGGACTGCGTTGTCTGCAGACGGACAGACAGCGGGACAGAGCTCTCCTTTGTTTTAGTTAGTTTAGCTAGCTGAATCAAAGAAGTTCCCTGCACTGTGGGGTTTGTTTCCCTTTTCCTTGGAGCTGTTTAAACCTGCTCTGGCCTGAACACCAGAAGAGCACCTGAGGCCCACCAGGCCGGGCCTGAGCCGCGGCATTTCCAGCGCTGGAGGGGAGACTTTCTGAGTTTGTCATCTCTTTTGGAGCAGCAAGGGGTTTTATTGTTTAATATTGTTTAGGTTTTATTGGTTTATAAACAGTTTTTTTTCCACTTTTCTCCAAGGAGGTATTTTTCTCCTGGAACAGCTGGTGGTAGGGGCCAATTGAATCTGCTTTCCAAGAGGAGCCCCTCTGGGGGGTTCTCTCCAGAATTTACCCAGAACCAGGACATCCAGGAAGTCAAGAAGGGGAAGGGAGAAGCCTTGCCTGACTTTACATTGACTTATCTTCAGTTATTTCTATTTCTAGAGTTTAAGAAGTGTTTGGACAATGCCTTCAGGCACATGGTGGGGTTCTTGGGGCTGCCCTGTGCAGAGCCAGGAGTTGGACTTCAGTGATCCTTGGGAATCCCTTCCACTTCAGGATATTCTGATTCCAACTAGTGCTGCCCTTTCTGTGCTTACTGTGGCAAAATGTTCCCCTCTGACAAGACCCTCTGTCCGTTTTTGTGTCCTGTTGGCTTCCAACCCCAGAAGACACAAGCAAAAACCACTTCAAGGTACAAACCCACCATCAGTGAGGTAGTGCCTCCTCCTTCTGCCACCACACAAACACACAATGTGAAGACAAGGAAGGTGAGAGGAGATAAGGTTCTACCACTCATATTCCCCAAAAAAAAGACATTTCCTTTCCCCACACTGCAGACCCCAGCAGCCACAGAGAGGCACAGCTCTCAAGGACAGCTTTGGTGGGGGAATAACATGGGAATGGCATTCTCCTCCAGCACCCTTTGTAGAACCCACAGGGAGCAAGATGAAGGTGTATTTTTGGCTCCTCTCCCAGGCCATGCTCAGTGCTGCTGTCAGCAACGCTCAGCTTTCCCCACAACAATCTACAGTTCTGAAAACTGATGGAACCACCAAACCACCTGGCTGCAAGGATGATCCTGCTACTAAAGGGAAATTCTGAGCCTCTGCAGCCTTCTCCACCACTGTGTCTTTCCAGCTTCCTGCCAAAAGCAACTGGACTGGGTGGAACATCCATAAATGCTGATGGGCAGGATGGACTGTGAAGACCATCTGAATCTGGCTGGCCTCCCACAGTCCAAACACCTGCGGGGAGCACAGCAAGGCTGAGTTTTGGGTTGTAAAAGTCAGCAGGGGGTTATCCAGTCCTTTCAGGTGATGGATAAGCTGTCACATCCCTCAGTGGTCAGTTGCCTCCCCATAGGCCACATGCAGCAATCTAAAATCTGCTGAAATAAGCCCTGGCTTCACTGCTCTGCTCCATCATTTGTCACCTCATGGTGAGGAGCAG